>NC_092812.1:40813569-41413569 GCF_040954645.1 Diabrotica undecimpunctata
GTCGCTTTCAGCGTTGACAGTGTTCTTTCTTTCAGTGGCCATACCTCACAGCTGTATAAGGTGATACTTTTTACTATAGTCTCATATATTCTCTTTTTATTTTCTTTGCTGATGGATTGGTCCCATAAAATGGTGTTTAACATTGTGATGGCTTTTCTCCCTGACGTATTTCTCTCTCTTATGGCTTTGTCTAATGTTCCATCTTGTGAAATAGTGATACCTAGGTATTTGTAGTCACAGCAGTGCTTTATCGTAGTGTTATCGTCTAATATGAGATCTTTTTGTTCTGCTCCAATGCACAGGTATTCGGTTTTCTTTTTATT
This sequence comes from Diabrotica undecimpunctata, assembly GCF_040954645.1. NCBI lineage: Eukaryota > Metazoa > Arthropoda > Insecta > Coleoptera > Chrysomelidae > Diabrotica > Diabrotica undecimpunctata. The sequence continues at coordinate 40,813,893 of NC_092812.1, forward strand.
TACTTCTAGACCCCATATATCATACTCTTCAATTAATTTTCGTGCCATATAGTTTAAATCGTCATAATATTGAGCCATTATTACTTGATCGTCTGCAAAGTTAAGCGTATATACCATAGTATTGGTGAGCGGTATCCCCATTGTCCTGCATTTTTGTTTCCATCTTTTTAAAGCACTTTCGAGGTATATTTTAAATAAAGTGGGAGACAAGCAACATCCTTGCTTTAATCCTTTTGATGTTATAAATCCTGTTGTTATTTGTGTCCCCGCTTTTATCTTTATTATTGGTTGGTTGTATAGCACTTTGACGGCTTTTATTAATTCTATATTAATATTCGTGCTTTCCATTGATTGCCACAGCTTCTTCAGTGGAACGCTGTCGTAGGCTTTCCGTAGGTCGACGAACAACATATGAATCTCTTGATTCCTTGCCATCTTTTTTTCTATTAAAGATACTATGGAAAAAATATTATAAGAAGGCAACCAAGAAAATTAACAAAATAAAATCAAACAGTAAAAAATTAACATATAGGGAAAAAGAGGATAATACACCAAAAATTTGTAAAAGAGATAGCTTAAAGTGCGCTAGGCTTAAAATAATATTCTCTTCAGTCCTTTGTTCGCATTTCATCTATGTAAGTTCTTCCCTTATTCTCCTGCTTGCAGAACTTTTAACACGTCTTTTTTTGCGTTCGTAAAACATGTCCCTGTCATCTACCACTCTGTGCCTTGATTATCCTGTGTTATTTAGGTACTTTTATACACCACCATTAGCTTCTGGTTGGTTCTTCTGCGCCATTCACCGTTAGAATTCATTATACCACGAAAAACTTCTCTCAAAAGTTTCCTCTTTCAAATCTCCATTGTCCAAGTCTTACATGCATACAACACCGTTGGTCTCACTATTGTTTCATAAATTCAAATCTTGACAGCCCTGGACACGTTTTTTGCTTTCAACGTGTGTTTGATGATCTAACTTCTTTACTACCTTTCAGCAAACATTTATCTGTTTCTTTCTTAGCTTCCTCTATTTGTAACTCTTACTCCAAGGTATTTAAATTTTGTATCGCTTAGATTGATCTATTTATTTTCTTCTGCATTTCCCCTCTCATTTCCATATACTTGGTTTTTTTTTCAAATTCTGTGAACATTTTTCGAAGCTCTATTCTTAAACGTGTCAGAAGTACTAAGTTATACCTACGCACAGTTTTCTGTTGTTCACAATCGTCCCGCTTATCTGGCTCTTAACTCCTCTAATTATTTTTTCTAGTACTAGGTTGGAGTACCTAGTACTAAGTCTAGTCTAAGTCTTTGCCTGTAAATTATGTTACAATATAAGATGTTCTACTTGCTTCTGAAGAAGATGCGCACACTTCTGTCCGTAAGGTTAGTAGTGATCTTGATGTTTGTAAAACAACGGTACACAAAGTACGTAAAAGTAAGTAAAGTAAGTAAAATGCACAGTTGTACAGGAATTAAACGAGGATGATCCAGATAAAAGAATACAATTTTGTTAAATAATGATGGATAACAGCCACCGAAACCCTCTCTTGATTCAAAATATTATTTTTTCTGATGAGGCTACATTCAAATTAAATGGCGAGGTCAACCGTCAGAATTGTAGATACTGGACAAAAGAAAACTCCAACTGGATGCGGGAACATCATACACAATACCTGCAAAAGGTAAACGTATGGGCTGGCATTGTAAGAAATAAAATCATTGGACCCTACCATTTCGAAGGTAAGTTAAACCGGCCAGCATACCTTCAGTTTTTAAGTGGGTATCTCGTACCTACTTTAGTTAATTTCTTCCCCAGTACAATTAATCTTGGAGGTTTTGATAAAAGTTGATGGTTTCAACAGGATGGTGCGCCTCCGCATTATGCTTTAGATGTTCGAAGGTACCTAAACGAAATTTTTCCGACCAGGTGGATTGGAAGACGTGGACATATTAAATGGCCAGCGATGTCGCCAGACCTCAATCTTTTGGATTATTTTATGTGGGATAATTTAAAGAATGTTGTTTATAAAACGAAACCTGCAAATATTGGAGACTTAAAAACAAGAATTCGTAAAAAAACAATATTTCTCAAGAAAGCATAAACAAGGTTCTACAAGAATTTGTACAACGTTTGGGTTACTGTTTAATACAAGAAGGGCTACAATTGGAACATTGAAGATTAAGGCATGTACTAATTACTGGATTACTTTCAAGTTATTTGTTATAATTTATTAATATTATAAATCATTAAAAATTAATTTTCTAAGCGCATATCTTTCAAATTATATCCGTTAGACCCCCAGTATTATATTTTTTTGGAATCAGCTCATTTTTATCGATCTAAAAATGTCCTAAAATATAGGATGTTACATTAAAAAAAAGAGCGGATGACGTCATCACTGTAATGTGTATCACCCTGTATAATGAAATTTTTTTTGTAAAATGTAGAACATTAAATTTTAAAATCGACGTGTTTTAGATTTTTTTAAAAAGGCTTTTTATTTAGGAAATATCGAATTTATTCCATACTTTACGGCCACACTGTATATATGAAGGGTACAGGGAAAAAGGAGGTACGTAGAAATAACAGATTCTGAAATAAGGCGATTTTAATACTTCCAAACGGCACAAAGATTATAGTCTTGTTATTTACATTGATCAAGGTATTACCAGAGGTTAAATATAAGTAAGGTTTCAGTTGAATTGCAAAAAGATAAATTATTCTACTTTCTTTATTTTGCCAAACCTTTAAAAATTTTACACATTAATTTAAAATATAGTAAAAAAGGAGGTATGTCAAGAAAAGTAGTAACAACGTTGATACTAAAATGCATTTTAGTTCAGAAAACAAATAACTATTATTATAAAAATAATGTTTATGTAAAAGAACTTAAGAATAGTTTTTTCCAACAATTTTATAGCGTCTACACGAGATTTGGGTATAATGGGTCTCTAAATTATTGATACGGAAGTTCATCAAAATAACGTTGGGCATCTGAAGCACGAATTTTTTTTAGATGCTGCATTTTTGCATATTTCGCTTGACTGATCGGCAGAAGTGCTAAAAGAATAACAAAAGTAAGCTTTATAAAAATAATTAATTGGGGGGTTTTACCTGTATAAGTATACGAAGGTAGCTGAAATTCCATTTCTGGCAATTTGGGGGTAGTCAATCTCGGCTGTTTTATTACTGTGGTCTCCCAAGGTCCATTGAATGTTATTCTGTAGTACCAAAGACGAGGATAATCCCTAACAGCTTTTACCTCGCGGATGGGTAGAGTTTAAAAGGGCATTTATTTTTATAAGGCGTGCGTAAATATTCAGTCCACTTTCAAAAATACTCTTGATGACATTCTTCAACATAAAACGGTGATGGTTTTCGTCTAGCAGTTTTATACACTTTTGTCCAGTCTTAAAAAAGTTCGGCTTTTGATTTTTTATTGACTTATTATAAGTCCAAAATCGTTGTCACATCCCAGGTAGGAATGTCCCCTAACAGGAAAAGTTATTAGGATAGAGTCCACTCTCTTCTCATGATGAACTCTGTTATGAATAAACCGAAGAACAGTGTAGATTTTATTCCGTCCTCTGCACGAGTGGCAGAAAATATTCAAGTTTCGTACTTTTCGATCAAGATACTTGTACTAACCGTAGTGATGAAGCAGTGAACAAACATCATCGCTACTTTTTTTGGCAACAGTCCCGTGGTACATATAAAATATGGACTCATCTGATGACAAGACGATGTATATTGGACGAGTATAAACTCAATTGTCTCGTATAGTAAACAACATTTGTATAATATTGGGTATTTGTAGATTTTTTGCAAAATCTAAATTTTTAGAAAACCAAAGGAAATATTAAATTTAATTTTATTATTATAATAATAAAATAGAATTAACTTTTTGCATAGACTATATTATGGCTAACTGATATTTTCTTTATTTTAGCTGAGAAAAAGTAAATAGACATTCACCAAAACGTTTGATTGCAAATTGCCCTATATTTATAACTTTGGTAAATACGTATTTCTGACTATTTGATCGTCCTCAGTAGTACAGAATTTGAATTTAAATGTATAAATATATATATATATATATATATATATATATATATATATATATATATATATATAAATCCACCTCTGTAGCGGCGAAAAGCGACACTAATGATATGCAGTCATTTAAGCAAGTCATAAAACATTGTCCACCTTGTATAGCACTTAACGATGGGACTCGTTAAAAAATCGATTATCCGAGGGCATTGTTAATTAGCAGCTATTATTAGATGATGCTACAAGTGCCCTTTTGAAAAATACGAATGGTTTAGTGCCTGGTACAGAGTGTGTGACAAATTTTCCGGAGTACACTGCTAAAATTAAAAAAATGTATATAAAGGTATATATATATATATATATATATATATATATATATATATATATATATATATATAAATATATATATATATATATATATATATATATATATATATATATATATCGTTTTTTCCATTAGTTTTACATCGCCAAACCATTTATCATGAGTATTTATTAATATCATCTAGTATTGTTGTTTTTTTTGTCATTATTGTTTTCCTAATATTATTTTTGGTATGAAGGGATTTTCTTATAGATTTATGAGAACTTCTCTTTAAAAGTCCATTTCTTTTGCAATTTGGTTGATCCGGTTTGTATTCCACAACACAGCATCTCAAATTATTATTCTGTTTAAAAATTTTCATGCAATTTTTCTTAGTTCAATGGTTCTTTGTAATTAAATTTGACCTTTGAATGTGAACTAAGAAACCCATCTGTTTATGAAATATGGTTTCGAGATACATATTTACACTGGTCTGCTCTATTTTCTCCTTCTAGCCATTGGGTTTCAATATCGTCCCAATACGACTTTTTATTATTAATTTAGCTTCACGACAGTATTTATTAAGAACCCGACACAGAGTCTTATTAAAGCCGTGACTAAAAAAAACTAAACTATTAAAAGTTTTAAAAATGCTTTCAAGCTTGGTACGTAGATTCCTCTTTGTGTAATAGAGAAACTTATTGAATTTTCGGTTAATGGATCTTCTTCTTACAAGCTTATGCATTTTCTTTATTTGAGGGCAGAGTCTTGAAGCTTGTTAAATAGGTTTTTTGTGGTCCAAACGAAAACCTTATCGAACGTAAGGCAATGAATCTTCTTTATCTCATCTGATTTTTTTTGTCCGATGTCCGACCGAGTTTCCAGAATCTATTTTTCTTAGTTCTTAATTTTTTTTTTTTTCATCAAAAGTCATACACGGGTACTTTATCTCTGACTATTCCTTTTAGATTTAAAAACCAGAAAAATCGACCAATATTATGAATTTCTGTTCTTAATAATTATTATGAAATGTCACCACTGAGTTATTTATTGCAACATAATGTTTGAATGCACATACCAAAATCGGATTTATCAAAATACTTATGTCTAAGTAAGAATATATATATATATATATATATATATATATATATATATATATATATATATATATATATATATATATATATATATATATATATATATATATATATATATATATATATGTGTGAAGACCACACGGAAGAAAGGCGAAATGTCACAAAGAGGTTAATTCGAGAAAATTGAATTTTTAATTTTCAAACCCTAAACATCATCATACAATTAAATATTTTGCGTACTTCTTTATTTAAGTAGTCTTCATACTTATTTTGTAACGTATTATTTAATCAACGGAATTTAAAATAAAACACAAAACTTAGAAACATTGCTTTATGTAAACACAAGTCACTACAAACACGGGAAAAAAGCGAAATATATGACAACAATTTTTTTTCTGATCTTCTTTTATTATTTTCTCCTCATTTTGTTTACGTTTTTGTTGTTTTTGTTGTAAGATAAGCCTCTATAGAACGATCTAGCCCTTTCAGATGTGCAAAACTGACTCAAGTGGACCAGATCGTTAAATTTTTCCTTAGAAATTTTCCTTAGCTCTAAAAAACATCTCTATGAACATTTATTGCAACATAATGTTTGGATGCACATACCAAAATCGGATTTATCAAAATACTTATGTCTAAGTAAGAATATATATATATATATATATATATATATATATATATGAAGACCACACGGAAGAAAGGCGAAATGTCACAAAGAGAATAGAATCAAATGTCTATGAAAAAAGAGAATAGGAAGGGAATTTTTAAAACAAACTCACCTGTATATAATTTTGGTGGCAAAATAAACTGGCTCTCGGGTAGTTGCACCTCATCGGAATTTGTAAATGGTTTGCGTATAATTGACGTCTCCCATTGTCCATTATAGGAATCTCGGTGTTTGAAAAGGCGTGGATGATCTTTCAATATTTCGAGTTCTCTGATTGGTCTTGATTTATATGTTGGTTTAGTTACTTAAATTTTGTCCAAGAATAGTAACCAGTTTCTTATAAGTGATTGATCGACCTCTACGACATCGAACGGATTTGGTTTTACTCGACATGATCTAATTTCCGTGTACCAATCCTCAGGAAGTTCAGCCATAATTTTTTGGTTTATCACACCCATATCTCGATCGCACTCCATGTAAGAATGATCTCGTATTGGGAAGGTTACTTTGATTGAGTCCAACCTTTTTGCAGTATTAACTACATAGTGAAGATAACGGAAAACAGTGAAGTTTTTATTTTGGCCGCCACATGAATCACAGAATATGTGGAGGTGACGAACTGACAGATCAAGCTGAACAAAGATAAAATGGTGCAGAAATGACACTACTTCGTTTGAACCTTTGCCTCCTATGGTTTCTGGAAAACAATAAAATGTAGCATTTCCTGTTGACAATACATGAATATTAAAGGAGTGAAGCGTCAGTTGTCTCTTATAGTAGACTTCGTTGGTCGGAATATTTGGAGTGGATAAATTTTTTTCAAAATCCATAGATACTGCTTCACAGTTAACATTCTGCATTGCTGCTTTCCTTGCCCTTCTCTTTATTTCATAAAATGCTTCCGCTTTGGATTTGTGTAGGCTATTTGACAAAGTTATTCGTTTAATCTCAACTTCTATCTTTTGTTTTTTAGAGGCATCAATTGTTTCATTCAGTTTATTGTGAAGGACCTTCAGTTCAGCCAAGAAATGATCGCAAGCACTACGCGTATCACTCCGCGGATAGCCGAAGCTAATGTTAAAATGCTTATTAAAGATTTATCGATATGTTTCGTAAGACAAAGGAGCGCCCTTATCGGATTTGTACATAGTGTACATTTTCTTAATATTTAAGTCATCCGGAAGGTACATTTTCTTAGTTTTATTTTTACTATAATGGCTTTCTCTTCCTTTAAAACCCTTTATGTGTTCAATAACTTTATGTGCCAAGTAAATATTTTTGTTCATCACGCCCCATACGGTTAAAATTGTTTATAATGTTTGATCGATTTGTTGATCTACTGTTTTGAAACACTTAAGTCTCTTACATTGACAATCGTCACCTGTTTCATGGCTCTGTTGTCTTAACCGCTTCATTACTTCATTTATTCGACCTGTAATTTTCCTTTTTCTAGTGTTTTTTTCGCGACACGTATCATCTCTTTCACTATCCGTCATTTTAGAACACAATAACACGCACTTTATTTAATGAAGGCTAATCGAAAACTAAACGTTTTTAGTAAACAAAATGCGGCGTGTACTCCCCCGACGTCCCGACAAGCACTGACATTCCACCTTTCTCGGATTTACGCGAGGACCATTCGCCTTTCTTCCCTGTACGAAGAATTTTATAACGTGTTTTAAGCTATGAGGATTCGTCTTTTTCCCATGTTTGAACGACTCACATAAAACTACTACTAAAAACCTACATATTGCTGCTCTGAACAAAAAATAATCAAAAATTGACATTTCGCCTTTCTTCCGTGTGGTCTTCATATATATATATATATATATATATATATATATATATATATATATATATATATATATATATGGCCAAATATATGACCTAGGAGGACAAATTCGTTAAACGTTAACCCTTTATTGATACTGAGTCGAGCACGGGAAGATTAACGAATTTGTCCTCCTAGATCATGTATTGGCCATTTATTTCAACAAAGCGATAGCAGCTTTTGCTAGAAGATTTAATCTTTTACATATATATATATATATATATATATATATATATATATATACATATATATATATATATATACATATATATATATATATATACATAAATTTATAATATATATATTTATATATATATATATATATATATATATATATATATATATATATATATATATTTATATATATATATATATATATATATTTATATATATATATATATTTATATATATATATATATATATATATATATATATATTATATATATATATATAAACTCTAGAGAATAACCGAGTTATATTAATTAAGAAAATTTAAGAAATGGTTTTTACTACTACTTGAAGTTCTGGTTAACAAAATTAGTCACTAATAGCCTCTAGCTTGATTACTTACCTCCTTAACAAATTTAATAATATAACCACATAGGTGGTTTTAGTGAAGCTATTGAAATGTTTTCGAGAATGCATTGACAATTTTTAAAATTTATTTTTACAGTGTAAAAAGTTGATCTGTGACAAATTTTACTTAATAGTTTGTGTCTTCTATTAGCACCAGCTTCTGTTAAAGCGGTCGGTCCATTCTCTATTCATTCCTGTGAGCATTGTCTTTTCTTGTGTCTGTCTTTTAATTACAAGTGTTTATTAATATTTGTTTTTAAGGTTAGTCCAATAGAGGAGCTGGTGAATACACTTTATTTAAAAGGATAATATACTTTAAGCTCTATCAAAAGGCTTTCTATAAATTTCACGTGTTTTTTAAAAGCTGCAATAGCAATCCTTTTAAAAAACTTTAATTTGCATGAAAATTCTGCCCAGTAGCATAATATGTGTCCTGAAATTTTTTCTGTTAGTATCAGAAGAGTGGTCTTGTATTCTTTAATATTATTTACTGCGTTTTTGCTGATATGTTTTAAAGGAAGGATTTAATAAAGTTATTAAAGATCATGCATTAAATATCAACAGCCTATTATACTTTTTACTTATATTCGGGGATTTATGGCTGGTAAAAATCTTGGAAGCGCATTGGGTTGAAGAAGTCCACAGCGCAATTAAACTCTGAAAAAATAGAGAAAAACACTAAACAGATATTTGCTAGCCCTGCTTTCAAATCGTACACACTGTCTTTTTTCTTTTCCAATATTTTGTAGCTTTGTAGCAAATCTGAGTTTGTACAAAAATTGGGTGGATTCATTCCTTGGAGTTTAAAAATTATATTTGTTTACACTCATACCTCCTGGCATTGTTTGTTCATATTGATGGTCGCTGTTATTTTCCCGGTATTTAAATAACACCTTTGCCATTATTAAGTAGTGATCCGATCCCCAGTTCGCTTCTCGATACACCCTTACGTCCAAAACTTTTAGATTTGAATATTGTCGCATGATTACATAATTAGTAATTGATCTTAGGCCTCTTATGGCTGCGTCCATGTATATTTGTGAATGTCTTTATGAACGTAGAATCCATTTGTCCATACTTTCCAATAATCTGACTGTTATCCCTTCTTCCTACTCTGGCATTTAAATCTACCTGAATTAATATTTCCTTGTTTTTCTTAATTCCTTCCAATACGTTCAGTAGATCATCTTCGTTGGGGGCACAAACCACTATAATAACTATATTCTGACCATTTTTTGTCAGCTCTGCCATGATAACTTGCTCACCAAGGAGATGTCTGAAAGAAATCTTAGAGACAATGACTGCTAAAATAAAAAGGAGTGGCGATTGGGAAAAAGTAGGTGTATTGAGCTATAAACACCGTTTTAATAGATATATTCATCTCGGAATATGATGAGGAATAATAACTTGATTATTCAAAACCACAAAACAAGGAATATCAATATTTCCTGGAATAAGTGAAGTGGAGTAATGTAGAAATCCAGCCAAGTGGGCTGTTTTAATGGTAAAACTAGTCTCTAAACCTAAAATTTATGAGACCATTGATATTTTGTGGAAACTATTACAAATAATTCTAAATCAAATATGACATTTTTTTTGTTTGGTGATTTTAACCTTCCATTGGCTATAAGGAACTACTTACCTGTGGATGACCTTTAAGTGAATTGTGCTCACAAAAATCCAGCTGAACTAATAATCATTTTGATACCTTGATTCTATAATAGGCTAATAGAGTAAATTTCGAATTAATATTTAGTTTGTTCTAACTTGATATTTGTAAATAACAATAATTTAATCAATTTTGTAAGCTCAATGTACTAAAAATATTTTTGGAAATTAATTCATGAAAATACCTATTTGGATTTTAAAAATGCTATTTTTGGAATTAGATATTTTTCTTCTATAAACTGGGATGCTTTTTGAGACTTTATATACATTGATTACTCAGAACAATTTTTATGAAACCTTCAAGTTACTCATGGGCTACTGAAACTAAAAGAACTAATTATATCCAGAAAAGTTTACTGTATAAAAATACTTATTTATTATAGTAAAACTTCTGTTAACGGACACCTCCCCCATCGAAAACCTTTGCTGAATGGACAGATTTTAGGCCAGTGAACATTTCACATGTGGGTAAATAGTAAGACACATCCGAACAACGAATCCTCTTCACAGCGACTCCGGACAAAATTTGCCTTCGTTTTTCTAAGAAATTATTGTAATTTTACCTGCCAACAAAGGACAGTCATGTAAAGGCAATTAAAAGATATAATATCGGTGAGATATTATTTTTTTTTTTTGTATAACACCTCTGCGGTGTTTGTATACTGCTATCTGGTCACAAATGACCAATTATCAGTTCTTTTCTGATCTAACTTAATAAACAGCAAATACTTAAATCTAAGGGCTTACCCTATGGCTTACTCTTATTTTATCTATCAACTAATGCACTACAACTAATATGCAATAACCTCACAGCACTATACTTTGCTTTTTTACATTAAACTGTTCAGTGTTGTCAAGAAACTGGATTGCCTCGACATTCACATGACTATACAGCCTCTGCTCGTAACTTGCTGCTGTTCTTTTGATTATTTCGATCACAGTTTCCATACCCAGGTCCTGGTGGAGGTTGCTGTTACGGATATACCAAGGAGCATCAACAATGTTTCTTAGTACTTTATTGTAAAATCTCTGGATAATATGTAGATTACTAGCTTTGGTACAGCCCCGGAGTTGGCACCCATATACACCCATACTGGCCTCAGTGTTTGCTTGTAAATGGATAATTTATTATGAATGGATAATGTTGAATTTTTTCCAATCAGCCAATACAATTTCTTATATCTAATATCAAGCTCCCCTCTTTTCTTTTTGACATGGACTTTCCTGGTACTTACTGGCTTTGACATGGTATTTTGCTGATGTTGCGTAAGGAACTTGGGTATCGTTTATTTCAACTGGGAAATTTTCTATTTTTTTTATTTGTAAAGCTAATGTATGCAGATTTAGTCTCATTTAATTTTATTCGCCATTTTTTGGCCCAGTTATGTATTTTATTTACTGATAGTTGCAACTTATCAGTCGCTTCTTCACTAGTGTCTCCTATCGCTAGTATGGCTGTATCATCCGCGAAGGTGGCAATAGTGTTTTGTTTTAGCTCTGGAATGTCACACGTATACAATAGGTACAGGACCGGACCTAAGGCACTCCTTTGTGGCACGCCAGCTTTGATCTCCCTTAAGTCGGTGTACACTTCTTTTTGTTTTACTCTGAAATATCTATTCGCAATGTATGATTTTAAGATTTCTAAATACTGTTTAGGTATGAACGTTCTTAGTTTATAGTTTAAACCCTCATGCCAGACTTTATTAAACGCCTGCGCTACGTCCAAGAAGATTGTAGAGCAGACTTTCTTTTCTTCTAATGTTTTTTTATTATATTCATTATTCTGTGAAGTTGCTCTATAGTGGAATGTTGATTTCTAAAACCGAATTGATGATTTGGTAGAAGATTTTTTTCATTCTATTATTGGTTTTAATCTTTTCAATAGAAGTTTTTCAAATAGTTTTGACATCACCGGAAGGAGTGATATTGGTCGGTAGGATGTCACTTCATTAGGAGGTTTACCTGGTTTGGCGATCATAATGACTTCGGCTACTTTCCAGAATCTGGGAACATATGTCAATCTAAAAGCAGCATTTATTAGGTGTGTCAGCTTAACGATGGCTTTTCTTGGTAGATTTTTTAATAGTTCTCCTGTTATGAGATTATATCCTAAAGCTTTCTTAGGATTTATATTTTTTTTTACCTCTTTTGATACTTCTCTAAATGATGTCAACGTTATTCTTTCTTCAGTTTGGAATGGTTCTTCCCATCTCAGTTCTTCACCATCATTGTCGTTGGGTTTGAACGTGCTTTCTAAACGATCTGCAAATCATTCTGCTTTCTGTTCGTTACTTCTAGCCCAGTTGCCGTTTTCCAACTTGATAGAAGGAGAATGAATAATTGGTCTTTTCATTCTTTTTGTTGCCTTCCATAACGAATAATCTGTGTTCTGGTCAGTTGTTAAATTACTTAAAAAAGAGTTAATTGTTGAATTTTTTATATTCTGTATCTCCATTTTTAGTTGTTGTGTAGCATTATTTAGACTAGTTTTGTCTCGTGGAGCTCTGTATTGCTGCCATTCTTTTCTTAACTTCTTTTTTTCTACTATAAGTTCTCTGATTTTTTTTTTAATAGTTATTCCCTTTTGTTCTAGAAGTTATTGTGGAAGTATTTTCCAAAGCTGCCTGTTGGATATTTTTTATAAAAACTTCTAATTCGTCATCAAGTTGCCTCGTGTTTTTCAATGGCACAGCAAGATTAATTTTGTGTTCAAGGTTAATTTTAAAGCTCTCCCAGTCAGTTTATTTGTTAGTCAATATTGGATTGAACTCTTTTTTAATCGCTGTATCACTTATAGTTAAAATTATCGGTGAGTGATCAGTGTTCATGTCCCAGCCGTCATTTATATACAGATAGTTAACTGAGATATTTTTGTAAATAAACAAATCTATCAGGTCTGGAATTTTATTCCTATCGGTAGGCTAGTATGTTGATCTACCAGTAGAGATTACTTCACCCTTTTGTTTCTTAACAGCTGACAATAGTTCTTTTCCTTTAGTTGTAGTTAACCTAGAGCCCCAGTGAGTATTCTTTTCATTAAAGTCACCACCGATGATGTATCTTTTTCCTTAAGTGTTCATAAACTCTTTATATTGTTCTCTGTTAATGGGGTTTCTAGGAAGACTGTTGTAGCTTGTATGTGCTCAGTTCCATATTTTAATTCCTCATGATGCAAGATGTTATCTTTAATTATGATAGCGCTTGTTGGGTGTACAGTAGAATATACTCTATACCCCCTAAATTTTACATGTGACTGTTTAGTGAACTGTGTTTCAAAAACGAGACACAGATCAATTTTCTCAATGTCTAGTACTGCTTGCAACTAGATTTGATGTTGTAACAGTCATTTGCGTTCCACGCCTTACTTACGTCTTACTTACTCGGCCTTACAAAGGCCGAAATTTACTGAGCAATTTTCGTTACTCCCATTAAAAAAATTTAGATCTGGCATCATCAGTTTACACTAATCTGTTGGTATCAACAACAACAATAATTATTGTGATACCGGTTGTGCATAAGGGTAAATACATTTTGCCTAATCTATTGTAGTATTGTGTTCCTACGAGTGCATACAGGGAATTGCTTGGTAAATTTCTATCTCTGCTTACATCGCAATAACATAAATGGCAATGGCAATGTGACAACAATCATACCGTATTATGGTCATTTAAAAAAACAGACAAAATTCTTTGCTAGTAAAAACATTTTAACTGATACTTCTATTTTTACGGTAGGTACAGAAAATGTAGGTACTGTTTGAAATTCTGAGACCTATACAAAAAATATACAATACTTAATATAATACTAAATATTTGAGGTTAGCAAAATACTAAATCAGTGTAATTAAACAATAGCTTACCTGTAGATGTTGTTTCATTAGGAATATTACATGACAGTAATATTGTATTCTTTTCCCCCGAGAGTTCGGATCCATTTTGTAATTATCAAACAACGTATGTATTGTACAACTTTTAACAATCTAACACTATTGCGAACTAAATAAAATGGTTACAATTATTTTAGTGCATGACAATTCCACCAGGTACCAGGGTACATAACATTGTCCGGATGGTAAATAACAGTGCACACATTTAGTAGAGGTAAACAACACCAAGTACACAATGGTGTGCTTTACCTCTGACTGGAAGTGGTCTTGGTGTTTATTAACAAGTCGGTAACTTGCCGTAAAATTGTCTCTGGAAATAGTATGGTTTACCTCTGTGTAGAGCCAGAAAAGTTACATTAAAAAGTGCAATAATCCCAATTTTGATAAAAATAGACATAGTGTCCTTTACCTCCTGGTTACAGATATATATATATATATATATATATATATATATATATATATATATATATATATATATATATATATATATATTGTTGTGATCTGCTTTATGATGTTTTATTATTAATTAACACTAATTTAATTAATCCAATTATTTAATTAATTAATTCACTAATTTATGCAGAGTCATACAAATCAATTACTATTAAAAACTCTCAGGGTGCCTTCTTAATTTTACTTTAATCAGTTTACTTTATATATCTCTTCTAGTGGGTTCAGTATCTCCTAGTTGCGCATAATCGGGATAGAACAGGAAACGGAACTAACAATAAAACAACATAAATATGCACACAAATTATTATTTATTTTCAATAAGCAATACGATGAATATTAATAAATAACTTTGTGGGCAATTATCTTTCCCAACCAACTCCTATACTCTAAATTTAATTTTAATTACAAACTATCTATTGATCTGTTTTATAAGAATATGTACTAAAAAATTGACCATATAAAATATTAAAAAATTCACAAAAAAATAACTCTTTGAAACTTGGAATCTTAGTTCGTATGCTTATATTTGATTTTATCTTTAGAATATCTTAAAGTTTTCTTTCATTCAAATTATTTGACTGACCTTTATTTTTTTACATCAATGATGTCTCCTCTCGATCAAACCACAGTTCCTTCCTTGATTGATTATGTCCGGCTACCATCAAATCTTTCCCGTTCTCAGCATCGATCCAAACCGCATACCAGCAAACTACTCCTCCGAAAACACAAGCCCAAGCCTCTTTTGACCGGTACTCTTTATTCACAAATTCTCCTTTCTTTCTCAATTATATCTCGTGGACTATGCAGACTCAAAAGAGGTATTAATCTTCTCGATTTTGATCTGCTCTCAACTTCCACCTTTTTCACTAACAAACGAAAACACTGGTACTCAGATTGACTACACAAAAACACGTCTTCTCTTCTGGGCTGCCGGTAACATAATAATCTTTTCAATCTCCCCAGACAACCTTCTCAACTCTCTCATTCCCCATCATTCCTTTTTAACCAATCATAAGCATTCATCTTTCCCACTTATTTTCGATTTAGAAAATTTCCAACATAATATTTAAAACAAATAAACTACTTTCACTGAAATTACTTTTCAGAAACCATTAACAATTTTGCCTTTTTCAACAGAAATAAGTTTCCAAATTCTTGTTATCTCATATCTAAATCTAATTCTTATTTACTTTCGAAAAATGCCCACCGCAAAATACAATTACAAGTTTATTCTGAAATCTATAATTATACGGGTTCCATTGTCCTTTCACTATTCACTCAGTCTTTCAAGGAAAAACTCGTTAGGGTCCCGTCACGGAACAATGTTTTCTCTTATTCTAACTATTACAAATAAGTACAGGGTTGTATTTTAACTTATATGCCCGCGGTATATTAAAATAATAAAAAAACTCTTTATTCTATTTCTGGATCGATAAACTGATCCATAACAATATATATATATATATATATATATATATATATATATATATATATATATATATATATATAGATATATATATATATATATATATATTAATAATGTTCCATAATTTTCAAAAATCAAATAGAAAATATTAAGACAAAAATCAAATCACCGACCAAAAGAAATCGCAAACACCCTGTATATTATACTGTTTAGCATTAGTTTAAGAAAGTGTTTTTTTTTTTTTTGGAAAAATAAGAAGACAATATATTGGTTTTTCTAACGGTTTAGTTTTAAATAGACATTTTTGTAAACAGTTCTACCTTAAACTTTCTATTGTATGGATTACCAAGAATTATACAATAGGGTAGTTTTGTAAATAGTTTGTGAGAGGTAATTATCCTTTTTTTCTCTAAAAATTGAAAATGTTTATTAGATGACCGACGAATTATTGGATAGGAGAAAGTTAGCTTTTTTTTTCTTTGAAGAAAGTAAAATTTGTTTGGATGGAGATACGTTCTGATTGGTTCAAGGAAAAAGAGGAGGGAGATGGAAGGAGTTTGGATAGAGTTTTGCAAGAGAGAGGAAGGCATTGTGAATTGAATATCGGGTGAGTATACTATAGTTTTTTTTTATGGAGACGACGTTGCTAATTAGCCAAGTTTTTAAAAAAAGTCTAGATTGTGAAAAGTTGTATTTGTGTTTGGTGGAAAGAGTTCCAACTGTGGTAGCAGACAGAAGAAATAACTGACATGCTGTAAGTAATAAACAGATGTATAGTTTTATACTGGACCAAGTCGATTAGTTGAGATATCCTTGTGTCTGGAGATGAGGAGTTTATTCATGTAGTAAAGATTTGGAGCAGAGGAGTTTAGCAGGAGTATTCTGGAGAAACTCAAAGGTAAGAGCAAGGTGGACAAGGCACAATCAAGGAAGAGAGAGGTAAAGTCATCAATCTTGGGAACAAAAGGTTAGTTTCGTCATTTTTAGAAACAGAGACTTTCAATCACGACCACCTATTTAAATTAGAGTTATTCGTTTTTTTGTTGGTTTTATTGAGAATTATAATACATGATAATTTATCGGGAGTCACTAAAATTAAGAAATTTTAGATTTGCATATAAGCTTAATTAAGTTGTATTGATAATTGTGGATGTATGATTTGATGGATGTTTGAAATTTTTATTCTAATCATTGTATATGTTATATTTATGTTTATTCAAAATTTTTACTTTTAATATTTGATTGGTTTTTTTTTAATATAACATTTGCTTTGTAAGTCATAATTGTGCTGTAATTTTATTTTCCTATTGTCTATCCTTTTTTCCTCAAAGGGAACTAGCAAAAAATACTTTGAAGCCACGTTTTCTTTTTAATAAGTAAAAGAGCCCTGAGATATCATATTAATTAAAAAAATATATATATATAATAAACATACAGTTTGAGCAAATAACAACAAAATATATATATATATATATAAATATATATATATATATATATATATATATATATATATATATATATATATATATATATATATATGTTTGTATGTTTGTGTGAATTAATCGTACATGTAGTTGGGTACATTGGGAGTTTGAACCTAAATTAAATTTTATTTGTATTGTTTTACTTTAATTTACCCTTTCTATTAAGCCCCTTTTAATTTTTTCATAATTTAGTAGCATTTTATATTTCCCTTGCGAAAAATTTAGTGCAATGTTCGAGAAGGCAAAAAGCAAGTGTACAAAATAATTTCATTTTCCAATAAATCCAGTCGTGTAAACAGTGCCGGGTTACATAATAAATTTATGAAAGAAGAATTGGATGGTATATTGGACATCAAGAATTCCATTAGTAGGCCGATTTAGCTGTCCAACGTCGCATATCCACTTTACTCATATTCATAAGTACATTCACCTGTGAGGCCTGCTTGTTACCAAGAATGTCGATTGCTTTTTTATTCGTCGATGACTAAATTGCTCGATACAATTTTTAAATATACTTAGAATTGGCACTTCTTGTACGAAGATTATGGAGGAGGCAGCAGTTTAGAGAATATTATCATCTTTTATATATACACAGTGAATTACACACTACAATTAAACACGTTTAAAATTAAGGAAAACGCAATAAAGTTATTAAAGTTTAACAGGTATCATATAAAAAGGGAAAGAAAATATAAAAAACTACCAATTAAAGTTAAATGAGCAGTTTGAAATAAATGAAAATAAAACTCTAGAAATGGAACACAAGTGACAATAATTTAAAGAATTATTCTTAGCGCACTAAAAGAAATATGTATAATTTAAAAAGCCGCAAATTCTAAACAATAGGAATATAAATAAATTACGATTTAAATAAGAGTAAAATATTGGATTGAAAAAATCACTTAGGTCATCTTGGATTAGGTTCAATGTAAGTGAGCGCTTAGCAACCCTTCCACTCGACCTAAGAAGTCTATTGTGGATCCCTAGGTTTAATATATCGTTTAAAAATAGCCTTTTTAACAAAGTCTATTATGTCCTTTGATGACAATTTAACGAAGTCGTAGGGCACGAGTTGGTAATGTTCAAATTTATAAAGCGTCCTCTTATCCATCCCCTTAACGCGACAGTGTCTTATTACGAGACCTACGATAATTCGCAGATCATTTATATTCATATCTAGTAGATCTTTGATCTCTTCTTCAAAAGTTCATGTATAAAAGCCTTTGAATATGTGAAAACCAGTTATTCGTACCAGTGGTTATGTTTCATTCATTCCACTCAGTCTAATACCGTTCTTTTGGATGTATTTTGTGCTCAGCCAATGAAAGGTTCTGGACATACGACTGTTTCTTTTGTCCCTCCCCTGGCAAGTAAGTCCACTTTTTTATTCCTTTCAATACCAGTAATTCCAGGCACCCAAAGTAAACTTAATTTTTTACTTTTTCCATTCCAAATCAGATTCTGAAGACAGTTCCACCTAACTTGAAGTCAATTCGATTTGGTTCCAGTGCCTTTAATGCCGCCTGGCTATCCGATATAATTTTTACAGATCTGACTCTAAAGTTCATTTTTATTACTTTCTGTAGACGCATCACTATAGCACAAATTTATGATTGGCAGATAAAGGAGTAATTAACTAGGCTTTTACTAAGACTTAGCATTGATTTCCACCGTATACTTTAGCTCGAACTCCATTCGTCTCTTCCTGGAAATACGACGGTAAACGGCTTTTCGAAATTATATTTCGATTGCATTGCATCTGGTACCATTTATAACTGTGGATGATTTTTTAATATCTCTCCAGATTTGATCCCAGTACCCTTTCGACCTTCTTGTTGGCGACTTATTCACCTTCTGTAAGCTCCTAATTTTGCCTCCTTCTTATTTCGCCTTTGAAGCTTATTGAGCATCTGTCTTGTGGTTTTTTTTTGACATTTAGACCATCATACTAGTGCGCCATACGTAATCATAGGTCATATATAGTGTGTATATAAATGAACTTTGATCAAATAAAAGGCATATATCGAGCACAATTTAATTTAATCTTGCCCAAGAACTTTCGATCCCTAGATCATCTTCAGGGGCATTTCGTCAATTGCGGCCTATCCGACAAGAATAAAATGTCATAAACATATAATTGTACAACACACTACACTACACAAGGACAAACAAATACTTTAAAATTATTGAAAATTAGCTACATTGCGTACAGAAGCCGGAGACAGAATGATAATGATAATTTATATAATGATTATATACATTAATAATGATGACGTAACTTTTAAGTCAGATTTCTTACAAAAAACGCTCATTACTAGCCCTTAAAATCCGGTGTCCCTCAAGGAAGTGTCTTTGGTCCCCCCCTGTATTTCATATACACGTGTGATATCCCAAAAACAAATAATACTACAGTAGCCATATTCGCAGATGACACCGCCATAATATCCATCGATGATGACCCACAAGTAGCATCAGGAAACCTTCAAATACATCTAAATCTGTTACAAGACTGGATTAATAGATGGAAAATCAAAATTAACCACACCAAGTCTAATCAAATTACATTTACGAACAAAAATACTATATACCTGAGAATCACACCAAACGATATATTACTACCACTAAAAACAAAAGTCAAATACTTGGGAATGACACTTGAACAAAAGCTCTCTTGGAAAGCACACATCTTGGCAAAAAACCCCATATCAACATGAAAATACGTCAAATCAATTGACTAATAGGGCGAAAATCGCAGCTATCTACAGATAATAAACTTTTGTGTATAAGTGCATAGCAAAAACCAAATAGATTGCACTAATGGGGCTGTGCCAAGCCTTCTAATAGCAAAATGATTTAGACAATCCAATCCAAGGTACTCAGAATAGCTTAGTAACAAAATATTGTGTGACGACTCTGGTATACCGTCTGTTGCAGAAAAAAATCAGTAGACTAACAAGAAACTATCTAGAACACCTGCCAGCCCATCCCAACGAGGAAGCAAAGCAACTGCATCTTCAACCAGAAGTCAGACAAAAATTGAAGAGACACTGGCCAACAGACTTGATTCGTTAATTTCAGCTTTAATTTTAATTTTAATTTTAATTTCAATATCGCTTTCAAATTTAATCCACTATTAATTTATTTTGTTAGCTTTAGTATTGGGAGTGTTATTAGTGGATAATTTTTCACCTTATAAATCTATAATATTCACATTTACTAATAGCTTCTAAGAGCAGATTGTAAATTTGAAAATTTAATAAAAGAAATGTGCAGTAATAGTTCTTTTTGGTTATACGTAAACTCATCACCAATTAGCATAAATACCCTCGTACATAGTACAAACCCATCACCGCCATAAAACTAGGGATTTTAAAATAGACCCCAAGAGATTGGTAAGCCCTCATCATTAGCCTACCTGCACCCCGTGCCAGGTATAAACCATAATCCCCTTGCAAACCGCTAAGATTTGCTAATTTGACAGAATTCAGTTTTTTTAGTTCTTTCGCACTTCTTAAGTCAACTGTACAAGACGTTTCTTGTAGACAAGATATAATATCACTTTTTTGCTTTAATTAGATTACAGATCAGTTTTAGATTTTAGGTAGATCATTCTAAGACATTAAATATCTCAAAAAGTATGCCAAATATTACGTTGACTTTTCACCTAGGGATGTAACGTAAAAGATTTTTGGTTTTTTTTATTATGACAGTTTTACATCAGACAACATTTAATTAACTAAGTTTGTTTGTTAGTTAAATTTTTTGGATTTTAATTGCAATAAGAATAAGAAAATTAATATTTACAAAATTATTAGAAACAAACCAAAGTATGTATATAAAATATGTATGTTACTTATGCATTATCCGTTTGAGTAAAGTACGGTAATAATAATAATTGCGAATCGGAGTAATATTGAAGATTGTGGTCTATTAAAAACAACCTAAATCATGCCACACACATCTTATATACCCGAAAATAATTTTTGGTGATAGACCACTTACTTCTAGATAACTTCGCTATTTTTCTTACTTGACATAATTTCCATGTTGCGTGAACGATGGTAGGGTGAAACACCCTGCATATTTAGAAGTTTGAATCTAAGCACAAATGTATATCAATATTGTTCTTTAAAGTGTGTTAAGAAATACTCTACATTTCTCTTGCTAGATATTATTGATAAAAATTCAAAGTGCCAGGATTGGAAAATCATTTAGTATAAATAACTAATTTCTGTGTGGAATTGCAATTGTACTCTTATAAGTTTTCTAATACTAGCTATAGATCAAAATATTTTTTTGACTTAACCACAAATGGATCACTTTTTATAACTCAATGTACATGGAACGTAAAAATATGCAACTTACTAGAACTTATTAAAATTTTAAAACTAAAGGAGACTTTATTTTATGGAATGAAGTCCAGTTGTCTGAAAATGACCAGTATGTGTTTATATTTCTACAATTGTTTTAGTTGCGAAAAATATTCTGCACTGCGACTTGGAACACAATCACTTAAGCGACTTTCAAAAACTAAGCCGTCAAAGTAATTACTATTTAAATGGGAATAAGCCCACAATTAAAGGTTAAAAAGATTAGTTTAATAGACTAATGTTTGTATTTTAAGAACGATTTCCGAAGTGGAAATTGAAACGTCAATAAACGTACTTTAACCTTCAATTGTGGGCTTATTCCCATTTAAATAGTAATTACTTTAAAATGCAACAAGAAAATAGCTTCAGAACAATACTAAGCCGTCAAGTCATCAGCAACTCCTGCAAGATGGCAGCTCAAGAGGAATTATCGGAGAGGCCATCAAAAATCATTCACCAAAAGATTACAACTTCTTCTTTCAAAAAACACCTAACAACAACAAACATCTCTTGTATTCAGAGAAATATGAGCAACGATCGTTTGTCTTTTATCCCACCTGTACTGAAGACAATGGGGAAGCGTATCAAGCAATCCGACAGATGAATCTAAGTACGGACCGCCATAAATGTTTTGCGTTGCATAACGATTCATTCGCAAAAAATATTATTATTTTTGGCATTCTTGAAAATTTACGTTACTTGGCGAAAGCAGAGGTCATGGGCATTACGTGTCTCTTATATTCTGTATTCCTCTGGAAAAACGCATAGAAACCTACGTCACCGTCCTTACTAAATTAATTCGTTGCTCCGAAGAAGTTGGTGTCATTTTAGTTCATCAAGACTGATTTTGAAATTTCGATTCACACTACCTTAATTGCCATTCGGCCAGCTGCGAAGCGAATTGGGTGTTTATTTCACTTGACTCAAAGTTGGTTTCGCAAAATTCAAAAACTTGGTTTGGTAACCATTTACAAGAGAGGAGATTCCAACGGCAAGTGGCTGCACCACTTTTTTGGCTTGCCATTTTTGGACCCAGAACGAATCGGCGATTGTTTTGTCAACGATTTCATGCGGATATCCCTAACCTGTCTTCACTCATGATAATGGATGATTATATGGTAGAGAACTACGTAAGTAATGATTCTCTTTTCCCTCGAACTGTTTGAGCATCCCAGTCTAGCCATATACATTTCTCCACAAGTCCATGCAAATCCTTTAATTCTCATTTTTCCAACTGTTTATAATAAATATTTTCATCATAAAGTTCACTATCGAAAACCTTTGCAACTAAATTTTCAGATCTCAAAACCGTTTAGATTGGCAGATACGTCTAATAGGCCACACCGTAAGAAACCCGAGATTAATATCTATTTTAAAGTAATATGTTAAAAATAATTTCTGAATTTAATAAATTAGCACATAAATGAAAAGTGTAACAGATAACAGGTAATCTTCCGTATTAAAAACCAGCGCCTCGAGGCAAAAATGCTGGTGATGAGTTTACCTATCTGTGGTGATGAGTTTAACTATCTCCAAAGGATGCCGGTAATCAGTTTACTATATCTCGGAGGGTCTAATAAATTTATGGGGGTTATAAAGTAATGAGTTCATACACGTCCGTTTTTTTTATGGACAGCCAAACTAGTATTGCACGTTTTGCAGAAAGCCTTATTAATATCTAAAATTACGCAGATATTATCTAACCTAGTAGCTTATGGATAACTTTAAACTTGGGTTTATTTCTTTAATTTATATTCAAATATAGAATATCTCTCTGCGTTTTTTGTAGGTTACAAATTTTTAAAATCATTAAACATTTATAGCTGGAGCAGATCATTACGCTTGCACTTTTTTGTTGAACCTGTTACCTAGATAAGCAATTTCAAAATGTGAAATTAAAAGCTATCTTGAATTTTGTTTTTAACTTTTTCAAAATCTTGAAATTTTTAAAATCTTTTATTATAATGTGTTTGGTGAATTTTATGATACTAATACATCACCCTATAAGTATGTATTGGCAGATTTCAAAAGTGCTAATATTAGTCGTAAAATACTCATGGTAAATATTTAAAATAAAAATAATTATGGTAATGAGCACAAAAACAATTGTTTTAAATTTGTAGGTAGATACAGCACTAGTACCATTAAAAATCAAGCGAGCCGAGCGGCGAGATAATAAGGGGACACACGAAAGACCTCTATAAGTGAGTAGGTATTGGTTTGCAAATTGGTTCAAAATGACTAGTACAAAGTATTTATTTCATGTGCAGGAACTTAAAACCCGGTCGAGAATGAGAAGTTGTATTTACCTCAAATTATGATGGAGTAGTCAGTCCTTGCGTGCTGATTGGATGACATGTAAAACGGTTGAAATTTAACCAAATGAAATTACTAGGTGTCCTACCATTCGTACGACGTAACGGCATTTAACTCATTATAGCCACACAAACTCTTGATACTTACGTATTAATAAAATATTACCTTACGTTAAGTTTGTATACCAGTTTAAGTGAAATTATTCAGATTTTACAAAGTGAATCCCTCAACTTATGTATATTGGGTGGATAACGAACGGTGATCAACTGATTTGTAAATTTTTTATTACAATAACATCAATATATCGTCTTCTTGAATGTGGCTTGATTACCTACATCAAATAAATGATGGTCTCCAAGATTGGAAGTTTGAAAAATAATTTTGGCCGTTTTTATCTCAAAATAAATATTTTTAGCTTCAACAAAAGTGCTTCGTTAATAATCTAATAAAATGAATTTGAATTTTTAACTTATTTATGGCGTGTGCAACAAAAACAAATCAGTCAATTATTTTGTCAAAAACTTCCTGAACAAGAATCAAATGGATGGCGCCCTCGACGTTAAAACAATATAGAGCAGCACACACTAGATATTTTAGTCATAAAATATATAATGTTTTATTTAAAATTATTGATTGTGATTTAAAATTTTACAAAATGGGTACCATATTGAAATCGAATTTCGAGGTAAATCCGTGAAAGAACATTAGCTACTTTGTGAATATACAAATTTTCAAGTGATTTATCCTCATCATCAAGGTAAGAAAATAGTATAATTTAAATGCAAGTAAATAAGAAAACATTTTTTGATTGAGAATATAGTTATTGTTAATGTAAAAATATTTCTAGTATATTGGAAATGAGTCAATACTCACAATCTTAAGTAGTTTTTATTTAATAAAGTTGATACATTTTTTACCCGAAGCCCATTTTTAGCACAAAATTTACCAACTTTATTAAATAAAACTGTAATACTTAGATATAGAAATAGATTATGCTTAGATCGTCAGTGTTAACTCATTTCCCATATATGTACTACTATTATGGACTCACATTGGCAACATTTTCATCATTTGTAAAAGTATTTCTTTTTTGTTTTTACTTTACATCGCTTACAATATATAATACAAAAAATTTTCATAGGCAGAACAATCAGGGAAAAACATCTTATGTAGACCAAATTTAGGAGAAAAAAATCAATGTAAACCAAGATACTTCTTGGATCAAAAAAATAATATAAGATAATATTAATTAAAACTGAATAATAAACTTAATCCTAAATATACTTGAGTTTTGAAAACTATTCTTTTGTTTTGCTGTATGATTTCAATGTTTTTTTCAAATGAGGAATACCGTGACCTCGGTTTGTATTTAAAAAAACCGTCAATTACGTCCTTACGCCCCATTGGATCTTCAATGGGATCCCCCCTCTCTCCCGTAATAGCTGATATTTTCATGGAACATTTCGAAACAGCAGCCCTGTCCTCATCAAATCTCAAACCCACCTGCTGGTTACGGTACGTTGATGACACCTTTGTCATTTGGCCCCATGGTAAAGACACATTAGATCTCTTCCTCTTCCACCTGAATGGAATACATCCTAGTATTCAATTCACGATGGAAGTTGAGTCTGAAGCATCTTTGCCATTCCTTGATGTTCGTATTCAGAAAAAGCCACCTCACAGTTTTTCTTATTTCGTGTACTAGAAACCCACTCACACAAACCGTTATCTTAATGCCCAGTCACATCATCACCCCTCCCAACTCAATTCAGTTGTCAACACTCTCATTTCTCGTTCCATAAGACTTAGCGACAACAATCAGAGGTCATCCGAAATCAATTCAATAAGACAAACACTTTTACAAAACATTACCACAAAACCCAAATCAATAAAAGCATTCAAAAACATCTAAACCCCATTCCATCCAAAAAAGAAACCTTGCCGCCGGATCAACCCAAAATCTTTCTACCTTTTATTAAAGGTGTCACTGACAAGATCAGTAGAACTCTTCTTTCTCTAAACATCAAAACCATCTTCACTACTCACTCCAAGTTGTCCAATCTCGTCAGATCCGTCAAAGACCAAATCCCCAATGAAGACCATGGTGTCTACGAGATACCTTGTTCCAGTTGCCCACGTACATACATAGGACAGACAAACCGACGAATCCATAACCGTATTTACGAGCATTTTATATCAGTCAAACATTCCAATACTACTTCAGCCCTAGCCCAACATCATATTCAGACAGGCCACAAAATAGAATTCAAAAAAACAAACACCATCGCCCCCATCCCCTCCTTAAAATCAAGAATCATCCGTGAAACTATCGAAATTGAAAAACGGCCTAGAAGTCAACGGCTCTTTTTTTAAATGTAACACCCTGTATTTTAGGACATTTTTAGATCTATAAAAATGAGCTAATTTCAAAAAAGTATAATACTCGGGTATAATGGATATAATTTGAAAGATATGCGCTTAGAAAATAAATTATTTATTATCAATTGCAAAAAAGTAGCCTACTTTTAGTTTTTGGTAAACTGTAATTATTTTTAGTAACGTTCAATAACAATTAAGTAGTACAATAATTGTATTAATTCGTGAATGTTCTGTATTATTGCTTAGAATTCTTCCCGCTGGAGAATTAAATAAAGACTTCATCTCCCACTGGAGAATTAAATAAAGAATTTAAAATACCAAAACCAACCAAAAAGAAGCAAAAAAGCAACCTGAAACGACCATATCAATTCAGGAAATGATGATGCCAACAAAAATAATATTTCACAATATGTCAAATAATTTTAACTTCACAAATGAACAAACCCTTGACTTTTTTGAAAATTATTCTAGCTCGTCTGATCCCCTCAGCTTACTACAAACATCCACACCGGATATACCACCCAACTTTATAAATATGATAACAACAATTAAGCCGTATGAAAAATATTACAGAAAAAAGCATGAAGATGAAATGCACTAAAATAATAAACAAAATACAAAAAATGCTAGACTCAGATGATGCCGCTAATCAAGACAGTGATACTAAAACAAATTCATTTCAAGAAGTAAACTAAATACTTCGATCCAATTCTTCAATGGAATGTTAACGGATTCTAAATTCTGTTAGAAATGCTTAAACATTTATGTTTAACAATCTCGCCATAAATTATTTGTTTACAAGAAACAAACTTTAAAGGACAGCATAGGTATGACATGAGGAATTATTCTTATATCCATAAAAACCGAAAAGATACAAATATTGCTAGTGGAGGAGTTGTTACATAATTATGTTAACCAAAAATATGAATCGGAAGTATTATTAATCAACAGGAAATTAGAAGTAGTAGGAGTATCAGTGTCCTTTCCACAAAAAATAAATATCTGTAATATATATATTCCACTTGACTTACCAATCACAGAAGCAGATATTTCAGATGTATTAAATCAAATTCCCAGAATAATTGTTGGTGATTTTAGTAGTTACAATCCAATATGGGGATCTCTCGGAATAAATTCCAAAGGAAAAATTTTAGAAAACATAATTACCTTAAAAAACCTAAACTTGCTGAATGATGGATAATCAACACGATATAATATTCATATAGGTACCTCATCAGGTATCGACTTATCCTGTACTATCACCAAAGTTTTCATGGGATGTAATCCCTTTTTTATATGGAAGTGATTAATCTATTAAAATCTCTTTCAATAATAATTATGAAGATATTATTACAACCCCAATTCCAAAATGGAATTTAAAGAAAGCCGTTTGGTATTTGTTCAAAAAGTATATCCAACAGAACTACCATACCTTAAAAGAAGTTACCGGAAATCATTACATAGATAAACTTCTAAATTCGTTTATATCACTAATCTATCTTGCTGGTGAAAGACATATAGGTAAAGCACAAACTCTACATGAAATGAATTCATTGCCATAGTGGAACGCCAAGTGTACTGACATAATAACAAACAGATAGTAACATCTAATAACGACATACCAGAACTACTAGCAATACAATTTGCAATGAACTCCAGCAATAACAACTGTTCTAAAGATTTTATCAATACTAAGATGATTTCGGAAAATCAATTAATAGATTTTGAAGATATTTGAAGATAATCCTCTTAATATAACATTAACCATGGAAGAGCCTAATCACTCTTTAAGTACCAGCAAAAAATCGGCGCCAGGACCAGACGATATTCCTGTTAGTTTCTTACAAAATCTACCAGATAATGGAAAAAAATTCCTCTTAACCTATACAACAGAATTTGGACAAATAATGAGTTTCCCACAAAATGGAGGCAGGCGATAATAATTCCATTACTTAAACTAAATAAATCACGAACTGATCCTAATTCATATAGGCCAATTTCTTTTACCAATACAATGTGCAAAATCTTAGAAAAAATGGTGAATTATAGACTAAGATGGTTTTTGGAAAATAATAAATAATAAATCAATGAACAAAGCGGCTTTTGCAGGAACAGATCCACCATAGATAATTTAATAGACTTGGAGTCTGAAACACATGAATCATTTGCAATTGGACAGGAATGTCTTGCTGTCTTTTTCGATATAACAAAAGCGTTTGACATGACTTGGAGATACGACTTTCTTAACACACTTAGTCATGGGGGTGTCAAAGGTAACATGCTATATTTTATTCATAATTCTCTTAACAAGAGACAATTTAAAGTTAAGATAAATAGTACAATATCCAGCACTAAAGATCAAACAAATGGAATACCTCAAGGATCCGTTATTAGTTCAACAGTATTCTTAGTAGCGATAAACAAAATCTTAGAAAACTTTAAAAAAAATTGTTAAGGCGAGATTATACGCTAATGATTTGGTTATATACTCAAGGGGAAAAAATATTATTTCTATACAGAAAAACTTACAATTTGCAATAAATCACCTTGAAAACTGGTCAAAAGATGTTGGATTGCAATTTTCTACAACCAAAACCAAATGTATTTTATTTTCGAAAAAAAGGCAATCTACAAATCCAGATCTTCAGTTATATGGAAACAACTTATGTGGAACACTTAAAATTTTTAGGAATGATCTTTGATAAGAAACTATCTTGGACATACCATACTATGCAAATTAAGCAATCTTGTCAATTGGGGCTCAGATTTTAAAAGTCTGATTCATATTTACAAATTACTAGTACGATCAAAACTCGATTATGGATCAGTTGTATACTCATCTGCAAAGAAGACTCTTCTTGCGCAACTAGAAGTCATACTAAATATAGCACCAAGAATAGCTACAAGAGCATTTTGTATTGCCCCATTAAAAGTCTACAATGTTTAACCGGGGAACCACCTTTAAATTTTAGAAGAATGTACTTATCATTAAAATACGCATCATCCATATGTGCTATAAAATTTGCGAACCCTCCCTTTTACGACAGAATCAGAAGATATCTCTCTCTCCATAATATTCAATTCCCAAAATTTTTTGATCGCACAAATACATGCACACCTCCCCCTGGACCTTTTCTCCTTCAATATGTGATCTAACTCTTTCTAAATACAATAAGCTTGAGACCCCCCATGCAACAATTATTCAATTATTTTACAACATATTTGCTTCTTTCCCAGATGATTGTCATATCTATACAGATTCATCCAAAACTATTTATGGTATGGGATCAGCAGTTATAACTCCGAACATTGTATTACAGTTTAAATTATCTTCCAGTTGCAGTATTGACTCTGGAGAACTATATTCAATTTTGCAAGAGCTCATTTATATACGTACCCAAAAAATTCCAAATTCTGTCATAATTACCGACTCCTCTCTCCGTGCATTACATACGATAAAACAGTTATATACAAGTAATTCCATAGGTATTTTAATAAAAGAACAATTACATTTGCTAAACAACGTGAGGCAGCAAGTACGCTTTATATGGGTTCCATCACACATTGGACTTCAAGGAAACGAACAAGCAGATTTTCATGTCAGGGAAGCAATACACAGTGCCTCTTCAGTGTTAGTGAAGTTAGTGTCTGTTTCCGATTACAAATCCTTCCTTAAAGAAAAAGTGACAAATGAATGGAAAAACGAATGGAATCTTTCACAATCTACTCTACACATCGTAAATTCCTCAACTGAATGTTGGTGCGAGATAAATTTAAATCGCCAGTTGTTTGTTAAGCTAACCCGTTTACGTATAGGTCATAGCAGACTAACTCACAGCTACCTAATTTCCAAATTAAATCGCCCTATTTGTGACTTATGTGACTGCGACATTAATGTAGAACATAGCTTAATAGCGTGTCCTAAATATATTAGTGAAAGACAAAAAAACTCACTACCAAACAATATAAAGCAGTCTTAGGAGCACATTGTACATTTACAAATATGTTTAACTACCTGAAAGATATTAATGTTTTAAACAAACTATAACTATTAATGTTTTGTTAACCACACTTACAAATTGTAAAGTATGACATTCTAACCTTACTGTAAACCAAGTGTTCAATTTAATACACTCGCGATCATAAAATCCGGGTCACCTTGAAAATCACCGAAATTTCATTTTTAACGAGCTTTATCGTAAATAATAATAACACAAATACAAACTAATGAATGTTTCTGGGAATTGTTGTCGGCTTAGTGGTTTCCTTTGCAACAAAGAATTTCAATAGTGCCGATTTCGCGGGAAAACGCACACTTCCCAAAATGAACGGTACCTGTAACTGCCGCTTGTTTTAAATGTCTCATTTGTGCTTCGACTTTCTGTTCAAACGCAACGAACAAACGTTTATTATTGTCACCATTAGTGTTTATTAGTGCCATTATTAGTGTTTATTATTGTTTATTTTTTGCCAAAAATACCCTTGACTGTTGTTAAAACGGCACAAATTGTTGCGCTTGTGAAAAACGGTCACACTCAACGGCAAGTCGCAAGAACTGTTGGCGTAAGCCTTTCTACGGTTCACCGAGTGCTTCAACGATTTCAGGAGAAGGGTTTGCTATCCAGACGACCTGGCTCTGGCCGAAGAAGAATGACCACGGTACGAGATGACCGTTTTCTTGTGTTTCAAGCTTTACGAAACCGGACCTCAACTGCGATTATGCATCGAAATCGTCTACAGGAAGTACGAAATCGCAATGTTAGCATTGCAACAGTCAGGAGAAGATTTCGTTCTTTTGGAGTATCTTCTCGGGTAATGGCTACAGGGCCGCCACTTCGCCTGGCGCATCGAGTTGCACGACTAGCTTTTGCTCGACAATACGCGCATTGGGGAATTAACGATTGGAGCAAAGAGTTATTCTCAGATGAATCCCGTTTCTGCCTAACTGGATCCGATGGACGTGTAAGAGTTTGGAGGAGAACCGGTGAATGAATGAATTTTCACACGCTTGCATTGCTTCAAGAATGCCATTTGGTGGAGGCTCGGTCATGGCTTGGTGAGGTGTATCTTTCGACTTCCGCACAGAATTACCCTTCATCGAAAATGGGTCCTTAACTGCACGAAGGGACATTACGGAGATTCTGGAAGAACATGTTATGCATACCATGGCAAGGCTTGGAGAAAACGTCGTTTTTATGCAGAACAACGCGCGAACGCACGTTGCCGCGATCAGTATGCAATACTTGCACGAGGTTGGAATTACGAGGTTACCCTGGCCAGCTAGGTCTCCGGACCTGAATCCCATCGAACATATCTGGGACGATTTGAAAAAACGTATTCAATCCCTAACATCTCCTCCTAACAACGGACAGGAGCTTAAGGATCTGTTAGTGAGAGAGTGGAATAGCAATAAGCAATTAATCAAAATATACTGTTTTAGATTTAAGTATCTATGTAATAAACTACTATGTATAACTATAGTACAGCTAATAACCCAAAGTGGTTGATGCTGTTAACAATAAAAAAAGATTATTTCCTTCTGAATGCGGATGATGTTGCCATAATAAGCCGCAACAAAAGGGTATTAAGCGAAAAAGTTATAGAACTGAAACGAGAAGCTGCTACGTTTGGTCTATATATAAATGAAAGCAAAACAAAATATATGGAGTGCACAAAATCGAATGAACATGAGAATCTGAAGGTAGACAACCATACCTACAAATATGCCTCCACTTTTCCCTACCTAGGCTCAATAATAAATGACAACAACAACATCAGTCAAGAAATATAAGCACGGATTCTTAGCGGTAATAAGTGCTTTTATGCATACAAAGACTTAATGAAAAATAAGTTACTGAATCGTGAGTCTAAGCTGAGAATCTACAAAACAGTAATTAGACCAGTGGTCACATATGGATGTGAAACGTGGACCCTCTCAACCACTGATGAAAATCAACTGAGAATATTTTAGCGCAAAATACTAAGGAAGATATTTGGACCAACCCAATGCAGCGATAGTTCGTGGAGAATTAAAATGAACCACGAGCTGGATGAACTAATGCAGAGCGCAGATATTGTCAGATTTGTAAAGTCACAAAGACTAAACTGGCTTGGTCACCTAGAAAGAATGCCAGATAATCGAGCTGTAAAAGTAGTCCAGAGATGGAAGCCCAAAGGAAACAGAACAAGAGGAAGGCCCCGTAAAAGATGGATAGACGACGTAGAGAGGGATCTTAAAACCATGAACATCAGGCAGTGGCGAAGGAAAGTATCCGACAGGGCAGAATGGAAGAACATTGTTAAGCAGGCCAAGACCCACAAAGGGTTGTAGCGCCATCAGAAGAAGAAGAAGAAGATTTCCTTCTGAATACGCAGTATATCTAGAAAATTCAAAATATCAGAAAATGAACCTGAAGGAACAATTATTTTAAGCATATAATGAGCTGTAATTAATAGAATTGTCCAAAGCAAATATTTCTGAAAGGCAGTCAAACTCTTACCAAAACTATAAACTTCTATAAATTGAACTAAGTACTTTTCTTCAAAATCAAATTAATATTTTAATACAAACCCTCACTAAACATTCTATATAAACGAGTTCTGATGATAGGTTCATATTTTTATTGGTTAACGTAGGTCCAAGATTAATACATACTGAATTACTTAATGTCACAGAATAGCAACATCTGTCTGAATATCTTTATTAATTTGATAATTGTCTTACCGTACTTTTACTTGTAGGTAAAGATATTTCTAACACCTCTGCGCTAAAATATAGCATATTTAAAATACTAAGTATTATTATAATACTAAGTGACATAGAAATCCGAACACCCAGTTTAAATGATTTTATTTCAATAAAATTTGTGTAATTTATTTATCTTACTGAAAAAACAAGTGATAAAGTTTTTAGCCTTATCAGTTGGAGATTCCGGTTTTTATACTTTTTGTTTTTAAATTCACTAACAATCTAAAAATGAATATTTCAGCCGCAGTAAAGATCCAAATTTGGCGGATTGTGGTACTTGACATTCTTTACGATTGGTTACGATGCCTAGAGTACGGAGACCTGTACGATTTCGTCAACTTAGTGAGTTTGATAGGGGCCGTATAATGGGACTTCGGGAAGCTGGACTTTCTTTTCGGGAAGTTGCAGTTAGAGTGCAAAGAAGTGTAGACACCCTGGTTAGGTGTTGTCAGGCATGGCTTCGAGAAGACCGTATGCAAAGAGCAAGGGGCACTGGACGCCGCCGTAGAACAACAGACCGTGAAGATTGCTGCCTAAGATTATTGTCCTTAAGAGACCGTTTCTCCACTACCAGCTCCATTGCAAATGAATGGTTTGCAGAACACGGAAGACCTATTGGGATGCGAAGTGTTTACCGACGAATGAGAAGTTTTGGCCTGTTTTCATACCAACCACACTGGGTCCTCCCTTTAACTCCAGAACACCGCCGTAATCGCCTTCAGTGGTGCAGAGAACGGTCACTTTGGAATCAGGAATGGAACAGTATTGTCTTTAGTGACGAGTCTCGATTTTGTTTAGGCATTCACAATGGTCAAGCGAAGGTTAGAAGGCGACGTGGTGAAAGAAGGAATCCACAGTTTTTTGTTGAAAGACATGTTCATCACACTGTTGGAGTTATAGTTTGGGGTGCTATAGCTTATGGTTCCAGGTCACCTTTAATTTTCATCAGAGGTAACATGAACGCGCAGCGTTATATCCAAGAAGTTCTAGAACCCCACCTTTTACCCTATCTTGACTTCCTGGCAAATCCAACTTTCCAACAAGATAATGCCCGACCACATGTTGCAAGAGTCACAATAGACTTCTTTCAACATAATCATATCACATTGTTAGCATGGCCACCAAGATCTCCCGACTTATCCCCAATTAAGCACGTGTGGGATATGATGAGTAGGAGATTGCTCAATTTGCAACGTCTTCCTCAGACTCTACAAGCACTTCGAGAGAAGTTGGTGGTTGCCTGGAATGAGATACCACAAGAGGACATTGACCACCTAATCAGAAGCATGCCTAGGCGTTGGAGAATGCGTAACACATCGGGGTGCATCCACACATTATTAAAGGTAAAAGGGCTTTAAAGCAATTCAATCATTTTGAAATTTTAATCATTTACTTATTATGCTTTGTTAAGTACTTATACAAAGTTTTATTAAAATAAAATCATTTAAACTGGGTGTTCGGATTTCTATGTCACTTAGTATATTTTTGGAATTATTTAAAACCTACTTCACGAACAGCAGAAATTGGTAATAAAGTTGTTCCAGCCTCTTTTTCTAATTAAAAATAATATAATAATTTTAATATTAGTCGTCGGTATATCTCGGCATATCTAAAATATTTTAGTGAAAAAATAAATATAAAATATTTCAACATATAATGTCAAAAAATACTAACCTGGGTGAAAATTGTCATTTTACCCGTTGACGTTGTGAAAGTACCGTCACGATCGAGTACTTTTGTGTCAAATTATCTTTATTCGCATTATTGATTAGTTATCGATTTAGCGTATTCTAAACGTCATCCAATTATACATCCATAAGTAGAAGTTGCTTTAATAACTACCCGACAACGCTACATAATTTTCTAAATTCTATGTTTGATAAGCACGGACGTACGTACCTGTTTTTCTGTTACTTCCAACTTAATGCGTTAGAGCGAATTCGATAAACTATGACGCACTGAAAAAGAGTTTGCTTTGAACTTTAGCAATTATTGATGGTAACTCAAAAATTAAAATAAACGTGTTTTAAATTCATCTGTTTCTGAAATAATGAATTTATTCCATACTTTTGCATAATACTGTATGTACATATATAAATTCGTTGCAAATTATGAGCCCTGTGTTAAATAAATATTAGTCCATATCAAATAATTAAATATTACAAAAGAATATCCTATTATTGTAGTTTTTTGCTAGGTAAGAGAACTAGTGTCTCGACCTCATAGTTATTAAGTGTCAAGGTATATCGAAAATGGAGGAGAGCAAAGCAAAATATGATATTCAGACAGTGAATATCAAATAACAGCGAAAAGCTCCCAATTAGTAGTCACCCGGGCAACCGATCCTCCGTGAAGAGGAGAGGGAGAGATACTCCACGAACCGCCAAATATACGACAAAATTATTACTTTTCTACTGGAGAGGTACAAATTAGCAAAAACTTTCGACTGAATACTCTCTTCTAATGAATGGAGGCGAGTTTTTAACGTTGAATCGCAGGCGAAGTCTGATAAAAACTTCCACATTTTCAGGGGGTAACTTCGTAATTTTGTAGATAGAAATGCAAAAATATACCTCGGTAATATACCACGGTAATTAGAAACTTCTTTTAACTTAGGCCTTTTAACCTGTAAGCTGAAAATTAAAGCTGTCATCTTTTACTTAATAATGGAAAACAACAAGAATGCTATATATATTTCCAACAAAATGAACGTATTTAAAAAAAACGAACAAATTATCTACTTTTATAGAAATTAATAAAATGTAACCTTAGCTTAAATTACTAAACAGTTTATTTTTAATAAGGAATAAGTCATATAAACACAATAAAATTTACACGCATTCAATTCAAAAAAAATTTAAATTACTATTCGTTACATTGATATGCTAACGATTGTATTTTTTATAGTATTCCAGGGAATATCAGCATAATTTTCAGCTACTGTATTTATCATTTAATGGTGGTTTTCACAGAATACATACATTCACATACAAAATACTGAATAAGAGTACTGAAAAAAATTATCAGCTTGCAAATCTCTCTATATCTCTTTTTCTCTTCGCCTGACGCGCTTATATTTCTTGAGATTTTGAACTTCTTCGCTCTTCATTAAACCAAACAAATCTCTTTCTCCCTTCCTATTACTGTTAAGTTTTTGTGTCCAGAAGCTGGGATTAATCATCATTATTAGTGGCACTACAACTATACTTGAACCTTTCTTAATCCGTTTCACTAGTCGTGCCTGTCAATTTCCAACCGTTGCCAAGTTGACGCTTCAATCTTCTTGTGTCCTAGTCCACACAATATTTGGTCTTAATCTTAAATTTACCGTATTTAAATTTCTCACTGACATTGATATTAAAGTTCGCCTGGAAGAGTAGTTGTAGCATCCTTCTTTTATTTCGCCCGTTCTTTATTTATTATCTGGAATGGACAGTAGTAGACTTCAGTTTTCCCTTTGTTTCTTATGAGGTCCATATTTTCTGTAGATATTAAAAAGAAAGTAATTAACTATTATAGTTTATTCGTCTTCCGGGTTTGGACCGTGTCATTTGTGAGTGACCCAAAAGTGGGTTCATCTCGACGTTTCGCTACAATTGTATGTAGCTTCTTCAGGAGAACAAAAAAAGCAAAAAGAAAACAAAAGACAGGAAGATGGGTAGTTAGCAACGGTAACTCAGTTACTCAACGCAACCAGAGGCGAATACTAACTACCAAGATGGGCATTTGGTCACAGTAACTCAACTACTCAACGCAGCCAGAGGTGAAAACCAAATGCCAGGACAGGGATTCACGTCCAACAGCTCAGAACACTAACGCGTCGAGAGGCGGGGAGTGAATCCGACGATTACTCCGCTGCCGCTCTATTTATAGTCGCGGTGACCTGTCGTGTCGGGACGTATCGGCACACTCCGTGGCGCGAACGTCAAGAAGCGCGCGCTGGCCAATCATGTGGCTGCATCGTGGTAGCGGGACCGGACAGCGGCTCTAGACTGAGATTCCAGATGGGAGACAAGTAGTATCCTTCCTCTCGATTGATATTATGTGGATTTTTTCGGATCTCTAGAGATTCGCGGATTTTCCTGGAATAAAAGAAGGGGCTCTTAGAAATAATATGGGTTTTTTCGAACAATATGGAATGACCGGTTTCTTGGCAGTGTTCTGCAACTGCAGAATGGGAGAAAAGACCTGATCGAATGCATCTTTGATGCTCTTGAATCCGAGTTTTGACGGAACGACCAGTTTCGCCAATATACACTTGTCCACATGAACAAGGAATAGAATAGACACCACAGGAAGATAGGGGCGGTAATGGGTCCTTAGGAGAGGGTAGATATTGTGAGATTTTCTTGGGTGGTCGAAAAGTAGTCCTGATACCTTCTTTGCGAAGAATTTTGCCAATCCTATCAGTGACACTTCGAATATACGGAAGAAAAGCCACAGGAGTATTACCCGAAGATTCTGAATTTGTCGTCCTAGGGTGTAAAGGGGGATGTAGATGTCGGTGTGTAATATTTTGAATTGTGGACTTGGAGTAACCGTTGGCGACAAGGGTTTTTTGCAGATGGCCAAGTTCTTCTCTAAGGTTGTCAGGTTCAGAAATCGAAATGGCCCGATGGATGAGAGAGTTGATCACAGAATTCTTTTGGGCAGGATGGTGGTGTGATGAAGCATGTAGGTAACGATTCGTGTGAGTCTTTTTTCTATAAACAGAGTGACCCAATCGGCCATTGGGCTTGGAGGTGACTAACACATCGAGAAAGGGAAGGGACCGATTATTTTCTACTTCCATTGTGAATTTTATACTCGGATGTTGTGAGTTAAGATGATCTAGGAAGGGAGAAAGGGTATGTTGACCATGGGGCCAGATGATAAATGTATCATCAACGTAGCGGAACCAGACTTTTGGTTTTAAGGGGTAAGATTCTAGGGCTAAAGACTCAAAGGCTTACATGAAAATGTCAGCAATGACCGGGGAAAGGGGAGAACCCATTGGTGTTCCAGATATTTGTTTGTAGAAATTGCCTCTAAAAGAAAAATATGTTGAAAGGAGGCATTTTTCCGCAAGATCTGCCAAAACCAAAGACTTGTTATCATTGGTCAAGTGATCTCGCAGAACAACTAGAGAGTCATGTATGGGGATATTGGTGAATAGGGATGATACATCGAAACTGACGAGAATGTCTTGGGGATCGACCGTGAGGGAGGAGATTAAGGTGATGAAATGTGTGTAATTTCGGACATAAGAAGAGGTACGACCAGTATAGGTCTTAAACTGATTCGACAAGTACTTTGCGAGTTTGTAGGTAGGAGAGTTAATCGTAGTCACAATGGGACGAAGAGGTACGTTGTCTTTATGGATTTTGGGAAGACCGTAAATTCTGGGGCAGATGGAGTTTTTCGGAACTATGGACTTCTTAACATCATCGGAAAGATCGGATTGTTTGATGGCATGGGAAATTTCGCGTTCGACTCTAGGAGTGGGGTCTCGAGAAATTGTATTATAACAGGATGTATCCCTAAGTAAGTCGTTTACTTTCTCTATGTAGGAAGGAGTATCCAGGATGACTGTGGCATTACCTTTGTCTGCAGGAAGGATTATTATCTCAGAAAGAGAACGGAGATTTTTGAGAGCTATGAATTCCTCACGAGATATATTGGAAGTAGGGATTTTGGCTGTATCAAGACATTTAGCGACGTCAAAGCGGATACGGTCGGCTGGAATTTTGGGAATTGTGCGGAGTGCCGCTTCCACATTTGAAACTATTTCTTCGGTAGGAATTCTGGAAGGAGTGATAGCAAAATTAACTATTTTAAATGTTCAGTCTGTGCGAGCCATCCGATACATGTCATCAGCATATATATATATATATATATATATATATATATATATATATATATATATATATACATATATATATATATATATATATATATATATATATATATATATACCTGTTGTATCAATTATCTCTCACAGTTTTCTTCAATGCTTTGTTAAAAAGAAGGTATTCTAGAGTGTCTCCCTGCCCCCACATGTATTTTAAAGCATTGTGAAAGATCGCTTTGTATTTGCACTTTGCAGACTAGTTTACTCATTGGCGCTTTTATAAGTCTTACTATTTTGTAAAAAATATTATGTGAATTTTTAGCTTAACGTTTAGCTTTGGATACTGTGAGTAATGGAATGTTCTCTGTTTAACTTTGTCTTGTTAAGACACCTGATTTTAGAGTTGGCTAGAAGAGCTTTTCTTTCTATAAATAACTTAAGTTACTGTTTCATGACTTAGGACTTGTGTCCCCACAATGTGTACTCCGGTCAGCGAGACCTGGACCTAAGTCGGTGTCTCTCTGTTCGGATTGTGTGTGCTCGGTCACCCAGTCGCCGAATTGGCAAAATAAATTTTGTTCTCCTAGCTGGCTGACCACCCGAAAGGACGTTTGTTGCAAGTTACTTTAATGCTTAAGTTTCAATGGTGTTCAAGGTGAAAAGTATCAATGTATGTAAAAGTTATGAAGTGGCAAGATATTCCCAGTGTACCATTCTTCTGGCATTTGTTTTTGGTTAAAAAAATATTCCATGTATTTCATCTATAAGGATATTACCTGTGTGTTTGAAGAGCTCTTCAGACATTTTGTCGATTCCTGGTGATCTGTTGTTCTGGAAACCTTTTATTAGGCAATTTATTTTCATTATCGTTTGTAATGTATATTATTATATTCCATTATTAGTTTCATGGTCACGATATTTATTTATGGTCACGTTATTTCTCTTCGCTTTGAGGATATGTATCATATTCTACATCAGTGCAAAGTAATTCTTTGAAAGAGACATCTACTTAATATTGCATGGATTTTAGAAATTCATTTTTCTTTCGATGTACGTGTTTTCCACTCTCCTTTGTATAAGTTTATATCCATTTCTTTAGTGATACGTTCTCACCTACTCGTATCATCGAACCAGCCATTTAGTGGTGTCTAAGCTTATGATCTGTGAACATTAAATGCTGTTTGCCTGTTTCACTACAGCTGTTTCGGCAGAAATAGCTGTAGTGATGGTGTATGAAATATGACAAGACTATACACAATTCATATGCACCTACTGAGAATGCTCCTGAAGAAGAAAAGAATGAATTCTATGAGAAACTTGAAGAATTGTACGAAGAAATACCAAAGAACGACATACTAATCCTGCTAGGAGACTTCAACGCAAAGATAGGGAAAGAAGACACGAACAGAGAAATCGCAGGAAAAGAAACGATCCATCAAAATACGAATAACAATGGCAGGAGAATATGTAATCTAGCAGCAGCAACCAATACTTTTATTATTAGCACTCAATTCAAGCACAAAAAAGAGCACAAAGTAACGTGGCTAATACCTGGAACAACAGATGGAAACAAAATAGACCACATCCTAATCTCAAAAAAATGGAGAACAATTGTACAGAATGTAAGGTCATACAGGGGAGCTAATGCTGATTCGGATCACATTTTGGTGATAGGCGACATGAAATTGAAGATACTTAAAGATAAAAACGACAGAAAGAAAAGAAAGAGGTGGAATCGGTCGAAACTAAATAAAGATAATGCAAACAGAAAATTCTGCACTAAATTAGAAGAAAAACTACTAGTCCTAAAACCATCAAACATAGATAAAACATGGGAAGACATAAAAGATAGTATCTTAACAACAGCAGAGGAGACGATAGGACTAATGGAAGACAATAAAAGAAAGGATTGGTACGATGAAGAATGCGAGCAAGCTAGTAAAGACAAGGACAAAGCAAGACACAGGTGGGTGGCCACAGGGAAACAAGAAGATCTCCTACACTATAAAGAGAAGAAGAAAGAGTCAGACAAATGCTGCAAAACAAAAAAGAAGAAATGGATCGAAGAATTACTGCAGGAACTCGAAGCCAATAGTAATGACAATGCAAGACTATACAAATACATAAAATCACAGAGAAAAAAAGAGATACCGGCAAATATTGGAAAAATGGAATGGGAAACACACTATAGAGAACTGTTTAAAAAGAAAGACGAGGCTGAAAATGCAGAAAATGAAGAACAAACAGAAAATAGGAATGGAGAACAATCAGAGCCTCCCTCATACAGCGAAGTATTGGCGACCATAAACAGATTAAAGACAAGGAAAGCAGCAGGACCAGATGACATTATAAATGAGTTCTTTAAGAAAGAGGGAGAGGAACTAGCCCACAGAATCCACAACCTAATAGAACGAATATGGGAAGAAGAACGCATGCCGAACGACTGGAATTGTGGTCTGATAACACCAATCCCTAAAAAAGGCGACAAGACGAAATGCACTAACTACAGGGGAATCACGTTATTAAATACAATGTACAAAATATTAACTAATTTGATCAGACAAAGAATAGAAAAAGAAACTAGAACAAAAATAGGTGAATACCAACATGGATTCAGGGAAGGTAAGTCAACAATAGATGCAATACACATTGTAACGCAAATCGTCGAAAAAAGTTACGAGCACGGAATAGATCTACATATACTGTTTATTGACTACAAGCAAGCTTTTGACAGTGTAATAAGGGAGGAGCTAATTAAGGATATGAATCAATTAGGCATCCAAGAAAAACTAATAAGTCTCACGAAAATGACGATGAAGGAATCCAAGGCACGAATCTTAACAAGGGAAGGCCCGTCAGATGAAGTACAAATGGAGGTAGGTGTCAGACAGACGATATTGCACTGGTTACTAGAGATTTAAAAACCATGCAGAACATAATATTAATACTAGATAAAGAAGCAAAGAAGAGAGGGCTAGTAATAAACCAAAGCAAAACGAAATACCTCAAGTGTTCAAGAGAGAATACGAACATAGAGAAAGAAATTAAGCTTGGTGCATATACATTTGAAAGAGTACACCGTTTCAAATACCTGGGAGTGATGGTGAATGACAGAAATGATAGAACGGATGAAATAAATGAACGCATCCTACTGGGTAATAAAACCTACTGGAATTACCAAAAATTACTGAAAGAAAAGTACATTAGTAAGAAAACCAAATTAAAAATTTACAAGACTGCAATCAGGCCAGTGATCACCTATGGTGCAGAGACGATGTGCCTAACACAAAAAGATGAAATGAGGTTGGAAATCCTAGAGAGAAAGATAATTCGACGAATAATGGGACCGGTGAGAATAAGTGTAGGCGAATTTAGAAGATTAACCAATGAAGAAATTAAAGAAGTCATCGAGGGTGAAGACATAATCAAGTTCGTGAAGACGCAAAGGCTCAGGTGGCTGGGACACACAGAAAGAGCTAACCCAGACTCTACCCTAAAGCGAATAACTGGATGGAGACCAACAACAAAGAGACCAAAGGGGAGACCCAAAACAAGATGGAGAGATCAAGTCTTAGGAGACATAAAGAAGCTGAGAATCTACAATTGGAAGGAGCGCTGTAAGGACCGGAAAGAATGGAGGAAAATTGTAGACAGGGCCAAGTCACACACGCTGCTATAATAATAAAAAAAACAACAGTGGACTGATTCTCCGCAATAAATAAATCAGAGAGCCCAAAAGGGCGGCAAACACTCCGCCAGGAGTGAATAAGCCATGATGATGATACACAATTCATCATCCCATGATAAAATTCCGATGTCAAAATATAACTTTGAGATAGAATTAAATATCATTAAGCAAATAGCAGTACACAGTGGGTACAACGAACAAACAATTATTGATAAAATTTTAAATCAAAGCCCTGAAATTAGTATTTCCACCACCAGAGAAAAAACCCAGTACCTTCTGATCGATTACATATACAGACAAAATATTAACAAAAATAGCCAAACAGATAAAAAAAGGAATAAGACCAGCTTTTAGAATAAACAACTTGGGCAAATATATTAAAAACAACAAGAGCCAAAATAAAAAGCACCTACACAGTAGTGTCTACAAACTTAAATGCGGAGACTGTCCAAAAACTTACATCGGTCAAACTGGTATAACTTTTAAGAAACGAATCGCAGGACAAAAAAGGGCTTTCAATAATAGAAAAACATATTCTGCATACGCACTTCGCCTTCTAGATCATAATAATTCTTTTAACGACGAATTTCAAATTCTTCACATCCAAATTATTGGCCTTAAGCTATCTTAATTGAATCTATAGAAATTAACAAAATAAAAAACACAGACATAATTCTGAATGACCAACATGAGACAAACAGTTCTCCCCTCCTAAACCTTTTTCGTTAAAGACTATAACGTGTAAACACATACCAAAATAGATCACTTGAGAAAGTCACTCTGCTAAAACAGCTGTAGTGATAAGATTTTATAATAAATTTTGTGGAAGTTTGTAAAGTAAAAGTTTTCAGTGTTTTATTTGTATATAATAATAAAAACCGCAACACCTAGAATTAATTTTACAAAAATATGAAAATTATAATTAATGTTTAAAATGTACCCTCTTTTGTTGTAATAATAATTAAAAACTTTTTCTTATAGATCTTATACAGTTAAGTATATTCACTGGCCGAATTTTTCTAAATGCTTGATGAATGCTTTGTAATAATTCTTCCTTTGAGAATCCCGATTACGTTGTGAAGAGAGCTTCAGAAGGAGCTTATGCCGAAACAATAACAAGATTAAAACTTATTCAACCTATATCAATATCATAACAATCATCAATATGATACAAGTAGTCACAAAAACGTATTCTAGATAAATACTTAATTTTCTAAGTGTTGACAAAATTAAAATTTAGTGAAATTTAATTAATTTTGTTTATTCTGCAGCTCGACATTTTTACGAACTTTTCTGTTGGACATGATTTTAAAACTTACGGTTTACTTACACAAATGCACATTCATACACATACATCCAGAAGAAGAAAATTTAAGCGAATGCATAAACGGCATAGTTGTGTGTTCATATGAATACTCAATACCTGTTGATCATTTGAATAGTTTAAACATGGTGACAAGACGTAAAATATAACAGAACGTGTACATATTGTAGCATTTGCAAATTCTTTGAAATATATATTGAAATATATTGAAATCCCCTCGTATTTGCTAAAGTATCGAAGAGTAATTTCAGTGTATTTCTCTTTACTTTCGTACAAGTTAAAATACCCAAAATGTATTTTCAATCCTTTTTGCGTCGTGAGTTAATGTAAACACATTTTTAGAGTTTGTTTATACCACGGACGCGTAATTCTTTGATATTTTTCTTTGATCGAAATCTGCTCGATACAGCGTTTGAAATAACATCCATTTAGAGGCTAAGAAGATTTTGCCGGAAAAATAATTAGATCACTCTCGCTGAGGCGTTGTCAGGATTGACAACTGCTTGCAGCGTTATCTCCAAATTTTTCATCGAATTTGTAATATCTTCGTCCTTTGTCCTTTTTTTATGGAACATGTGTAAAGTTAATAGTAGCAGTTTAATGTGTTTAATGTGTAGTTGCAGTTTAAGGAGGTTTGGAAGAATCGTTGTTTTTATCCTCATTTTGTTTCTCTCTAGTTGTCATCCCAGGCTTTTTGGCA
Source organism: Diabrotica undecimpunctata (assembly GCF_040954645.1). Classification (NCBI taxonomy): domain Eukaryota; kingdom Metazoa; phylum Arthropoda; class Insecta; order Coleoptera; family Chrysomelidae; genus Diabrotica; species Diabrotica undecimpunctata. The sequence goes on from NC_092812.1 coordinate 40,858,700, forward strand.
GTTTGAAGATGAATTTCTTCGTGTGTTCGTTACGCAGAGAGTTTGTCCCGTTTCTACCCCTAGAAATTCCAGTGAAGCCCAGAAATTCCAGTGAAGTCCAGATTACAGTTAATTTAAAGTAGTTTAGTAAAAATCCAGGTAAATTTTTGTGTTTAATGTGAAAGTAAAGACAGACATTTTTTAAATAATAATAATTGCTTTCATTGTTTAAAAAGATAATTTTGTATTTGCAATAATTTTTAACTTGCCACAGTTTATAGCTCAGTAACATTTGTAAGTTTTGTAGCAACAGAGTTTGTAAATGAATAGGACATATATAAGTTTTTTCTTCTTTATTATTTTGGTATAAATCTCTGTAACTATTAATACAGTATTTTTTTGTGCCATCTGTATTTTGTAACTGTTTCTGTTGAGACAGTAATAAATGTTTAATTTATTTCTCTGAACCATTTTGTCTTTTTATTTTTGAGAAAAGTCTCCTAACCATTTTTGTATCTCTAATAATTATTTCAATAGTTACAACTAGTTGTTGTAATCATTATAATTTGGGACCTCGAAGCGGCGTCCATTTTAAATTGCTAGAGGTCTTTCTTTTGTTTTTTTTGCCCATTTGTTCCAGAAGATTCATGAAGTACCCCTTTGTTTCATTTTTGTAGTTGCCCGAATCCAACCCCATTGTCATTCAACTTATCCACGACCCAGCTCTCCAAACAAACTCTGAGTGCCGTTCGCACAGTTTCATTTCTTTTGCTTGCTCTATCTCCACCCCCAGTAGTTTCTGTCCAGAATTTTCAACCCCTTATAGTAATACCCTATGTGGTAGGAAAAATATTACGTTACAATATCATATAGATTAAGCGATATATATATATATATATATATATATATATATATATATATATATATATATATATATATATATATATATATAAGAATAAGAAAAAAGAAGTACTTGTGACTCGTTTGGAAAAATATGTAACTGTTTTGGATGGGTTGGAGTCAATAAAAGGGCTATTGGTTAACTATTTTATGATCTCGAGCTTTCAATTGTGTTTACAATTATTATCAAGAGCTGCTAAAAAAGACAGAATATCTTACAAAGTTGAACTAGAAAGAAAAAACAATTTTTGTTAACTCACAAAATAAAATTAGTTTAGTAAATAAAAGTTGCTGCTAATACATCTTCAAAATAATTAATATAAAAATGTCCTAATCTAATAAATGCTTCTCGGAAATTTTTAGTATAATTTTGAAAACATTTTTTTTATAATACAAAAACAATTGAATTTATACATAAGTTAAAATAGCAACCAATTACAAATAAGCCTCAATGTTATAAATGCCAACTTAAATGCCCTTTTATTGACTCCAACCCATCCAAAACGGTTACATATATATATATATATATATATATATATATATATATATATATATATATATATATATATATTAAAAGATTCTGAAACAGCTTTACGTCTGTCAAGACATCCTGGAGCAGACTTGGAGACAGACCACGTTCCACTGGTGGGAGTATTTCGAGTCAAACTCAAAACAGTGCAGAAAAGGAAAGCATAATCATATGATTTACGTATGTTGAAAGACCTCGATACAAGGATGAGAGTCCAAGCCACGATAAACGAGCAAGTGACTGCAATTATAGACGAATCGAACGAAGAACAAATGATCAAACATATTACAGAAATAGTGCAAAATGTAAAGGATAAACACTTAAAGGCAGATAGATTAATGAAGAAAAAATCATAGATGACCGATAAGATGCTAAAACTAATGGACGAGAGAAGAGAAGCCAAAAATGACTAAAACAAATATAAAACCATAAATATATTAATAAGAACGAAAATCAGAGAAGCGAAAGAAAAAGAAGCAAGGGTAAGATGCGAAGAAATTGAGACTCTGCAGTGAAAGTATGATAGCCACAATGTACATAGGAAAGCTAAAGAACTCACAGAGGGACTAAGACGAAGGCAAAAAAGAAATATAACTGATTCTGATGGAAACATCATCTTAGACAAACAGAGTAAAATAAGAACGTGTAAAGAATATCTAGAAAAACTATTTGAAGATTAAAGTGGTAATACCTTTGAGCTAGAAGAAGAGGTAAATGATGGACCAAGATATAATAGTAGAAAGTTTATTCCGCAATAACACAGTTAAAGGATGACAAAGCGGCAGGCCCTGATAATATACAAGCAGAACTAGTAAAACTAATGGACAACGAATCAATAACAATAATCGCAAAGATATTGAACAACATACACAACTCTGGAGAAATACCAACAGAATGACTGAAATCTGATTTTATTGCACTTCCAAAAAACCAGGAGCAAAAAAATTCGAAGATTACCGTAGTATAAGACTCATGAGTCATCTCCGAAAATTGTTCCTAAAGTTAATTCATAACAGAATCTTCAAGCTGTGTGAAAGTCAAATTTCCCTCAGCCAGTTCGGGTTCACAAATGCTGTTGGTACTAGAGAGGCTTTGTTCTCAGTACAAGTCTTATTCCAGAGATACAGAGACGTCAACTGCGACGTATACGCATGTCTGGTTGATTACGAGAAAGCGTTTGATCGAGTACACCACGCCAAGATAATGCAAATACTTAAGGAAGCAGGAATTAACAGCCAGGATCTGAAAATAATTAGAAATCTTTACTGGAATCAGACAGCAAATCTCAGAGTTGAAGGTAAATACACTGACTATGTGAAAATCATGCGTGGATTGAGGCAAGGCTGTATTTTGTCTCCACTTATCTTTAATCTGTACTCTGAAAGAATATTTATCGAAACTTTGCACGAAACTAAAGAAGGTATACTACTATATGGTTACCGGCTAAACAACATCAGATATGCAGATGACACCATAGTATTTGCGGACAACTTAGAAGACCTACAAGTTCTTATGAACAAAATCACGTATTACAGTCAACAATATAAACCCAATATAAACGTTAAGAAGACAAAGCTTATGATAATTAGCAAGAAAAGGATAACATAAGGTCAACTCTACGTCAACCAATCCCCTGTAGAAAGAGTGACGCACTACAACTACCTAGGCACCATAATAAATGAAGAATAGACCAACAACCAGGAGGTAAGAGCAAGCATCGGGAAAGCTAGATCTACCTTCAATCGGATGAGGGCCTTCTTCAAGAGTCACAGCCTCTCTCTTATTACAGAAGTAAGAATGCTGCGATGCTACGTCTACTCTGTCCTTTTTTATGGTGTTCAATCGTGGACCTTGAACGAAGATATGTGCAGAAAACTGAAAGCATTTGAGATGAGGCTATATCGGAGAATACTTAAGATCCCGTGGACTGACCGAGTCACAAATGAGAAGGTCCTCAGAAGAATGAATAAGAACCGAGAGGTACTGACCACCATCAAATCTCGAAAGTTACAATTTTTTGGAAATATTATGTGAAATGAAATGCTTTTCCGCGCTGCTGCAGATAAGATAAAGATTGCCATGATGATCGCCAACATTCGTAACGGATAGGTACATCAGAAAAAGAATATAAATCCAATTACCCATTATAAATTATTATATTTTAAAAATATTTTGTACAATTAAAGAGTTTAGCAAAATAAATAAACGATAAAAATTTTAGTATGATTGAAACAACTTGCAGGGGTAAATCAATTAATAAATTTGTTGATGCACCTCGGTGTGCAACACACTTTTCTATGTGCCTGGGTTTGCTTCTGATTAGGTGGTCAATATCCTCCTCGGGTATCTCGTTCCATGTCCTAATTAACTCCTCCCGAAGTGCTCTTAAAGTTTGAGGAAGATGCTCTAAAATAAGAAGTCTCCGACACGTGTTCACTTGTTCAACTGGGGATAAATTTGGGAACGTCTGGGGCCAATGCAAAAAATTGACTCTAGCGCATTAAAAGACTCCACCAAACTTCGTGTTTCTTGCAATGTGTATTCTTGCGTTATCCTGCTGAAAAATTGGTTGCTGAAGCTTCTGAAGGTAGAGTATGAGACGAGGTTCCAGAATTTCTACTACGTATCACTCACCTGTGATGTTTGGATTAACCAAGAACAGAGATGACCTTAAACCATAAGCGATGGTACAACAAACTTTAACCCTAATAGATTCATCACTAACGACAACCCCGTTCTATTTCTGGTCACAAGCCAATTGTTCTTTGCACCATTCAAGATGATTGTGTCGATGTTCACGGGTAAAAGGTAGTACCCAGTGTAGCCGTAATGAAAAAAGGCCAAAACTGCGAATTCGACCATAAATTGTTTGCATCCCAATTGATCTTCCATGCCCTGCAAACCAATAATTTGGATTAGATTTGATAGTGGAGACGCTGTCTCTTAGAGCCATTAACCTTAGGTGACAATCTTGACGCTCTGCTGTTTCTCAGCGCAACCAATCTTGGTGTGATCTTAATAAAGCCGGGATCTGACAGAACGTGGAGCGGTGTTTTTCATCGGCGAAGAGAAATAAACTGGAACCAATCCAACGTGGACTACCGTTTTCCACTAAATATTTGTGATTTACATCCCTATGATATGGCAAACCTGTCTATTTATAGTCGACGAGTGTAGTCCGGTCATTTGTCGTTAAATGAACACGGTTAAAAGACGGTCTGAAGCTGATGCACCGCACGTACTTACCCATCCAACACTGACATCAGTAGCAAACAATAGACTAACCTAAACTAAACCCTCTGTACTCGAATTTATCAAAACGTAAATATTTATTAATTTCACAGTTACTTGGGGTACCAACCGTGATGCTCTTTTCTTTTCACTATTATCTATTTTCTATTTTTCTTTGCCACGCGAACCGGATAAAAGCGGCTTGCCACGTTCTGTCCGATCCCGGCTAACATCTTTATACAGTATCTAAACATCTGTGAGCCCTATTCGCAATTTTTAGAAAAAAAAAGTCCTGCTTCTTTTATGCCAACTATCCGTCCGCTATCAAATTCGCTCAGTTGATGAAAATTTGTGCTTCTTTGTACTCTAATATTATTGTAAACGACTTTCAAAAAATCAACGACTGTATGGTAAAAAAATTAAACCAAAAACTGATATGGCTGAAATTCTAATATATTATTTTAAATTAAATAAATTTTATTAAAATAAAATAATTTATAAAGTTTGTTCAGATTTCTATGTCACTTAGATTATTTGTTAGCTTATTTTTATAGGCTATTTAAAAAACTTAAGTGAAAAGGTCGGCGTTACCAGACGGCCGTAATAATTGGATCACCATTATAGATAATAAAGTTTTTGACTTAATAGTCACACTACATGTAAAAATTACATTTTTTATTACAAAAGTCCTCACGATGGGTTTTAATATTGTTAAATAATTACAAAGAATAACTCTATGAGTTCTAAACGTAACTATCTTCTATATTTTTTGTTAACTGATTGAATCACGACTGAAAAGAGCAATCATCGACATCGACAATTGACAGTTCGTCAAAGAGTGAACACATTAACGAAAATTCTAGTCTAATGGAATGAGATCGGTATCAGAAAGGGCACATTATCAAGAAAAGAGGCGACAGTGAAAAAGAAGGCGGGCCAAATCACTCAGATATGAAGAGCCTGATAACCGCTAATGATAAAATGACAATATTGTGTCATAAAACTCCTCCTCTATGGCGGCGTAATTGAAATTGCCCGGAAAGGTTTTATAAAAGCACTGCTTGTCACTAGTTGTGCCTTAATTATATTTAATTACTTATTGCACACGAAAGGAAATATAAATGTTATACTTATCTGATCCTCAACATTGTGGTAACATCTAATGAAAGTAAACGCACTAACACGTTTTAAGAACTTAAACAATTTGATAGCAGTTTTTGCTAATTGTTTTAATTTTTAATTTGTAGAGTAATTATGAAGTCACAGTTAAAATTAGCCTTAAATTATAAAAAATAAACCGAAATACTAATGGAATAAGAAACACAAACTGTTGGCATTTGGCTCGGAGTTTTAAGGGCAATATACTCGTAAATATATATATACATATATATATATATATATATATATATATATATATATATATATATATATATATGTATATACATATATATATATATATATATATATATATATATATATATATATATATATATATATATATATTGATTTATAGTATCAGCAATCGGTCAGGAAATAAAACTCTATTTGTTCAGTCTCAATATTTCGTCACGATTTTGTGACTTCTTCAGGAGAAATCTGTAAATTTATTAGAATCATTAATTATTATGTGTAAAAAAAGTGAATATTTTAATACTTACAACTATAAGAATAAAAATTTTAATTTTTTTTAGCATATCTAAATAAATGACATATTTGTTTGATTTTATTTAGGACTTATGGTAACCGCAATATTTTATAGAGTGAATTCCCATTGTACAATTTTTAGTGAGTCGTTTAAAATAAATTAAACACAAACTTAGTAATTCTCTAGTAACTGTACCAATAATTGTATTACATTCCTAAATATCAGTATTGCAATAACTGACTACATACCATCAATTACATTTTATAGATCAATTTATCGTGTTCCTGATTCTTTCTCAATTCTGTACTATTAATTCCATCTTTCTACTTTATAATATGGATAATACGGTCATAGTAATTGTTTATTTTAACCGACTCACTAAAAATTGTACAATGGGAATTCACTCTATAAAATATTGCGGTTACCATAACTACTAAATAAAATCAAACAAATATGTCATTTATTTAGATATGCTAAAAAAATTTTTATTCTTATAGTTGTAAGTATTAAAATATTTACTTTGTTTACACATAATAATTAATGATTCTAATAAATTTACAGTTTTCTCCTGAAGAAGTCACAAAATCGTGACGAAATATTGAGACTGAACAAATAGAGTTTTATTTCCTGACCGATTGCTGATACTATAAATCAATATTTAAAACAGTACGGTCCAAAAATAATTTGAATATATATATATATATATATATATATATATATATATATATATATATATATATATATATATATATATATATATAAACAACACAGTTTATTAGGGCTGCAGTCAGTAGGTTTGGCCGGGATGTTATAGAAACACTCTTTTGACTTTTGGTCGAGCTTTCGGAATTCTTTTATTCCTTCTTCAAGACACTGTAATTAGAAGAAAGTGTAAATATTTACAACATATCTCAAATTGTCATTACAACTTACTAGTCGTTGAGATTATTTTTCTAAAACTACGACACTCAACATTAAAAACACACATATAAAATATAACATTTAAAATAATGGACAATATACATTTTAAAACTTAGTTGGAAAGTTAAAATTTTAAAATTTTGTTAGTGACATCTTTTCATGGTGTGTTTTGACTGATCCATAGAGAACAGGAAAAAACAAAAATAGTGTGATTAAAAGGTAATTAGGAGTTCTTGCTATTATATTAATGGAAGTAGTATCTTAAACCTGTCTTGATAGTATGCAACATGTTTTGTATGCAGGTGTATTACGGTGTGTATATGTAAAAGTAAATCTTTATTTTATTTTTGATGTTTTGTCAGTAAATAACAGTAAATGTTGCTCAATTTATCTATGTCTGACTTTTTATTTATACAAGACGTATTAGATTTTATGAAACACATTTCTAAGAAAACACGTTTTGAATGGTTTTTTTCCTTAGCCAGAATACAGGCCAAACCCGGCCAAACCTACTGACTGCAGCCCTAATAAACTGTGTTGTTTGTGTATATATATATATATATATATATATATATATATATATATATATATATACATTGGAATATCTGATTGTATTCTAGGTTTTAGATCATTCAAAACTTGTTATAAAGAATACTTTTTTTCATAAAACTGACAATAAAAAATTTTCCTATATGACTTTTCATGAGCTACATATCTGCTTCCACTGGGTGTACTGACTTCATAAGTACACAATTTTTTTGTTTTTTTTTTATAAGCTATATTTTTTTTAAACGTTTTTTTCAATAAATACTTACTTTACTACGATAGAGGGTAAAAGGAAGCTAAATCCAAATTTACAAGCAAATCCGTAGTGACGAGGAAAATTATATTCCAAATGAGTCAATTACTGGAGTAATTGGAAATTACCTACAACTGGTACATGATACATGAAAAAAGGGAATAGGTAGAAAGAGGAAGTCATGGCTGCAAAATATTCGAGACTGGACAAACATGACTGTAGACGAATGATTTCACGTGGCAAAAGACATTTAGAAACTTTTAGAAATGTGGTCGTCAACCTCCGTTAATGGGGACTGCATAGGAAGTAGAAGGTACATGATCAGAATTTATGTCTGCCGCCGGGTATGTTTTGACAGCTGTGCAGCTATTCCTATAGCTCTTACTTAGCAGCATGTAATCAATCTGATTTCTTACAATCCTTCCCACAGAATTCTGTGGAGATTTCCAGGTGTACAGTTTCCTTGGGTGTAGCTTAAACCGAGTGTCCATTATTACTAATTGATTTGCTTCCGCAAAAATTTCCAATGTATCTCCCCGATCGTTCCGGTTTCCTAGACCAAATAATCCAACTGCAGATGATGTTTTGCTGGCCCCAACTTTCACGTTGAAGTTACCCATGACAATTGTTATGTCTTGCTTTTTCAACCTTTTCACGACTTGATTAATGTAATGGTATAGTCCTTCTCTCTCTTCTTCTGTTCCTTAAGTTGTAGGTGCATATACTTAAATTATATTGACATCGATTGGTCTTGCTTTTAGTTGCATGAGCATCTATCTTGCTGAGATTGGGATGAAGTTGTCAACAGATTTTGCAACTTCTTTTGTCAATATAACGCCGACATCCAATTCAGGTTATCTGTTCCAGAATAGTAAACGCGGTGTTCCCCGATATTTGCTGTTCCTGAACCTGGCCAACGCATTTCGCTTATTCCCAGAATATTTAATTTCATGTGTGCCAATATTTGTATTCCATGATAGATTTTACCTTGCTGTGCCATGGTTTTCACGTTCCATGTGCCTATTCCTATTCCATGTGCATATATGAATATGTCGACTTATTAGCCAAAGAAAGCATTTTACCCGATACTGGTATTCTACATAAAGTAACGCTTTCTGACAGTATTGTTTCTTGCAAGTTAACATTGCTTCGAGAGTGGAGCTACCAGTGGAAGGAATACTCTTTTGTGAACCAAAATAGATACTCGATAATTCAGCCAGATATTCCCAAATTTCCTTGGTACAAGTCTTTTAGAGCTTCCAGGAGGCACATAACCTCCATTATTAGAATACGTTTCGGACACGCATGTTATCCAAAGCACTTATTTAAAATAAAGGTTTTGGATGATGACAAATGTGAGCATTGTGGAGAGGAAAGTGATTTAGATCATATATTTTTTGGTTGTTCTAAAAACAGAGTGTACTCATCCAAACTTATAAATGATTTATTAAAATATAAAATAGCAGCTCCTTGGAATATACTATATTTATTATCACTTGGCTCTGTAGATATTTACAACTCCTTAATTCAATTTTTAAAAGACAGCAAATTATCATTATAATTCTCTAAAAATTATTTAGTTAGTAGATGTAATAGTCTTTTATTTTGATAGGGCATTTAGGTAAATAATTATAATGATGACTGTCTTAGTCCTTTTGTGTCTGGCTGTATGACGATAAGTCTAAGCCAAAAAAAAAAAAAAAAAAAAAAAAAAAAAAAAAAAAAAAAAAAAATGTGCCTATTCTGATGTCTTCTTTGCATTTTTGCAAATCTTTTTGTTATACTTATAACTGCTCCTCCTGGAGATCCGATTGAGGAGCTTAGTCCGGAATTGAATTTAGCTGCAAGCATAGCCATTTGGTTCTACTATTACTTATCCAATCCGGATCTTTAATGAGGTGTCTTGTCCCAATCTTTCTTCTTCGTCTCTATGCCGTTGACCGCTTCCACGGTTCTTCCACCTTTGAAGCCAGTTTCCCAACTCCAGGACAAAGAGGTGCCCTACCATTTACTACCTTCTCCATTTGAAGCTGTTGGCCAGTAAACGGGGGATTGCTTATACCGGCAATCGCTGGGTGGAATTTTTGCCATATCTGGCTACTCTCACTTAGTTTAGCCTGAAGACCAACGCAGTTGCCCGGGGTGTGGCACGTGGAGCCATAAGTGAGAGTTAGTTGTCTTATAAGGACCAGTTATTAAGAACCATTTCCCATCTATGACGCTCGATGTGGTCGTTCCGATAAAAGGTGCTACTTCTATAACACAACTCTATACTCCTACACTTTTATACGTGTGCAATCTTATTTAATTCACTAGAATTTGTACAAACCGAGAACGTAATAGAACAATGTAATAAGATACTTTTTTTACAATGCGACAGACTGTTGCCTTCTAAACATTAAAGGATCACCAGTACATATTTGAAATTTTCCTTGAGCATCAAAAACGTTGGGCAAATAATAATTGATTTCGCATATCCATTGGTATGTTTTTGTTCTTTAGAGGATGCAATTACTCACCGATGAAGTGTAATAATTGATCTACTGAATTTTTAGATAATCTAAACCTAGTTTTACAATCCACATCATCAAATTCAGTAAAAGGGTTTCTTCTCTGTAGCAACAAGCGTAAGCGTTGCCTTCTCCCTCGCTGCACATTTCAGTCTTCATCAGAGGATGACGAGGATAATGATGATAATAATAACCTAAAATAAATACATATGTAATCAAAATTCCAATCTTTTAATATAATCACATTTACCTGCAATGCATTTTTGATAATTTCAACATAAACCGACGAAATTTCTTTATCATAGATAGTTAAAGTAAGGTTAACTTCTTAATGTATTTGAAAAATAAATATATTAATTTGGCGGATAAATGAGCCAATAACTTATTTTGACTTATTTCATAAAATACGGCTTATTTGACGTTGGTAAAACGTAGGATGTGTCAGTTTTATCGGTCGAATTTGAATAGATTGCTATTTTGGCGTTGATGAAACCGGTTATAAGAGTTTTCATTAAAAAGTCATTTATTTGACACAAACTGATTATATTTGCCTTACATTCGTATTAATTCTCTCTCCACTGTACTTTGACATGGAGCCTAGTCTCATACTTTTATCAGTTTCTATTCTTGGTTTACACTCTCCCAATATGAAGATTTTTTTCCTTTTCTCCTGTATTTCATCAATTATTTTTGTCTTTATGCATACAATATTTCTGGTTTATACTTATCCTTTGATAAAATAACAAAGAACAAAATTCGACATACTTTTTAGACGTATTGTAAATATTGCAAAAAAACATAGCCCTAAGCTATAGTGTATTTTTATGTATGAGAGAGTAATAAAACAATAAATTATGTATGCAAATCCCTAAACTGTTGATACGGGTGACTCAATGAAAAACAGATATTTGTCAACAAGTTTACAGAAGTATATAGGAAAACAATTTTAAACTGACTATGACCACCAGGTATAAAGGTTGGAGCAGAATAGAATACAATAGTTGTGAGGTTTACTAATCCCTAAATGAGGTTGCCAGTGTCGGAGTGATGGAGGTTAACAGGTACTAATGAATTTGCAAGAAATGTAAGATGTTTATTTTATTGGTTATATAGAACCAATAAAAGTTTAATAAGTACCTACCTATTTGCAAAATAAAGTTTAATTCTTTAGATAAAATAAAACGTTTTATTTTATCTGAAATGAGTGCATTCCACGAAGTAAGGGTTTCAACAATCAAACATTTAATTCTTTAATTCCAGGAATCTACGACAGTAATTGACTAGATAATTACCTTCTAAACTTATTCCACAGAAAATGTGATAGTTGGTTTTTCCATTTTGTAGGAAGGTCCAAGTGGCGTATTCAAAATTCTTATCAGTTCACTCAAAGTAGGTACTTTAGTTGCAAGGTGCAGTTTATTGTGTATACTAGTGTTATGGAAAATTTGGAAGTGCCGTGTAAACGCCGAAAAATTGGTCCTTTAACAGTTAATGAAAAAACATTAATATTTAATTGTTTTAAATCATTTACAGACAAACGTTTATGTGAAAGTGTTGATGAGACCGTTGAGTTAGTTAGCAGTACACTTGGTGTTGGGAAATCTACGATTTACAGAGTTATTAAAGAAGAGAAATGTGGTAGTTTTCAAATGCCACGTAATGCTCCAGGGAAACCAAAATTTCAAATAGAATATCATTTTAAAGAAGGACTTCGACGGAAAGTGCATGAATTCTTCTTTAGACAAGAATTTCCAACATTGGATAAAGTTCTTGTCTCAGTTCGAGATGATAAGGATTACCCAGAAATGAGTCGAAGTACGTTATGGAAACTTTTAAAAGAAATAGGCTTCCGCTGGAAAAAGAATCCCAGAAAGTCTATTTTATTAGAAAGAAGCGATATTGTCATATGGAGAAGACATTTTCTAAGAACCATAAAGGAAATGAGAAACCAAAAAAGAAAAATATTTTATCTTGATGAAACATGGATCAACGAGGGTCATACACCAAATAAATTTTGGCAGGATGAAACTGTTACAAGTCAAAGGCACGCTTTTGTAAATAACTTATCTACTGGTTTAAACCCACCATCAGGAAAGGGACGCAGGCTGATAATAGTACACATTGGCAGTTCAGACGGTTTTGTTGAAGGTGGTTTATTAACTTTTGAATCAACTCATACCGGTGACTACCATGAAGACATGAACGCTGATGTCTTTCAAGAATGGTTCGAACAAATGATAGATCTTCTTCCTAAGAACTGTGTAATAGTAATGGATAATGCAAGTTATCACTCCAGACTTATAGAAGGACTGCCCACAACCAAGTGGTTAAAAAAAGACTTGCAGAATTGTCTGGGTTCAAAAAATATTACGTACCATCCCGGATCTATAAGAAAGGAACTTTATTCGTTGTGTGCCCTTCATAAAGAAAAATTTAAAAAATACGAAATTGATGAAATTGCCAAAAATCGTGGAATGACTACTTAGATCCCCACCATATCATTGTGAATTAAACCCGATTGAATTGGTATGGGTACAGATAAAGAGTGAAGTTTCAAGAAAAAATACCACTTTTAAAATTCATGATGTTAAACAGTTGTTTTTGGAGGCCGTAAATAATGTAAAACCTGAAAACTGGGAAAAGGCAGTAAATCACACTATTAAAGAAGAGGAAAAAATGTGGAAGCTGGACAATATTACTGATAAAATGATTGAGCCAGTTATTATAAATCTTGGTTCTGAAAGTTCATCTTCTGAATCTGATTTGGATTTGTAACAAGTAGCTGTAAGTTTTATATTAATATTTTTATTCATCTATTTAACATACCTTAGACGGTTTTAAAAACTCTTTTTCTCTTTTGTAATTTTTAAAAATTAAAAAAAAATGTGAATTTTTTAAAACCCTTTTTAATGTAGGCCAGTCAGTTCTAATATAGTGTGTGATAAAAGAGGTCACTTTTGTTTACATACACATAACACTTTATAACACTGAAATAATTCATTTATTTTTTACAATTATTCAAAGTAATTTTTCAATTAATCTTGAGCACGCCCATGGAGTGGTCGGGGGTACCAGTTAAAATTATGCTAATTACTCTCTCGTTCATAAAAATAAACTATAAATAGTGTTATCTAACGATGCCAATCGAATTATGATCTATAGTTAATATAAAGAGCAGCCAAAAATTCATGTTGGAAACATTAGATTAATAATAGAGAAGGAATATGGAATATCTGAATTTAGCAATTGCTGATTATGTTTTTCTTAGTTCTAATTGATTGTTTAACACAACTGATGTATGAAGCTAGTAAATATAGGGAACTACAATAAATTTTAATGTGATAGTGCAATCGCCAGTGGCGATGAAGGTTCAATGATAATGTTTCCAATTACGTAGAAACAAACACGTACAATGATGTATATCTAATTTAGATAATGCGACTTGAGTGTATTGTCGTATGTAAAAAAGTATCAAATAGCAAAGGAAATTTATGTTACGACCATTCTCCTTCCTTTACATGTGTTTTATGTAAATTTAAAGGGGTTCAGCTAAACTAGCCGTGAGTGAATTTGTTTTAGGCTAATTTGAAAAGACCAGAGCGAGTGGCGAGTGCGAATGCTTTTTACTTAGGAACTTTTACGGATTTTGTGTTGTGTTAGCAAACATTTTCTTTTACCTGCATTTGTGTTATTCGGAGGGTTACGAATAGTAAACGTTATTTCAAGATATTCACTTCATTACACAATTTACGTGCCATTCAAACATGAAAACTCCAAACGAAATGGGTTTGTTGAGCGAAAAATGTTTTTACTGTGCGGAAATGTTCATAAAGAATTTCATTTGACTTTATTCCTATACATGACCAATGATAATACGTTAATTTGTACTGGACCTAAAATAAACTTGTGTATTTACCGATATAATGAGAAAATTGTATGTACAAATGTTCAAACCATTTAATAATTAAATAATTGAAAACATTTTTGAAAAAAGTTTAGTTTTGAAATATATACAAAATGAGATATAGGTTTGTTTTCGTAAATATCATAACTTTTTATTTGTAGTTAACAGCACATCCATAACTTACATCAATCATGTTTGGTCCTTAAATTATGAAAATTAATAAACATTTTTAGCAAAAAATCTATAGAAAACAGAGTTCAATCATAATCCATTTTGTCCATACGCATCATACAAAATGACGTATTGCTAATGGGCAAAATCACATACATATAATAGCTACAAAATTTTGGCATAATTCGTAAATAAAATGCTGAGCCCAAAGCAAACATTATAAGCATCATACAAAATGACGTATTGCTAATGGGCAAAATCACATACATATAATAGCTACAAAATTTTGGCATAATTCGTAAATAAAATGCTGAGCCCAAAGCGAACATTATAATCACCGCAGCCAGTCTTTTCAATGCTTAGATCTTGAATAAAGGTCGGTATAGTAAATACAAGCACAGTCCTCCTCATCATCATCATCATTATTGGTGCTACAGCCCTATAAAAGAGCCTCGACCTTCCCAAGTCTATTACGCCAGTCAGTTCTATCCATTGCCAACTGTTGCCAGTTTGCTGCGCCTATTTGTCTACCATCCTCATCTACACCATCCCTCCATCTGAGTTTTGGTCTACCCCTTTTTCTACTTCCCACAGGTTGTGACATAAGGATTCTTCTAGGACGGTTGTTCTGCTGTGATCTTGCCAGATGTCCTGCCCATCTTAGTCTTCCTACTTTTATAAAGGATACTACGTCCTTACAACCAAATATATGTTTATATCTGTGATATATCTCATAGTTGTACCTCCTTCTCCAAACACCATTTTCACAGATGCCACCAAATATTCTTCTCAGGATCCTTCGTTTAAATATAAGCAGGAGATTTTCATCTGCCTTGGAAATGGTCCATGCCTCCGATCCATATGTCAACACTGGTTGTATAAGGATTTTGTATATGGTTATTTTTGTTTTTTGGCTTAAGTTTCTGCTTCTCATATGTCTACTCAGTCCAAAATAGCATTTGTTTGCTAGGATTATTCTTCGCTTGATTTCTTCCGTCATGACGTTCTCCTTGGTGATCAGGGAGCCTAAGTATGTGAATTTGTCCACCACTTCAAAGGTAGAATTATCAACCGTGAATTGGTGGCCGATGTTTCTGGCTCTATTGTTGGGTGTTGATGCCCTTAACTTAGTTTTATTTTCATTTACTTGCAGGCCCATATTTTTTGAGGCGTGTGACAAGGTGGAATACATTTCTTCTAGCTTGCGTGTTGTGCGATGTGATCAACATCATCTGCATATGCCAAAATTTGGGATGATTTGTTAAAAATGTTTCTTCTGCTGTCTATTTGGGCATCCCTGACCGCCTTTTCCAAAGCTATGTTGAAAAGGAGACACGCCAGCGCATCTCCCTGTCGCAGCCCAACATGCGTTTTAAATATCTGTGATTGTTCGCCCTGTATTTGGACTTTGCAAACAATTTTACGCATTGTAGCCTTAACCAATCTTATCAGTTTATCGGGGATGTGGAATTCATCCATGGTTTCATACAATTTATTTCTTAGGACACTATCATAGGCCGATTTAAAATCTACGAAAAGATGGTATGTGTCGATAATAAATTAATTGGTTTTTTCCAGTATTTGCCTTAGCACAAAGATCTGGTCTGTTGTTGATCGACCAGGCCTAAAACCACTTTGATATTCGCCAAGAAGCTCCTCTGAATATTCACTTAGGCGACCATATAAAATACTCGAAAATATTTTGTATGCGGTATTAAGGAGGGTTATTCCCCTATAGTTTCTACATTCTAATTCATCGCCCTTTTTGTGTAGCGGGCAAACGATCCCAATACACCACTCTTCTGGGATTTGTTCCTCATTCCAGGCTCTCAGTATGATTTTATATATATGATTAGTCAGAGTAGCACCTCCACATTTCATAAGTTCCGCGGGTATACCATCACTTCCTGGAGATTTATTATTTTTTTGGTGTTTTATTGCATCCCGTACTTCCTGAATTTATAGAGGCTCCAATGGTGTATTGTTGTTTGCTCCTGGGGGTGGTTGATTTGGATCTTCTACTTCAATAGTAAACAGTTCTTTATAGTGTTCTACCCACCTTTTCAATACTTCTTCTTTTGTATTGAGTATATGCCCCTCCTTATCTTTACATAGTCAGATCCTTGGTTTAAATTCTTTTCTTGCTTTATTTAGATTTTTATAGAATTTTCTTGTTTGATTTTCCTTTTTTAATGCCTCAAGTTCTTCCAATATTCTATTTTCATAAGTTCGCTTTTTTCTCCGATGGATGTACTTCTCTTCTCTTCTGAGATCTTTGATCTGAGATTCTTCTTTCATCGTCATGAAGAAAATCATTAGGAAAATCTTCCTCATAATTTTCTTAAAATAATTTTTTGGCTACGTTGCGTTTATTCTTGGTTGGCAGAGCTTTGGGCTCACTTTTAGATTTTATTTCCAACATATTAGGAGTACAAGTCAACACCATCGAGCTCTGTCAAATTTTTAGTTTACTTTTCCCTTGTCCACTAATAAAACATCCTTTTAGCACAGTGGAAAGCAGCTCAATGGGTAGCAATAGTAAGAGTAGAAGACGATGGACGTTCATTGGTAGTAGCATCAGTTAAAACAACTTCTAGACCGGAATTTGTTGTTGGAACCTAAGATTAATTTAATTTTTAGTTTGTAGTCAGTAAGTGATGTTATTTCCGCTGCACTATTTTCTTCAGATATTGTATCATGAGACAATGGCTAAACGAGAGGTAACTCAGCAGCCACAGCGACCTGAAACGTATTTCTCACAGGAACTGATCGCCTGCTTGTTGTGAAGGTTGAGTCAAAACCTGTTCAGACTCGACAGAGCTCAGTACTGTTGCATGCTGCCGAGGATGTTCATTGGAGTTATCTTCCAACGGTATGTGTATGGTTTCAGCTGGCTCGTACATATTATAATCTGGAAATATATGAACGTGGATAACCACTGTCCAGCTAAAGACATCTGGAGATAAGAGACCTCTGGATTAGCCTGAGTGTTACACATAACACGTGATGAATCGAATCCAATCTTAATTTATAACCAATCTATCACCATTTAGGTTTTCCAATCGTAGTTTACATTTTTTTCTTAATTGGTTAAACGAAACAGTTCTTCATTTGTAATTTTATTTGGATAGAATCATCATGGTCTTCCTACGTCAGTCCAGCACTATTGAAGAGTTTGCAGCTATAATTAGTCCTCACTATTTATCATCAGCTATCGAGCCAACGATTCTTAGGCCTCCCTCGTGGTCGGCCTCTTTTAGGGTTCAGCCGCACTGTTGCTCTTGCCACATGTTCTTTGAAATTTCCATCATTTTTTCAGTAAAACTGATTTCACGTTGGTTGGGAGAGGCGCAGTTTTTTCCTTTCTTGGTTTTATTCGAAGACCTGACCTTCTGCTTGGAATTTTGCGCAAGGCCTATTATTCCTGAACCGGAGAGATTTGTATTAATCGAACCTTCTCGCACGGAGGCCAAAATCAAGGCATAGGCAAGTGAAAAAGTAAACGGGCTTAGCCCGTCGGGATACTCCCTGTGCTACGATTGGGATGACACTGTGAGGTGTAATATTTTATAAATTACACCTGGCAGACACGCTCGCAACGTCAGGGAGGTGAGAAATTCAAGCGGATCTCACTCTAGTTCTGCCTAGAGCGTGAACTTGAGAAAAGGTACTGGGTGGCACCCAGAAGACGTGCTGACAACGGGTCAGACGGTCAAAAAATAAGCTTTCCTCCAAAGGTTAGGACTTCCACCCCCAGCGAATATGGATTGCTCACGATCCACACCCGGCCGAAAGGCCACTTCAAGCCCCAATGGTTATAGTTCGAGATATAAACTCAACTATAACATCTATGATGCCCTCCAAGAAGACCAGGACACAAATTACGAGATCCTTGAAGATCTCGTAATTTGTGTGTGAAGAAGGATGAGACAGAGAAGCAGTGAGAACGAAAAGTCCGAACTGGCAAAGATTAAGACGATATTGAAAGAAAAGGACGCTGAAATAGCAGCACTAAAACAGAAAATTGAAGAACTGCAGGATACGATAGTAACCTCGCAAAAAACAATAATTGGCCACATTTACTCAAAGTTCCAAGAACTTAGCAATGGAAAAGAAAATACAAAACCCAAGAAGACAACAGAAACGGCCTCAAAAGAGAGCAGCAAAGAAGATACCTGGGAAACCCAGGCCAAAAAGGGATCAAAACCAGAAAAGTCTACGAGAACAATCCCAAAGACAAAAACAACCATAGAGAAGACAAAAAAGAGAACACAAGAAGAAGAACCCAAAAACAGCAAGAAAAAGGCCGTGAAGAAAGACTTCACTCCACTAGCGTCCTCTAGTGCAACAGCACCAGAGAGTCATCAGGAAAGAGATGCGCGCGCTACACCACGCCCTCCGACTCAATGCCACAAGCAATGGAAACCAACGGAGAACCCACCACGAAACAAGATAAACCAACGTGGAAACCAAAGCCGCCTGTAATTAAATTACAGAGCGTCAGCCGGACAGGAGCAATATCAGACATTGCTCAGAAAAAGGTGATAACGCCAAATAGACTATTGAGAAGAGGACGAGAAACCTTAATACAAGCAAAAAGTCCAGAAGATTACAGGTCTATGGTAAAAATCATAGAGAAGTATAATCAAAAAACATCTATACAGTGGATTGCCTTCCCACTAGAGGAAGACATAAAACCAAGAATGGCTTTAAGAGGACTACCTCCAAACACAAACGTTACAGAAATGTTCAGAACTCTCAAAGAAGAGTATGAAACGTCCCTAGCCGTTTCCTTCAGGTTGTATTAACCAGACTCCGATTAGGACACAGCAAACTCACACATGAATATCTTATGAAGAAGGAACCTCAACCAAAATGTACGAGTTGTGACGTGCCGTTATAACAGTGCAACACAAATTAACGGAGTGTCTCAAATATAGTGCTGAAAGACTAACTAATAAAATTCCATCAGTTATAAAAGAGATATTTTTAGTGAGTGTACCAGTGAAAATATTGTGAAATTTTTAAGAGACTGTAACATATTGAACCACATATAAGTATGTTATTTATTTGTTATTTGTAATCATTATTGTTTGAATTAAATTCATCCGCGATTCAAGACGCGAACAATGTTTAAATTATATGATGATAGAAGAGGTTTTCGGTTTAAAAGATCGCGATTTTAAGTACCAGTCGAGTTTCTGAACATCCTGTTAAAGTTCATCACTGTACTTTCAAGTGTATAGAAAATATTAGACACTATAATTACAAAACTAAATGCTCGAATTGACGACACCGTTGTCACGCTCGCCTACGTCACCATCAGCATCGAAACAGCATTAAATAAACTTATTATACGCTACTTTTAGGTAGCACTCATCTCGCAACAATGCATACCTTCAGACACTACTAAATTGATGTATTTATTCAAATATAACACTCCCTATGCTAAATAGTCACCGACGGCTGAATACAGGGATCCTTTCAGAAAAGTTGCAGCATCATTCCATTTAAAATCACAATGGAGGAATTCTAACGGCATTCTTTGAAATGTTTTATCCGATATATACTCTGTAAGGACTCATTTTTGCCCTGAACTTTCAGTAATACAGTTTTAAATTATTAAAAAAATAAAAGAAAATATAAACAGTTGCCATATCACTAGTTAAAAAGTAGAAGTAATAGAATATAATGAGTAATAAGAGATCAGAAACTGTTTTTACTAAAAGAGAAAATAATATCATTGTTTATTATGATCCGTAATTTAAATTAAAATTGTTTATACCCTGAAAGAACTTTTTACTTTCCTGAGTATAAAACAAAGCAAAGGAAAATTGGTGTAAGGCAAAAGAAGTGGTGACAATTATTCTAATCCACTACAGAAGAGAAATGTTTGTATAGGACTAAGGTACATGCCAAAAGCATGGAGACTAATAAGGGTGACTTTTAGATCCAAACCTGGCAAAATGGTACAAGCAAAAAGCTTTCCCCTAGGCCGATAAATCTAATGTCATTCATACTGAAAACTCTATAAAAAGTTTTCGATAGGCATATTAGGGATGGTGCTTATCTAGAAGGAGTCTCTACAGAAATAGCACTGCACCCTCTCGTACAGACGGTAAAGTACGTTCTCGAAAACTAAGAGGTAGTTTTGGGTAGATTTCTCAATATAGAGGAAGCATTCGATAATACTTCTTACCAAGAAATCACTAGGGCGATTCGTCTAAAAGGAATAAATGAAAAAAGCTGCAAATGGATAGACTGCATTCTGAGGAGTCGTATGATATACGTAACGTTACTAGGGGATACAGTATCGGCACATGTA
This sequence comes from Diabrotica undecimpunctata, assembly GCF_040954645.1. Lineage (NCBI taxonomy): Eukaryota > Metazoa > Arthropoda > Insecta > Coleoptera > Chrysomelidae > Diabrotica > Diabrotica undecimpunctata. Next base: position 40,879,614 of record NC_092812.1, read on the forward strand.
GTAATAGGCAGCCCACAACGGGGAGCTTTATCTCCTTTGTTATGTAATCTGGTCATGGATAAGGTAATAGCTAGATTTGGCAACGACAAGTATCATATCCTAAGCTTTGCGGTTGACCTAGTCATCTCAGCTCATAGCAAATTAAATGGCATAGTTGAAAATACAATACAACAGGCACTGACTATAATTACAGAATGGTCTGCGAACGTAAGATACATAAGCCTCCAGAATTCCAAAATCATGAATTTCACCACAGGGAGTAATTTAGATGGATTGGGTGTACCAACTAAGCCTTAATGATATCTACACATCTAAATCTGATAAGTGAAGTAAATCAAAGTAATTGAAGTAAAACTGAATTAGCAAATAGAGCAAATAACCAAGAGAGCGGTAACTACTTTAATGGTAGCCAGGCGCATACATGAAAAATGTTGGTTTTAAACCAGACATGTTGTATTGGACTTATAACATGGTGGTAAAACCAACAACTACATATGTATCAGTAGTATGGTGGCCAATGTTGCAGCAATAAATTGCAATCCTTAAACTAAGCAAGGTGCAAATACGTATTTGTCTGGGAATCACGAGGTTATGAGAGGTACACTATTGGCAGCTATGACGACCCTACTGGATCTCATCCCTTTAAATATAATTATAAAGGGAGAGGTAAAGATTGGATATTATAGACAGCAATTCTGAATAACGCACTGGTTAGATGAGGACCTAGTAACATCTTAAATAAAATTATGAATATCGAATGGATGATGATTTTTAACCACATTATGGTACCAAGATATAGGTCTAAACTACTTTCCCAAGTGAACATCAACCCACGAGAGGCATGCGTCAGAGGAAATATTCGGCAAAGACTGCAGGATTTTATCTGGTACGCAAACAAGTTATAGCCGAGTTTCGAAGTTGTAGTTACCGCGAGCAAAGATGACTAGGTCAACCGCAAAGCTCAGGATATGATACCTGTCATACACAGCTTCCCCTTGTGGGAGCTTAGCTAGTGCTCAGCTAGGAATTAAAATCTTTTACAAACTTAAAAAATACTTCCTTTTTCCACCTTTTGATAAACATTAATTATTGTAACAAAAATTAGGTGAAACTTTATTAGGTTGGCAGGAGGAAAATATATAATAATCTAGATTTATCCTTAATTTGTTAATATTTAATAAGATATCAAAATGCCTAAGTAGTTAAAAGTGAAATATTAAAAGTAGAACAAAACATTTACATTACAGCTATTCCTGGTAAGACTTTATTAAAGAATAGTGCATTTGATTACTGTATTACATTATTTAATCATGGAAGATCGATAATAAACGAGAAGCAGAGAAACGAGAACCAAATTTATGAGGATATCAAAAACCCAAAATAATGGTGAAAGCCTGACAATTAACGGTAGTGCTTTAGAACAAGTTGAAAACTACCACTATCTTGGCACAATAATTAATCACACAAACGATTACTCCAAAGAAATCAAAGTTCGAATAGAGAAAGGACGTACAAACTTCAATAAAATGAGAAAGGTACTTTGTGCAAGAGAACTAAAATTGGACTTGAGAGTTAGGCTGGCAAGGTGCTATATTTTCTCGACTCTGCTTTATGGGATAGAAGCATGGACACTTAACGCGTCGACTGCTAAAAAGTTGGAAGCATTTGAAATGTGGGTGTATAGAAGAATCCTAAAGATATCATGGACCGAGCATGTAACAAACAACAAAGTCATGAGAAGAATCAACAAAAGAATGGAAGTATTGGAAACCATCAAGACACGAAAGCTGCAATACCTGGGGCATGTTATGCGTAATGAGAGATACAACCTACTTCAATTGATTATACAAGGGAAAATCCAGGGCAAGAGAAGTGTAGGAAGAAGAAGAATCTCATGGTTGCGTAACTTGAGGGAATGGTACGGATGCACATCAATAGAACTATTCAGAGCAGCAGCATCTAAGATCAGGATAGCCATGATGATTGCCAACCTCCGTCGCGGAGATGGCACGTGAAGAAGAGAAGAGAAAGAGTATTTTGACCAACGTGATAGCTAACATCTGTATATGATAGGCATTTACAGCAAAAGAACATAATATAGAGTTACACACAAAATTATGGTAAAGGCTAGAAGAATAGGAATAAGCTCTTTAACAAAAAGATTTAAAACTTAATGGGGCAAAAACAACATATCTAATATGTTCATTTGAACTACTAATAAAAAGTAAAATGATGATTTTGGTGACATGATTGGGAAAAACATTTGTTTTTAATTAGAGCAATGAGGAAATATATGCAGTATATAGATGGATGGATGGATGCAATGAAAGAAAACGAGTAATGTGTTGACAGAAAAACAAAACAATTTAAAAACAAAACATTATAGTATACCATAAAATCACTGTATTACTAGATACTATACACGGTACTCAATGTTGAGCGGTTAGAGAAAAAAATTGACAACGAACGTAAGTTGCATAAACGAGAATAGTGATAAATTATTCCAGTCATTCGGGATATTAACCTCTCAATTTTGTCATACTTAACCGATTCACTCAAAATTTGGTGAGTTGACAATGAGAAAGTGCTCAAGTAACAAAATTTATATAACGCTTATGTGTGCTTCTGCCCTAGGGGTGGTTGCCACCCCTTCTCGGGGTGGAAATTCTTTTGGTCAAAATAATCACGAGAATCGATAGAGGATTAAATTTCAACTTGTGTTGTATGGAGTTTTTCATGAAAGCAATACTGTTTGAGCTATTTATGGTTAAAAACAGCGAATTTTCATTGAAAAGTCACGTTTTTAACGGTTTTCATTAAAAACTAAAAAAATATGCTTTTGATCGACAGACTGAGATGTACCTATTCGGTGAAAAGAAATTTTTTTTGCTAATATTTGGATCAATGTATTCAACAGTAAATTGTAAGAAAAGGGTTGATTTTTCGGGTGTAACGATATAAAAGTTTTTTTATAGTACATGAAAGGACCTTTAAAATGAGCACTACAAAAAGTAATTAGTATACTAACTGTGTAAGTTACAGCTTGTAAAAGATAGATCGAATATTTTAAGGAAAAAAGGACAGTATAATTAACCTAATATCCACCAGAATCACAATCAATCGTTTTTTTTACTTTACATTTTATTTTAATGTTTTTCATTAGCTCTAGGAGTTTAACTGGTTTAAAATGCACAATTTTTTGCATAAAAGTTATATTAAATTGTATTGTCTATTTTGAAAATTTCTAAAAAATTGTTCTATTTCTCAAAATAACTAACTTAAAAAACTATATTATATACGTAAAAAATGATACAGTACAAAAATGTAGTTCGATCTTCAATATATATATACCTGTTTTTTTATAAACTTCTGTATTGTAGAAAACAATGGAGAGATCACCGATTAAAATGTATGTCCTGGTGTGAACAACTCCTGTTTCGAGTATTTCAAACCTTACTTTTTCAAAATTGAAGTGTGGTTTGGCTTTCCAATGAACCTACCCTTGTAGCCCTTAAAATTACCATTTAACTGGCTATGCACACATATATTAAAGCTTGAAAATAACTGACCTATTAAAGAAAAACCAATAATATTTTTGGGAGGTAATTTTGGAGCGTGAAAAATATAAGTACTTTGGAGCTATTAGATATCTAAGTAGGCATAATAGTTTTGTAGATGAATATTTCGGCACCAACAACATTTTTATTTCTTAAAATGATACCAGCAGTTATTATTGCCATTTTTCGTCCGAGTTACGGGACTAAATAGGTTAGGAAGATTAGGGGATGTATGACGTCAACATTGATTCTATATAACATGACGGAACTGAGTGTTAAGTTCCTGGTAGGAGTAGGAGAAAAAGTTCCAAAAATACGTGGTGGGACGAGACATATTTTATCTGTGAAGGGAATTATTACCATTGTGTTACATTTTATGAAAACAAGTGAAAATAGGCAAACAAGGCAAAGAAGCAAGAAAAAAGGCAAACAAGGCCACTGCATATCGAAAAGGTAAAGAGAATGATGATAAATAATTAAATACCGCATTTGTGTCATCTTAATACAATTTAGATTTTATACCGTATTGTCAGTAATAATCAGTTATGTTAATTTGTAGACTTTCTTCACTTTATTGTACAGTCTTTCCTAAAACAATTAATGGAAGGAAAGCATACCACTCATAAGGGAAACAGAATTTGAAGAAGACACGGACGATGGTACAGCGAACCCCAACTATAAGAGCGATTATTCTGCAGACTCTGATAAAATTAATAAGAACAAAAATGCAAACAAAATAGGTAGGAAAAGACAAAGACAAATAGAGAATTGTAAAATAAGTAAACCAAAACGTTATTACTGGGCTAGAACACATATCTAAGACGAAAATTATATCTGACAAATTAGTAAAACCACCGTGTAGTTTAATGTTCCGTTTAAAATGTAATGAAAAAAAAAATAATGGTGTTTTTTGGATATGGGTGTATCCAAAAGACATAAACCATAAACATCAGTTTATACTATCGCATGTCCAAGTGGTACAAACGTTTTGAAAAAGATGTAGAACTGCTAGAAGAAAGTATTTTAAAGTTTACACACGACAGTATTATTTTGACAATATTGATTCCATTGTGACGATTTCTTTGGAGAAAAAACAAGCAGGCGGTAAAATTGCTATGAATAAAAGGGAGAAGCATAGAAATTATGGTAAAATACTTTTAAAACAAGAGTTCGTGATCACGTTAAGAAATTCCCTGTTGAAGAATCACATTATTTGCGAGAGAGATTTAGCTGAAAATACCTGGGAAGTCACCTTACTATTTCAAAAATGTATAGATTTTATAAAGCACAGCGCGAAAAACAGAATCCTAATAGAAATCTGATTACCAAGGAATGGTTGTATCTTCTTCTTCTAGTGCCGGCTCCACTAATGAAGGTTGGCTATAACCATTACAAATTCATCTCTATCTTCTGCTTTTCTTAAGAGCGTCTGTGTGTTTAACCCGGTCCAATCGCGAATGTTTTTCAGTCAGGATATTTTTCGTCTACCAGGACCCCTTTTTCCTTTGATTTTACCCTTCGTAATTAGCTGCAACCACTCGTACTTATCATTTCTAAGTATGTGCCCCAAATATGCTTCTTTCGCCTTTTAATGGTGGTCAAAAGTTCTCTGTCTCTTCCCATTCTATGTAACACCATTTCGTTTGTAATATTATCGGTCCATGGTATCTTCAAAATTCTCCTAAAAAGCCACATCTCAAGAGCTTCCAGTTTCCTAATTAAGTCAGCAATAACAGTCCAGGCTTCGACACCATAAAGAAGAATAGAGTGGATATAACATTTTACCATCTGATATCGGATTTGCAGATTGAGTATGGTGACTCAGAAGTTACCTCATCTTCAAAAATGCTGCTCTTGATGGCTCTATTCTTAAGTGAATTTCTGATTTTGGATTCAGATATTGCGTAATCCAGACTCCTAAGTATTTCATCTTGTCCACTTTTAGTAACGTCTGCAGGTCTGTCTCACTTTCAGCAATAATGACTTAATCGTCAGCATAACGGATGTTATTTATATTTTCACCATTTATCTTGATCCCTTCTGTACAGTTTTCAAGTGCTTGCGTAAATAACTCTTTGGAATATATAATAAACAGTAATGGTGAAAGTACAGAGCCCTGTCTCACTCCTCTACTTATCTGCTGCGCATCAGTGCTATTTCCATCTAATGTTACCACAGCCTGTTTGTTCCAATAGAGATTTCTCACTATGTTAGTGTCATTTTTATCGAGTCCTTTTCTCTTTAGACATTCCATGAGAATGTTATGTTTAGCTTTGTCGAAAGCTTTCTCATAGTCTATAAACACAACGAAAAAATCTTTTTGTTGGTCTCGTCATTTTTGAGACTTGTGAAACTATACAGAGCTATTACTCATATCCGCTTAACACTTTCTGAATATTCTTGTATGTATAATCTTTAAAAATGTTTTTAATAAGTGTGCCATTAAGTTGATTAATCCATAGTCAGTACAGTGTTTGGGGTTCTTGGTTTTTGGTAGCGGAACAAAGGTCGATAGCAGCCATTCTGTAGGTATCTCACCAGATCTGTATATGTTGTTAAAAAGCATAGTTATTGCACTTAAATTGTCTTCGTCTATAAGTTTAATCAGCTCGATATTGACTTTATCTGGTCCAGGGGCTCTGCCAAATTTTGAGTTGTTTATAGCATGTTGGACTTCAGATTTTAATATTATTGAAGCTTCCTCGTTATCAAGTTGTGTTGGTTCCGTTCTTGTGTCCATGAAAAGATCTTCAATATATTTAGTCCATACTTGTTTTATTTCAATTTGGTTATTAATAGGTTTATTGTTTTTGTCAATTAATCGGTTAGGTGTATTTGTTCGTGATTTTCCAGATAATTCTTTCACTTTTTTATGCAAATTATAATGATCATGCTTTTTCTGCAAATTCTTCCACTTGTGGTGCATGTTTCCATCATCCACTTTTCTTTAGCCTCTTTTATTTTGTTCCTAATTAATTTATGTTTTTTTTCGGTATTTATTTGGGTTTTTGTTTCTATATTTTTCTTCTTTGTTCCATGATTTCCAGTATTTTTTGAATCATCCAAGATTTTCGGCTTTCTGTTTTCTTTTGTAGAGTTTCTTTCTGTGTTTTTATAGCAGAATCTTTGATTTTGCTCCACATAATGTTCACATTTCAGTGTTTTCCATTTCTGATGTTAATTTCTTTATTTCTTGATTGATACAAGTTGAGGCCTCAGTACGGATTTTATTTATCTTGAGTAACTTAGTATTCACCTTAGAACTTTTGGATTTTATCTTTTTTAACCTCAGTTTTATTTTTCTGATAAATAAAATCGATCTAATTTTTAATGCAATTTTGTTCATTATCCTGTAGTGACCTCCAGGTATAGAGTCTACGAGGTGGTAATCGAAACCATGTGTTCATAATCGCCAAATTTTCTTCTTGACAAAATTGAGCCAATCTGTCGCCTCTAGCATTCCTTATTCCTAAACCATAATCACTTATTATATTGTCGATTCGGCCTTTTCCTGACTTAGCATATAAATCATCCAATATCTTAGTAATTTCTTTCTTTCTTGTATATTGTAGAAGTTGTTTGAGTTATAAAATTGTTTTATTTCAGCTTCTGATTTTTCTGCAGTTTGAGTATACAATGGTTGTATACTTACATTTTTAACACGGAGCTCAATTACTCCTTCAAGTCTCCAGATAATGACAGATGCGATTAATGTGATTCATTTTTAGTGAAGCTACGTGAACAACAGAATAATGTTAAAAAGGAATCCCTACAAGCCAAATATAATGAACATTTGAAAGAAGCAGCAAGAAGATATTCTATAAACAAAGAAGATAAAATATGCACAAAGGAACAAAATTCTACAACAATTATGATACCTACGAGCCGATTTACACAAATACTCCCAATACCAGTGTTAACCAACGCTCAAAGCTTTTACTCCTTAAAACTTTGAACATATAATTACACAATTTATGATGCCACTAATAATGCTTCTATTTGTTTGATGTCGGACAAGACCAAATCAGGACGCGGTGGAAATGAAATTGTATCAAGCTTGCTAAAGTGGGCATTATCACATCTTAATCCTCACCAAAAAAAAAAAATATTTTCTAGTGTGATAACTGTTTTTTTTTTTTTTTTTTAAACAAAATATTGTTATGGTTATGGCTTATTTTTATGTTCTAAAAAAATTCCAAAATTGAAAACAATTAGACATAACTTCTTGTTGCGTGGTCATACTTACTCAAAAGTTGATGCTTGCCATTCATTAATAGAACGCGAAAAAAAGAAGAGAAGAGATTTCAAAAATTTTAAGCAATATACCCCCTATATTTTTGTCCAGAAAAAAAAACGTCATGAATGTCTCAATACCAAAAATTGTATATCTAGAAATAAGGACAGAAAAGTATGGAACACTCTACTATAAAACTAATTTTCAAGGAAAGAAATTTCAAGCAGTCAATTTAATTTGAACTAAAAAGACTGTAGTATTTCCTTAGGAAATACAAACTATAAGCGACGATGCTAATCCAATATTCGATAAACTATACAAGCATCTTCAGACATTATTGAAGTTGGTTCCAGAGCAATTCCATCATTTTTAAGTCAACCTAGATTATAGTAACATACATGAAGATGATGATAACCACACCTAGTAATTTGTGTTAATTTACATTGTGATTTATTATTGTTTGTAACTAACATTAAATAACTACAATAATAGTTTAGTTTTTATTTTTTTTTATTAAAGCTTTCTTTATTAATAAAACGTATTTTGTTTTGTGTTGTGTTCAAATAATAACAATAACTTGTTTGGACTATTGGAACTGTGACATAATATTTACGCTTATAATGTAAAATTTTTAAAACTGACTTATTAAGACAAAACTGTATTATGTCCAAAACAAAACAAGTAATGAATTTTTGACAAATCACTATTTGAATGTCGTGCTTTGATTGCTTGAAATTCACTAGTTGACAGATCATGGATTGTTAAAAAATTGGTGTCACATACGAAGAAAAATACTAAGCATTAACTTAAAAACTATATAACTAACGGACTTGCGAATTCGAATCCAAGTTATCTTTTTCTTAGCGGCTTCACACTGTCTCTTGCAATAGGAGACTTTTGTAAGACATAAAATTAGAGACTGAAAGAAGATGAAATAGCCACCAAAGCTTGGATTAAATACTTTTCAAATATAAAGTCTTCAGGAACTGATTGTAATATTTACAAGAAATTGAGTTACACACAATATATTTTATATAGCTAAAATCGTATTAGCTTAGTTTTAAAAATGTACAGTTTTTTCTGTATTTATCTTTGTCGTAAGTAAGTTAGATATGTGTCGATCCTATTATCAGTTTCGCATATATACTTATATGTTAATATTACATTTTAATATTTGCTTCCAATGAGTAGAAAAACTAAATCGTTGTCAATAATTTTTTACGATCCCGATTTAAAGTTGTTTTTATTTTAAAATTGAATAGCTCATTATAGATCCGGCATATGGCGACTGAAGGGGTTTATTAGTCAGGCACGATACCTTTTGATAAAAGGGGGAAAGCTTGACATTTTGTGAGGGATGTGAATAAAACAGACTAAACTTTCATAAATATACTTAATACAACCCTTGTTAATACGTCAGCAGGTTGTGAACAGCACAATGGCAGCGTGAGTGGACGAAAAATTAACAGAAGTGTATAGTAGTTTCAAAGAATCTTAACACATTTTGTCATTAGATAGACTGCGTTGGGAACTTTTTGTTATACTACTGGAATAATTGCGTTTTTATAATATTTATACACATATATATATATATATATATATATATATATATATATATATATATATATATATATATAATTGAGCCAATCTGTCGCCTCTAGCATTCCTTATAACCATAATCACCTATTATATTGTCGACTTGGCCTTTTTCTATCTTTGAATCTAAATCACCCTTTATTATAGCAATTTATTCCTTTCTTGGGTATTGTAGAAGTTGTTTAAGTTGTTCATAAAAATGTTCCATTTCAGCTTCTGATTTATCTGCAGTTGGAACATATACTTGTACTACAATAATATTCAATGGCTTACCCTGTATTTGTAATAATAGCATTCTGTCCGACAAGGGAACAAAATTTACAACGGCTGCTTGGATTCGCCAGAAGATAAAATTATTCCAACTTCATATAGATGATCTCGGGTGTCATTTCTGGAGTACTATATCGTTTTTCTTATGCATTATCATTTCGCTTATGCCTAATATTTCTAGGTTCAGTCTGTTCATTTCCCTAATCGTGTTGTGCGTCTTTCCTTATTCGAACAAACTTCTCACATTCCATGTCCCGAAATTTAAAAAGGATTTGTTCTCTATATAGTTACGTGCCACATTCGGGTGGCTCCCCTCGCGGAGATTCTTAGCACCCCTCGACTATGAAAGGTCCGCCGCGGACTAGGGGCCATGTGACCGTACTTTTCATGATTATTGTTCTAGGGAAATCTGACGATCTTTATTGTAGTGGTTTCCCGCTGCCTTCTACATTGTTATGCCGTTGACCACTAATAGGTTCATCTGCCTTTGAGGCAGATAGGCTTGTTGTTAAAATTTTTTTTAATCCATAACAGGCTTCATTTGCCAGGTATATCCGTCTGTTAATTTCTGCACTTACTGCATTATTCTGATTTATTTGTGAGCCTAGGTATATAAACTCTCTTACTCCTTCGAACGTATATGTTCCCATCGTTAGATCTTCGGGTTGTGCTGCTTGTATATAATTTGATACTTTCATATACTTCGTCTTACTAGTGTTAACCTCTAGTCCCATTCTTTTTGTTGCTGTTTCAAGCGCCTTGAATGATTCGACCACGTCCGCCTTTCTTCTTGCAATAATGTCGATGTAATCGGCGTATGCTACTAATTGTACGCTGCGATTAATAATAGTTCCTCTGGTTGTTATTTCAGATTCTCTTATCGCTTTCTCTAGTGCAATATTGAATAGAAGGCATGATAGGCTGTCTCCTTGTCTAAGTCCTATCTGAGACTGGAACGTTCTCCTCAGTTGGTGTCCGACCGTATACTTAAACGTTAAAGGAAGCCCACAAGATGGATGGAGTCAAATTTCTAGGTATATACTTGGACAGAAGACTAAACTAGAGGAAGCATATATTCACTAACCAAAGACAAATAGGTCATAAGTTGAGGAACATGTATTGGTTGTTAGGCAGAAAATTAAAACTATTAACTAAAAATAACTTTTAATCTACAAAGCCATCCTGAAACCAGTTTGGACTAATGAAGTAGAATTAAAGGGAACTGCTGCACATTCCGATATTGATATATTACAAAGATTTCATTCCAAAATATTAAGAACAATACTAGGCGTTCCATACAAAGGAATAACATTAAAACATAAAAACATACAAAGAAACTTAAAGTGCATAGGAATATATTTTTTTCTTAGATGGCTTTGGTAAAGACCAATAATTAAACAGACAATTTTTTTATGTCACGATAATAATATTTAATTTTATTTGAAAACTTATCATTATTTTTTTATAATTTTTTTTGTTTTGTTTTGTTGTTTTTTTTTTTCGGCGCCCACTTACAAAACTGGAACTACTTGCAGAATTGGTAACAAAGATATGGTTAGTAATTTACAATTTTATTTTGCACCTTTTGGGGTGACTACTTATATTATATATTAATATACTTATTGAAAATTATACAGTATAAATTTATGGATTAGCAAATTTTCTTATTAATTACTTCATTATGAAACGTATGTTGTGTGTCCCCCAGTTCAATAATTAAACCATTTTTATATTTATAGCGGTGACATTGCATCATTGGTTCTCATTCTGTTTATAGTAATATTAAACTTCCTATTGTTTTGGTTGTGGAACCATCTTAGCATTGGGATTTGGACTTGACATGATTTATAATTTAATCCTGTTTGTCTGCCGTCATACAATTCTTATCATTTAATTTTTAGCTGAGTTTTAAGTGTGGTAATCAAATGAGCATGAAATACACTAGTTAACAGAATCTCTGTTTAAATCTGAGGCGAATTTTGCAAACTTATCAGCAATTTGGTTTCAAAGTTTCTGAGCGCTACTCTAGTAATATCTTTGTTAATTGTGCAATACCTCAAGGCTCTGTCTTGGGTTCTATCTTTTTCTTGATATATTTTAACGACATAACTAACCTCGACATTAATGGTCGGTTTACTTTATTTGCAGATGACACCACAATTTTATGTCAAAACAAGGACTCTAAGGTACTGAACAAGATTATTAGTGGTGATAAGCTAAAAATCGTATCACTACTAATCAGTAGTGATACGATGGTGCAAAGTTAATCATTTGACATCCAATTTTTCAAAAACCAAATTAATTTCTTTTAAGAATGATCTAAACAACATTACTCTGGGCAATGAAGGCATTTGTTCTGACACTGTAAACAAATGTTTAGGTCTCTATATTGATAATAAACTTAAATTTGAGCAAAACACGGTATGTTTAAGCAAAAAGATATCATCAAGTTTCTTTGTGGTCAAATCAGTTGCTCACCATTTAGATTTCAAGATTGCAAAAAGTGTTTATGTGGCCCTGATTGAATCTAATTTGAGATACGGTATTGCCTTTTGGGGTAGCTGTTCTCTTCATCATTTCAGTGGAAATTTTATGCTACAAAAGAGAGTACTCAGATATTTATGCAAGGTCAAGTTTGGTCTATCATGCAGACCTCTGTTTCTCTAGTATCGTGACACTTCCTTGCATGTATATCCTTAAATTAGCGTGCTTAATTTTTAAAAAACATAAAGAGGATATTCGGACAGATTCCCCTTATAATACTCGTCTAAATTATGTTATTCCACTTCCAATTCCTTCTTCTACATTAACTAAAAAATCATTAATTTATACTGTTAAGAAAGTGTTTACTCACCTACCACTCGATATAAGATCCTCAAGCAATATTTTTGTATTCCGAAGAGCAATCAAGAAGTTTTTATTATCTAAATGTTACTATAGTATAGAGAAATTTTTTAAGGATAGTTTTTTTGAGGACAGTTGCGTTAATTGATATTTTTTTTAATTATGGAATTTTTATAATTAGTATTTTAATGTACCTTGTGCCTTGTTTGTATCATAGCATGTTGTGTTTTTTAAATGTAAACTCATTTTAAAAACAATAAATTTCTCTCTCTCTCTCTCTCACTCTCTCTCTTTATTTGGGTTACTATTTGATCTAAATTTATTTGTCCCGCTGATCCATATAAGAAACTACCATAATCCAGTATTGATCTTATCATGGTTCTATAAAACAACAAAGCGATATTTTGTCGGCTCCACATTTGGTATAACGGAAACCTCTCAGTATTTTAATAGCATTCTCAGGCTTTTTTATTATGGGTATTTCTTTCCATAAATAATATTTCCATAACAGTTTCTGATCTAGATGTAACCTTTAGCATTTCACAACATTTTTTATTTGAAAATTATAAGGTCTCAGTTTTACATAATCCTTCTAAATGTTACCTTTTCGACCAAACACACACACACTTCTGTTTTTGTTCAGAGAGAGTAAAATAATTTTTATTTAGTTGTATTTAGTTTAGTATTTAGACTCGTTGAAGATGTCATAAGTTTTATTTAATTCATATTCACAAGTTTCAAAGTTTTTTCTTGTACAATAAAAAACAATATCATCTACAAATTTTATTGATCCTATGTTTTGAAGTTTAACACTGGCATCCATTATATATAATAAAAACAGAGCTGGACTAAAAATACTGCTTTGGGGGAGTCCAGGGTTGGTAGTTCTAGGTGTACTTGATTTATTTTTAAGTGTATTTTAAAATATATTTAGTTCCGGAAGTATAAAAGAAACCAAACCAATTGAATCGCTCGTTTTAAAAACGACTTAAGCCACTTTTTTACGAAATTAACATTTTACCACTAAACGCCTCTATAATAGAAGTCCCTTTTAATTTTATGGCCCATTTTCACACTACGTCTTATTGTACGTTTTGTGGGTCATATAAAACTTACGACAAAATGTACGTTTTGTCCAGTGTATACACACTACGTTTTTCCTTCCGTTTTCTACCTCATTTCTAATTCAGAGTCTTGAATTGTGTGAAGTTTTTTCAGTGTTTTTTTTATTATGGAGGAAACACGGCTGCTTTCTTTTATTTTTTCAACTATAAAGATACTACGACTGAGGAAAAAGGGGATGAAGAGGGAAAAGACAAGATGGACAAGAGAGTGGGCTTCTAAAAAGAAGCCAGTATTTCCACGTCTCGTTACTAAACGAGGCGCAACCAGAGGCGAACCAGATGACTGGCGCAATTATTTGCGAATGGACACCTCAGCCTATTGTCAATTGCTAGAGTTGGTAACACCATACATATTGAAATAAGACACCTCATGAGAAAAGCCATTACACCCCATGAAAGACTCACAGCAGCTCTCAGATATCTTACAACAGGACGCAGCGTCAAGGACTTGGAGTTCACAATCATAATATCCAAACCAGCGGTAAGCCAAATAATTCCTGAAACCTGTAATGCAATCTACTTGGTTTTAAAACATAACTAGGTACTTAAAAACTTTTATACAATTCAATAAATTCCCCGAGAAAATCGTGGGTGCATTGCCGGAAATCTGACATTATTAGGCTTTTTTTGGGAAAAATAAAACGAACTGCAGTGGAACTAGTCGTCAAATAAGTCAAGATCGGACGACTTGTCTGAACATGTATTTTCACGTAACGTTTTATCCTATCAGTTCTCGCAATACTATGCTTCTCCCATCATTTCTACGATCTGACCTTGGATTTCATTTCGATTCGACAAGACGCACGTTTTGCTGTTTACATGCCACGTTTTATTGTATAGGATTTGTCCTATCCAACAAAACGTACAATAAGACGTAGCGTGAAAACTGGCCTTTACAAAAATAACACGAGATCGTTTCCTATCTTTGTGGGAAAAACAGTATAAATAGTTGACGGTATCTTCAAATGGGCTTTGTGTTTGTTTACTGAGAACGTTTAGTCAATATCGAACATGATCGAATATTATGTTTAAATATATCTTGAGCCACGAAAGAAGAAACAAAAAATCCCTATAGACAATGTTATAAAATCTGCTACAGTTAAAAGACTCGAGTATTCCAGCTGGAAAGGAAACATAATATTAACAAGTAGAACGGGTGCCGATTGCAAGTAAGTCAATAAAAAAATTGTTTATATCTAACTTGATAAGAAATAATTTTTTAGATGCAAAATCAATGATTTCGAGCATTTTCGTATAAAGATTTCAATTATTTCTTAACAAACATAAACGTCTTTAGTACCAAAGACGAACAAGATATTTATCTCCAACAGTTGATTAAAAATGCATAAGTAAAAAAGCATATAGTTCGAAAGGAAGACTCGATTTCATGTGAGTACCCATTTAAATACGTTAACGCTATATCTGACAAAAAAATAAACTGTTTGTAAAAAGGAATTTACTTTCATTCATGACCCATATTTACACACCACGTGATGAGTGTGATAAGAATTCAAACATAACGCCTTCTGAAGTGTTAAAAAAATCCACGGCCACGTCTTATCTTTCAAAGACAGCAAAGTCATTATTGTGAGCAAAATGTTTACGATGAACGGTTAGATACTACAATTTTTTGCCATTTGAGTCCAAATATCCAACTCTAAACTTTGAAATATCAATTTGATGCCCAATATATCACGGACAATTTTTTGCTGCGTTTGGCAGACCTAGTAATACGCAAGTAATACAAGTTAATACTTGTATTACTTGCGAAGAGCTAACTATCAAAATAAAAAAGTCCATAGTTAGGCGATTATCCTAAAAGAAGCCGCTGAATCCTATTAAATTATACGTAAAAGGAGGGCCAAGAAGTTCCACAACAAGATATCACAAATACGACAATGATGTCAAAATCGAAATTATGTTGCAGCACTTACGTTTGATTTTATGCAAAATTTGGCGCTAGAGCTTGTAGATTTTTTAAATATTCAAGTTTTAAATGTTTCTAAACTCTCTTAAAGTCCAGATCTTGAAAATATCTGCGCATCGGGTCGTCCAAAATTATTAAAATTTTTAGGGTCCAAGCATAAATTTGTACTTTGCGCATGAATGAGTTATAGCCCTTTAGATAATCCACTACCTGTATCACATCTCGCACTCCAAGAGGTATTTCATTTGCGGCAGTGTTATGTTAACTGTTTCAGTGAATAAGACTTTTTTATTAAAAAAAAATATTTAGTTAAAAAAAACCATTGAATGCAGGAGAAGTGACCTATTGGAAGACCAAGAAAAAGATGGGATGATGATGTGGATGAGGATACCAGATATCTCCTTGGCAGTCGATCGTGGAGGATAATGGCTACAGACCGCAACGAATGGAGAGAATAAAATAACATTGTCCTACAATTTTTAATGGCACTAAGTATAACCAACGTTTTAGAAAAATGAAGCATTATTTTCTATTTCGAGGTCACCCATTTTTTCCAAACAACCAGGACTTTGATGTCACTAGAAGGAAAATCAAAAAACATGATCGCATATTTATTTGAGATCAGTACTATTCCATTATGTGTAATGCTAGCCCAAATTTTAAGGTATTTATCATTCAAACATATCAGATTTATAAACTCAGTAAGTTGTGGCCCCTTTATTATAAAAAAACTTCTTATCCCATAAATAGAACGGGAAAAAAGTGACTGAGGAACAAAAACAATCATATACGCCGAGTTCTTTTTGTTCTGTTAAATACAATAAAAAAGAAACTGTTATAGCATACCAGTTTATTGATGCTTTAAGCTATCACACGTTAGAAATACATCAATTCACATTAATACATTAACACCGACAGAACAGACATATCCAAATAACTGTGTTCCAATAAACTTCAAGAAAACAGAAAATATAAGTTTAGCTAGCCTATTAGATACTATTAGTAGGCCCTGATAATTTTCACTCAGAATTCTTAAAACTTATGGACTATGATGGCATAAAATGGTTGACAAATATATTTAACAGTATATATGATATGGGTGTGGTTCCCCAAGAGTGGTTAGTATCAACTTTTATAAATCTTCCAAAAAAACCCAATGCGAGAAAGTGCGAAGACTATAGAATTATAAGCCTTATGAGGCATTTACTTAAAACATTTCTAAAGGTCATTCACAAAAGAATATATACAAAATGTGAGGAACAACTAACAAGAACACAATTCGGATTTCGTGATGCTCTGGGAACACGGGAGGCCCTTTTTGCTGTACAGGTGCTATTTCAGAGATGCAGGGATGTGAATTGTGACATATACGTATGCTTTATAGATTACCAGAAGGCATTTGACAGAGTAAAACATGACAAATTAATGACTCTAATGCAAGAAATTGGAATTGACAACAAAGATCTTAGAATTATCAAAAACATTTACTACAATCAAACGGCCAAAATCAAAATAGAAGACCAGTTAACTGATAAAATTGCAATAGAACGTGGAGTACGACAGGGCTGTATTTTGTCTCCATTGTTGTTCAACATTTATTCTGAATGGGTATTTAAGGAAGCTTTAGACGGTTGTGCGAAAGGAATACTAATAAACGGTGAATGGTTGAATAACATCAGATATGCAGATGACACTATAGTTTTTGCCGATATGACTTACAGATATTAACAAATCGCATAACAGAAGTCAGCAACAGATACGGACTAGCTCTTAACATAAAGAAAACCAAATTTATGACAATTAGTAAAAAACCAATACTAAACGCTCATCTTACAATCAACCAACAGAATATCGAAAGAGTCGAGCAATATACATATCTAGGCACCAATTTAAATAGCCAATGGGACCACTCAACAGAAATTAAACAGCGAATAATAAAAGCAAAAGCAGCATTCGTTAGAATGAGAACCATTTTCAGCAGTCGAGACATATAATTAAAAACAAAATGCCGTCTATTGAACTGCTACGTATTCACAGTTCTGCTCTACGGAATGGAAGCATGGACACTGACTGTTGCATCTATGAATCGGCTCGAAGCTTTCGAAATGTGGTGTTATAGGCGCATCTTACGTATATCCTGGGTTGACAGAGTTACTAATGTGGAGGTCCTGCGTAGAATGGGGAAAGAAGGTGAAATTCTCATGACCGTCAAAACTAAAAAGTTGGAATATCTAGGACATGTAATGAGAAATCAAGAACGTTACGGCCTTCTCCAGCTGATTCTCCAAGGGAAAGTAAATGGTAAGAGAGGACCAGGAAGAAGACGCATTTCCTGGCTTCAAAATTTACGAAAGTGGTATAACACGACTACCACTGAACTGTTCCGCGCTGCAATAAATAAAGTAAAGATAGCCGTGATGATCGCCAACATCCGGAACGGATAGGCACTTTAAGAAGAAAAAGATTAGATGCTATTAGTATAAACCATTTTATCAATAAATCTTGAAAAATACACAGAGACAAAAAAACCTTTGTCGAAAAAACTATTGTGTGTATTATTTATATTAAAAGTATGTTTTTACATCAATTTGTGACTTACGTTATTTTTGAAACGAGCGATTTAATTAGACCGTACGGTTTCTAAAAACGAATGTTATTTTTAACGCCTTGTCGTTTCTCGTCACCCTATATATTTATTGGAACATTTTTTATCTTTCTACTTTTCAATCAAAATGAAGAATTCGGTGAATAGCGAAAATATCGTTGTTGCGTGAACAGGGCTTCATTGTTGACACTGATGAAAAGAATTCGCAAAGAATCGATAGAAGACAGCGACTATCAAAAGAGATTTCTGGAAAAGTGAATCGGAACACAATGGGGCAACAATAAAAGTGGTATTTTCGCATGAGCATAAATATAATAGGGTTGTTATAGTAAGAACCTAATATGGGGTTGGTACATAATTATCAAACCCCTGAACGCAAAAGGGTTAATAGAGATTGTAGGGTGGGAAATGCGCCATATTTGATCAATAATTGAGTTTAACAACTGACGAAGGATGTACTTACTCATCCCGACGAACGGACAAACCAGCATTTTCAGATCACAGCCTTCCATCATTTTATTCGATCCGTAGGGCACATTTTCAACCCTTTTACGACGACAAATAACCCGCTCTTTATTCTAAAGAGGGTATTTTCGACAGCAACGCAACATTTTATCAAAATATTTTTCATTACATCCTTCAGAATTCCGCTTATTAAGTCATTCATCCGTTAATTAAAAACCGTTTATTGATAATGGAATCACTTATTAAACGTATGAATTTGAAATTTTTAAATTAAAAATTTTTTAATAGACAGTTACGAATATCATCGTATTGCCAACTGGAATAAGTATCTGTATAAATTTAAAACTACATTAACACTAATACTGTACTTTTTTATGATTTATTATATCATATAAAAACCTTAATGCGTACATTATTTTTAAACATGTTTATATGTCTGTTTTTATTGTTTTCTACTAAAACTTAAAAAATCACTATCAGGACTCTTCTTCTTCTTCTCCCTTCTTGTATGTATGCTTGAAAGCCCGTTTCTTCTTTAATATGAGCCTCCTAAATGGTTTAAATCGTCGCACCATCTTTTTCTTGATCTGCCAATACTTCTTCGTCTATTTGGTGGCTTATCTCGTGCTATTCGTACTATTCTATCCTCTGCCATTCTACTAATATGTGCGTTTCACTCCTGTTTCCGTTTTGTCACACATCCATTTATGTCTTCTATGTTGCATGTTCTTCTTATGTTTTCGCTTTTCTCCCTATCCAACAGACTTTTCCCTGATATTCGTCGGAGTATTTTCATCTCGTAGTTTTAGATGTGACAGGTCTTGTCTCCGCCGTGTATGTTAATATAGATCTAATTGCTGCTTTATAGATTCTTGTTTTTGTGTCTTATCTTAGGTGTTTGTTCTTGTATCAGGAATCTGTTTCTAAAAATTTGTGATAAGAAAAATTATTTAGTTCAATGTCCAGATGTTTGTAAATTTTATTTTTACAATTTTTGTGTGAACATATTAGCTGAACAATCAATCAGTGCGGTAACTTTCTCTTCTCACATGAGTCTAAATATGATTTAAGATGCAACTTATTTTTGTTTACAGATGATTATGAACATTTAAAGAAACAATATTCTATGAAGTGTATTCTGGTTTGGAAGCCGTGGCGGCTGGTGAGTGATGACTACGGGGCGTCGCTATCCCTAGAAAAATTATGCACAAACAATTAATTAAATTAATTAATTGAAATAGTTAATTTATTGCCAAATATAAGTGTGCCACTATCATAAAATTGTTAGATAATATTTGAATACCGTTTTACCCCAGAGGTGAATTGATGATGCTATCTTAAGGACCGGGTCAATGAAAGCAGAGCAACTAATTAAAGTAATTTTGTAACGATGCTCTGATCGTTTAACAGTTCGAACCGTGGGAGTGTCAATATTTGCACATCCACTTCTACAACGTGAAGGCGTAGTGGGATTCAAACGGCTATTTAAGGCGTGTGAATAGCGGAATTAGACAGTCTTGTAGCTAGCGCTCTAGGCTCCCTGACTCGCCGGTGTAGTGAACCTGCGAGCCATTATGGACAGAGACATTTCCGTATTGAGGATCATACTCTGTCCCTAACCAAGCGGAACCCATCGATATTGCGTATTGAGCATTACCGTGGATCTGCACAGAACCAACCGGGACGGAGAGATTTCCGTATTGAGGATCGTACTCTCTGTCCTTAGCCAAGCGGAACCCGTAGGCATTGTGTATTGAACATTGCCGTGGGACAGCTAAATATTTTGTTTGCGAGCATATTCGGAGCTTTCGCTGAATTGAAGCGAAAGCGAGTATAAATCTGCGCGCGATCGATTTCCCCCATTTCGTTTCTTTTTAATACTAATTAATTTCTTTTCTTTTATAGACATTCGCCGGGGACTTCGTTCATCGTGGGATCCAGACTGGGACGTAGAATTCGTTTTAGTTTTATTCATTATATGAGTGTACAACGTAGAATTCCTTTTTATTTTTATTTATTGTATATACTAAATTAATAGATTTATTTTTATTTCAAACCTGTGTTTTACTGAGTCTGTCGCCCCGAAAGAGCTACCCATCACAAACTGGCGCCCGAGCAAAAATTAATAACATGCCGACAGATAAAGACACAGACTCAGTAACAGGTACGTCGTGGATAAATCGACTTTGCAAAGAGGAATTGCAGAGCGAGGCCGAAAAATGCGGCTTAGATCCCAAGGGAACCGTCGACGAATTGAGAGCACGACTCAGAACCTATTTTAAAAATCGCGAGGAAGCTACAGGAACAACCCCAAAAGAAAAAACGTCCAAGGAAACAGAATCCGACACACTGACCCAGGAAATTTCGGGCATCCGAAGACAATTACAGGAATTAACAATAACGAAACAAATGGGGCAACCAGAATTGCTAAATCAAGTACGAAAGTGGAACACACACTTCGACAAGAAACATTCGGATGCAATAGAATTCTTAGAGAGGATAGACGAATTAAGCTTGGCCTACGAGATCGATAAACAAGATCTACTAAGAGCATTACCAGAATTATTAGGAGACCACGCTTTGTTATGGTACAGAAACAATAACAAAAATTGGAAGTCATGGACAGATTTCAGCGAAGATTTTAAAAAAGCTTTCTATACCCGGGGATATTTGCTACAACTAGAAGAGGAAATCCGAAACAGAAGACAGAGACAGAACGAACCAGTAGATAGATATATCAGGGAGATTCAAACATTAATCAGACGAGAAGGCTCTTTTTCCAAAAACCAAGAACTCGAAAGGATATACAAAAATTTGTTACCAGAATACAAGCTTTATGCTCGCCGCCGGGATTTCGGAAACTTAGCCGAATTACAGGATTTAGCCCAAGAATACGAAGCTCTAGAAGACGAAAAGACCCGAGCAAATCAGATTTGCCGTGGAAACTGGAGACGCACGGAGCAAGCAGAGTACGATGCGAAAACGGCATGCTTTAGATGCAAGATGCCAGGTCACAGCCGTAAAAACTGCAAAAACCCATGGAAAAAGTTTTGTTCGCGTTGCGGCAGAGAAGGGGTTTACAGCAGCGACTGCTGTTTCAGGCGCCAGGGAAACGAATTACAGACTGGAGAAACAAGGAGTCGTCCCAGTCTGTAAAACAAGATTCGACTCCATTCGTTTTCGCCGTTACACAGCCAGCAAGCAATGACATTCGACTGTTCGCATTACTAAAAATAGGGCAAAGAACATACAGAGCGCTCATCGACACAGGAACTACTAAAAATTACGTCGGGGATAGAATAGCTCAGATATTCAAGGACTCTCTAGATAGCTACAGCGGGAGAACAAGACTAGCAAATGGAGCGTCAATTGAGCTTAACCAGAAGTTGACAATTGAATGCAAGATCGATAAGTTACAAACCCGACAAACATTCATAGTAATGCCGGATCTAACAGATCTAATCTAATTTAACGGATCTCATATATCTTGAAATGCAGGCAGTTTGTCCAGAAATGATCAATGATTCTATTCGAAACTGCCAGGATAGATTGTATTATTGCCAAGAAACAAACGGCCAACACTCTGAGCACCTTCTGTAAAAAATGCATTTTTTTTTCATTTTAATTGTTACTTTTTAAAATTATTATAAAGTGTTCAAAAATTACATGTATTATGTCTTTGAAAATTTTTCGTAAATTATATTAGTGATGGTGCTTTACATTAGTAATATGGTACTGTTTTGGTATTGCTGAAAGAAAACAGTTTCGAAAAAACGTCGCTTAACCCTGATAAAAATGTACCTTTACATAAATTATATTATGTACTAAATAAAAATATTTCAACTGCCACTTACGATATTATTTTTCTTAATGAAACCTGGTGATAGTGATTTTTGAGATGGTGAACTAGATTTTAATAACTACTGCATAGATAATAAAAGTCAATATCAGTACATTTCAGGGAGGTGGTGGATTTCTAATTCCAGTTCATAAATCATATTCCTTATGGTCACGTATACTTCTCAAGATAAATATAAAATCTGTATTTTTTTAGTTAGTGGTTCATTATAGTCAAGTAATTTGTAGTGTTTGCTTACCTCCAAACTTATCATTAGACATATATGAAAATTTAAGTCTAGATGTAGACGCTTGCATCGGAGCAAATACAACAGCTGGTTACCAGCTTAAAAGTTACAGCCCTGGTAAATGCCTTTATTCTGGTCTGTGGACGGATAAAAGACTAAAGAAGGTATTGGTGCAGAAATATACTCCATAAATCCAAGAATTAACGAAAGCTTTGCCTCGAAGAGGAATTTCACCGTTTTCCGGAGATTTATGCGATACTGCAATGGACAACGGGAAATAATGAGAGAGCACTTGAAAAAGAGCAGATCCATATATTATCAGACAGTTACGCAGCACTGAAGGTGCATACGCAGCATAAGGAAGTGACGTCCAGACTGGTGTAGGATTGTTTCAGAGACTGGAACAAGGTGGAGCTTGTCTGGGCACCAGGAAATTAGGCCATCGAAGGCAACGAAAAAGCAGATTAACTTGCTAAAATAGAATTGAACGAATCAAATGGACCAGCTGTGGCCCTGAGTGCACAAAGGGCTATAGGACGTAGGGCTGCACTGAAACCGAGATAGTCATGAGAGATATTGGGAGAAAATCCCAAAAGAATCACGCGGCATATGCATCGTACGTAGCCTAATATAGTCATTTGAGAATTATTGTCCGTACAAGCGGATGTAACTTATAATACTTTACGGAATATTAAAATTAATAAAAAAACGGTTAACGTACCTATATAATAATATGTATAAAAGGCGGGCAGATTGACGAGCCACAGTTCCCATTGCTCAGTGCATTTCAGTGGTCACCACTGAAATTGGGAAGTATTATAAAGAATATGTTTGCATTTCGGATCAGTTTAAGTCTCTCACCATTCTCTTCCACGTGTGTTAAGGTTTACCTAGCATCAGGAAGACTTTTGAGAGGACTGAATTAAACCAACGAGAGCGTTGGTAAAGAACGCGTACAATCCAGGTGACAATCAATAGTAAAACAATGCACCAGTATATGCTAAATTAACAAAATATTTTGTCGTACTGCTAGATACCTCATTGAAATTCCATTGTCATACTAAAATAATTATCAATAAATCTCTGAGACTTTTGGGATGAATTAAAAAGGTTACATGATTTTATTCTTGATCAATTATTAAAAATACTTTATTGCACACTGACTTTGTATCGAACTTTAATTTTTTGTATTGAGAAAATTAAAGACATTTATCCATTAAAGTAAACAAATAAAGAAAAAGTTAACAAATGACTTTAAGGGTCGTCAGTGATGTAAGTATATAAAAGCTTCAATCATCGAAATTATTGAAAACATGAATAAAATTTAATTTTACGACAAATCTTTCATGTATAAAATAAAACTCGCCATAAAATATTCAATGAAGTAGAAGCCCTGGTTTTCATACTTTTCATTTTTAACAGAAGCGCACATGATAAGCACATACCATGTTGTGACACACACACAGGACAAAATATTAAAATAACTTTTAAGTGCTTCTGGTACTTGAGGCTCGCACGTGTCGTGATTTATAGATCTATAGCCGCTATTTTTATTGCCCAGAATATGATAAAGTATATAAGAGCATTCGTAGCTGAAATTTTGTAAATCAATTGCTGTGTACGCATATAACTATACACGTGTGGACAAATAATCTATACAAAATTAAATTACATATATATATATATATATATATATATATATATATATATATATATATATATATAGAAAAGAAAAGAAAGAAAAGAAATTTAATCTTTGCAGATTAGTTAAATAGTAAACTCTTAAATATTGGGGAAATCTGCAAGAAATACTCTAATGTGTATCAATTGTTTCGCCGAACGTTTTCGCCAAAGAGAATTAATTTGGCTTCTTCAGGGCTGAAAGAGAATAAACTATAATTAGCTACCATATATTATCTATTAAAACATTATTGATCTTACCGTAACTTAGAATTGTAGAGTTAGAATATTAAAAAACTTTGCTAGTAACATAGTGGTGTTTTTTGTTACTATGTGCAAAAAAAGTTTTTTATAAGGATTGAAATGTATGGTAGCTTCGAACTTGACACGTAAAGGCTTACCCAAGGTTAATCGAAAAACCCAATGCAACTACATTTAAAAGGAGGTAATTCTTTGAAATGTCGGCAATAACTAAATTTTTTGATTTTTAGATAGTTAAAAGTGAGGTTCTGTTTAAGCCAGAACGCAAGCGCTGACAACTTCATTATTAGTTCGTATGAATCTTTATGTCGTTAAGGTTCATTGGTAAAAAACGAATGAATTTAAATCCCAGTAAAGGGAAATATTATTTTGATTTTCTTTATTTAATTATATTATATTGTTCATGTATTATTAAGTCTTATTGAGACGTATCTAAGAAAAGCAAGGGAATGTTATATATTTTTTGTTAATGAAAATTAATTATAAAGGTATGTTAGTTGTTAATGGATATATCAGTCAAGTTAGTAATCTGTGATATAGTATTGTTCTTGGTATCTGATTTAAGTAACAGGTGGTATATATAGCTTAGATTCTTGATGTCACTCTTAACATTAATGGAGAAATCGTTAAGGAAAATATAAGACATTTCAATGAACTCTCTTTTAGATTTATTGTTCTCACGGTGGAGAATTGTGGTGTTAGTATAGTCCATGAGATGACCAGTGGAATGGACATGTTTGGCTAATGCACAACGGTCAGGGTGAAGTCGAGAATCACTTTTGTGTAGTGTAGTACGTGATTTCAATAATTGAGATGTTTGACCGATGTAGGAATTGTTGCAAGAGAGACATGGAATGTTGTAGACAATATTACTAAGCCTATCTATGGGAGTCTTATCTTTTATCTTAGAATAAAGATTATTAATTGTTAGGGCTGATCTACAAGCTACATTAAGTTTAATGTTGTTATTATTATTGCCAAAGCTATTTTCAACACTTTTCAGAATCCTTGTTAACCCCGGAGTGATATCTCTGAAATATGGTAATGAAAAATATTTGTTTATAGGAGTATCCGAGACTGGGTTCTCACTTAAGACATCAGGATCAGCATTGTTAGTCGCGAAGGAAGGTGAAATATCTTCGTCATGGATAGTATTAAACAAAATCTTATTAACTAATGGTGTTGGATAAGCGTTTGAAATAAAAAGTTTCTGTAGGATTTGTAGGTTTTTTGTATGAAATGAAGGATCTGATAGTTTTGTTACTCTATTTTTCATCTGTTTGATTAAGTTGACTTTGGTAGAATTATTATGGTATGAGTTGTAGTTAAGGTATCTACCAGAATGGGTCGGTTTTTGATACCAATCTATTTTGATGTTGTTGGTTTCCCTGATCATCCTTATGTCGAGAAAGGGGACGGACCAATTACCATCTTCCCTCTCTATAGTGAACTGGATGTAGGGGTCATAACCATTAAAAGTGTCTAATAGTTCATCTACCTTGTCATTGGGTATAGCCAAAATGAGATTGACCGTAACACAAAGAAAAAACTAACAACATATAATGGGAACATTGCAAAGTTTTATGCTTTGCCAAAAATCCACAAACCAACACTATCGGTTCGTCCCATAGTAGCTTCCATTGGAACACCCACTGAAAATATCTCAGCTTATGTTACAGACATACTTACTAACGCATATAATTATGAAAGTCAATATTACATTAAAGATTCTTTTGAGATGGTAAATAAATATAATGGCTACATACTTCCATCAAATTATGTCCTCGTTAGCCTTGACGTTGTATCCTTATTCAGCAATGTTCATCTAGGAATATGTTTGACATCAATAGAGATCAACTGGGACCGTATTAGAGGTTGTTGTTCCATGTCCTACGACAGATTCATCAGCATCGTCGAATTTCTCTTTAACAACACTTATTTCTCATTTAATGATAAATTCTATCAACAAACTTTCGGTACCCCTATGGGAGCTAAGATTTCTCCTATCATTGCAACTTACGTTATGGATTATGTATTAGACTCAGTCATTCCTTTACTATCCTTTAATATTCCATTTATTAAAAAATATGTTGATGATATCATTTTGGCTATACCCAATGACAAGGTAGATGAACTAGTAGACACTTTTAATGGTTATGACCCCTACATCCAGTTCACTATAGAGAGGGAAGATGGTAATTGGTCCGTCTCCTTTCTCGACATAAGGATGATCAGGGAAACCAACAACATCAAAATAGATTGGTATCAAAAACCGACCCATTCTGGTAGATACCTTAACTACAACTCATACCATAATAATTCTACCAAAGTCAACTTAATCAAACAGATGAAAAATAGAGTAACAAAACTATCAGATCCTTCATTTCATACAAAAAACCTACAAATCCTACAGAAACTTTTTATTTCAAACGCTTATCCAACACCATTAGTTAATAAGATTTTGTTTAATACTATCCATGACGAAGATATTTCACCTTCCTTCGCGACTAACAATGCTGATCCTGATGTCTTAAGTGGGAACCCAGTCTCGGATACTCCTATAAACAAATATTTTTCATTACCATATTTCAGAGATATCACTCCGGGGTTAACAAGGATTCTGAAAAGTGTTGAAAATAGCTTTGGCAATAATAATAACAACATTAAACTTAATGTGGCTTGTAGATCAGCCCTAACAATTAATAATCTTTATTCTAAGATAAAAGATAAGACTCCCATAGATAGGCTTAGTAATATTGTCTACAACATTCCATGTCTCTCTTGCAACAATTCCTACATCGGTCAAACATCTCAATTATTGAAATCACGTATTACACTACACAAAAGTGATTCTCGACTTCACCCTGACCGTTGTGCATTAGCCAAACATGTCCATTCCACTGGTCATCTCATGGACTATAGACTCAACTTGCTTGCAGACAGCTTGCAGACTACTCAAAAGAAAACTGATTCAACATATAAACAACTCCACAATTCTCCACCGTGAGAACAATAAATCTAAAAGAGAGTTCATTGAAATGTCTTATATTTTCCTTAACGATTTCTCCATTAATGTTAAGAGTGACATCAAGAATCTAAGCGATATATACCACCTGTTACTTAAATCAGATACCAAGAACAATACTATATCACAGATTACTAACTTGACTGATATATCCATTAACAACTAACATACCTTTATAATTAATTTTCATTAACAAAAAATACATAACATTCCCTTGCTTTTCTTAGATACGTTTCAATAAGACTTAATAATACATGAACAATATAATATAATTAAATAAAGAAAATCAAAATAATATTTCCCTTTACTGGGATTTAAATTCATTCGTTTTTTACCAATGAACCTTAACGACATAAAGATTCATACGAACTAATAATGAAGTTGTCAGCGCTTGCGTTCTGGCTTAAACAGAACCTCACTTTTAACTATCTAAAAATCAAAAAATTTAGTTATTGCCGACATTTCAAAGAATTACCTCCTTTTAAATGTAGTTGCATTGGGTTTTTCGATTAACCTTGGGTAAGCCTTTACGCGTCAAGTTCGAAGCTACCATACATTTCAATCCTTATAAAAAACTTTTTTTGCACATAGTAACAAAAAACACCACTATGTTACTAGCAAAGTTTTTTAATATTCTAACTCTACAATTCTATGTTACGGTAAGATCAATAATGTTTTAATAGATAATATATGGTAGCTAATTATAATTTATTCTCTTTCAGCCCTGAAGAAGCCAAATTAATTCTCTTTGGCGAAAACGTTCGGCGAAACAATTGATATTGATACACATTAGAGTATTTCTTGCAGATTTCCCCAATATTTAAGAGTTTACTATATATATATATATATATATATATATATATATATATATATATATATATATATATATATATATATATATAAAGTTAGCCTGAGAATTTTTGATCGATCATGTCCTCAATTAATTTAATTCGAATATTAAACTATTTTCTTGTAGCTTATAGGTATTTGATTATGAAAGTTTAAAAATAAAAATATTTTTCTAAATATTTATGTATGTATTTTGTAGGTATCTCTAGAAAAATATAAATTAAAATATAAATTTTACTTGTGTTTTTCAGTATGTATTTATGTATACGTTTATATTGAACATTATTATTATATAACACATAGTCCTATACCGATAGCACTAGTTCGAGAAGATTCATTAATCTATTTCATATGAAAGTAATGATTTTGAGCGTATCCATTGAGTGAAAATTTCGAGCAACGCCTCTGAGGTTCGCAAAGTTAGCGTGTCCTAGGTTCCTAAAGACAACAGCTTTGTCCTGTGAACACGACTAGCGTGAAAGATTACCTACATTATATAACGAGAACCTATTACTAATCAAATGAATGTTTGTTTTCTCAACACAGGCGTAGTTCTGTTGAATATGTGTCGTCCTGAATACGGCTTCGAAACACGCACCACAACTAGTTAGGTAGCCAATTACCGATCCCGCTTATAAAATATCATTTTATCTCTTCATTTCGTGAATGGAGTCGGTATAATGGTCAACATAATATTACTAGATAATATGCAACACACCATAATACATCAGTCTAATTATTCTATCGGAGGAAATCTAAAAATCAGAAGATAGTATATTAAAGATGAATAAAGCTAATTTTGTGAAGGTAAAACCAATTTTGATAGTATTTATTTATATCACCATAAATATCTGGCAGCTAGTAAGCAAATTGCTCTGTATCAGTATGTTTCACTTAAGCTTGCATAAATACTATAAATAACTAATTTATATAATATGGTAACATTGGATGGTGAAATAATTTTTTAAAGTCATAGTTTGATGTACGCAGGATCGGTATTACAGAGCAATAGATTTAAGTATTGATGGGAAGTAGATGGAGATCAAGATGGTAAGAGGTACGTGGTTTGTTGGGCAAAAAACGTCCAATAAAACTAAAAACAAAATTCTAGAAGGCTGTCACAAGATCAGCTATGTTGGGTGGCATTTAGTGTTAGTTGGTTGAAAATAAGAACAACAAATGCATGTTACGAAAATTAAATAATCATGTTCAAATTAAAGAATCATCAAAATGTAGAAATCATTGGTTTGACGATGAATGCAAGAATGCAAGAATGCAACAAAAGAAAAAATGAAGTTCCTCATTTAGGTGGTTTTGTTTTTTCTTTTATGTATCTCTTTTCTTCTCTTCTCTTTGTCTGGTGATTATCTACAGTTGTTGTAGTTAGTCGAGTACGCATCTTTCTGTAGGCTTCATTTTTTTCTTTTGTTGCATTCTTGCATTCATCGTCAAACCAATGATTTCTGCGGACACAAATTTTTGTTCCTGTTACCTCTTTCGCTTCTGCTTCAATGTCTTTCTTTATTCTGGTCCAGTAGGAGTCTACATCTGTCTGGCATTCTTCATTTACATTTTGATTCGTTAGCCTGTGCTATACCAATCAATGCATGAGTTTCATATACCAGAGAAACTTATCCGACTAACGAGAATGACAATGTCTAACTTAGAAGCCACTGTTAGAATACAGGGAGAGAATTCTAGATCCTTTGAGATAAAGGATGGACTCAGACAAGGGGATGCTCTGGCTTGCCTCCTATTTAATATTGCTTTAGAAAAGGCAGTCCGAGATACACGAATTAGGGACGGCGGTACTATTTACAATAGATCGATACAAGTCTTAGCATATGCTGATGACATTGACATAATAGGGCGTAGCAAGCGAGATGTTGAGCAATATCTCCTAGAATTGGAAACAGCGGCGAAACAGGTCGGTCTAGTCATCAACGAAGACAAAACCAAGTACATGTTGGTTACAAAGGATCCGATAGCAAATGAGGAACGAGAAACAGTCTTTGGAAGTCATACCTTTGGACGTGTTGACAACTTCACATACCTTGGGTCGCTATTGACTGCTACCAATAAAACAAGCGAAGAAATCAAAAGACGAATAAATCTTACAAATAGGGTATACAATGGACTCCAAAAGCATTTCCACTCAAGAAACATTCAAAGAAAAACTAAAATTATTATATACAAAATATTGCTGAGGCCGTTCCTCACATAGAGCAGAAACATGGACTCTAACGCAGAAAGATGAAAGACTTTTGGGAATATTTGAGCGTAAAATACTCAGCAAAATATTTGGTGCTATAAACGACCAAGGGCAGTGGCGCAGAAGATATAATTTTGAATTGTATCAGCTCTTTGATGAACCAGATGTCATAACGTTCATTAAAACAGAGCGACTTAGATGGGCTGGACACATAGTACGAATGCCAGAAAATACGATTGCTAAAAAGCTAATCACAGGAACACCTGTAGGAAGAAGAAGCAAAGGCCGACCGCGAACTAGGTGGTTAGATGGATTTAAAACCGACTTACGGATATTAAAAATCAGAAGATGGCAACATGTTGCCAGAAACCGAACAGAATGGCGACGAATCTTAGAGCAGGCCAAGATCCACAGAGGATTGTCGAGCCAAAGATGATGATGAATAGGCCTTCTGACTTCTTCTTCTTATATATGGTATGTAAGCTTTTTATCCGTTGTTGTTTTTTTAGCTATTTATGTACTCTTCAAGATTCAGAGCTTTTTGTGCATCCAAAATATTGTTCGTTGTTTCAAAATGTCATTTGTCATTGTTCGTTCTTTTCTTTTCCTGTTCTTCTTAACTTCCCTACTTTTCTCTCTGTATGTCTCTAAATTTTTTTCTGTCTTTGTGCTTAGATTTTTTAATTTTTCTTTTTTATGCATTCTAGGGTCTCTTCTGTTAAATTTATTTTATATTGGGTCGTTTTTTGTTCCTCCTTACTTAATGCTTCTTGAGCTGCCATTTTAATGCAGAGTTTTTTTAGCTTGTATTTTTCTGTAATAGTTTGAAATCTTATTTCTAACTAAACAAACAACATTTATTGATATGGCTATAAATAACAGCAATAATTTGCATGTTAAATATAAGGAAAAGATCTCCAGGTACAAAGATCTTGTGTTGTGAAGAAAGAGACAATGGGGGGTGAAATGTACTCAGAAGATACCTATTATCCTTTTTATTACTGGTGTTATTCTAAAGAATCTCCCAGAGAGCATTAAAAAGATAAGTTTAAGTGAAAATATCCAGAATACAATGGAAAAGGCGGTATTGATTACGACTTAAAGCGGTGTTACAACCATTTTGGGATATACTCTAGCATAGTGAGCTCCAAAACAGGGGAAAGGTCTCAAACAGCTCAATCCTTTTAGTACCGTATGTATATGGATATTACTAAGTATAAACCTAGATATTAGGTATAAATATGAAAAAGTAAAAAAGGGTCATTCACAATTTACTTCCTTTAAAAGTTGTTTTTTATTGGAGTATTTTATATATATTTGTATATGTATTTTAAATACCGTGCAAAAATCTAGAGCTTTGCTATTATCAGATGTCAGCATTTTCAGACAGTAATTTGCTAAATATAATTTAAATCTAAATGAAGTTTTATATTTTCTGTTTTCTAAGTATTTTCTTGAGTTATTAGATAGCTGAGTTTAATTAAATTTAAAATTTTTTATATTATTCATTTTTATTTACTGCAACACTTGCAATATTTTATCAGCTAGAATGATCTCTTGTTTTAATAGGCTTTTGATAATGTTAAAAAAATAGGGCTACAACGTTAAAGAAGTTTTATTATTTCATATGGTCAATGGACTCCCAAATATAATAAAAAAAGGCGGAGGGCTACCATTTCAAGGCGTGCGGTTTTAAAAAAGGTGTGAATTAGTCTTTATACACTAGGGTGCATTTAGGTGACATCTATGCACTTTTCGTACATAAACATCAACAAAAAAGTTGTTCAAAATTATATTTCCTATCGAAATTTCACCTTTGAATGTCAAAAATATTTTTTTTTTAACAAAAATATATTCAAAAAACCAAGCAAAAAAAAGAAACATCGGAGATTTTTTTTGCCCCATATCTTTTTTCTACGGGGACAGTGATAGACATTGCTTAATAGAAAAAAAATTTTCCTTGCTCTTTAAAGTAACGTTTGGTTGAAATCTTTAGGATTCACAGTATTCCAGATTCTATTTTTCAAAGTTCACCACTCACACCTTTTTTTGGCTATTTTCTCTATTTTTTCGCAAACATTGTTCTATAACTTTTTTCTACGCAGTTTCTTACGCAAGGTAAATGCAGTGGTACATTTAATAGAAAGAAAAATTAATGACCTTTAAAATGGTGTACCGTAGAAGGGGTTTGAATGAATTTTAAGCAATATACGGTTCTTCGAAATTTTCTACGTTTAACGATTTTTGCTTTTA
Organism: Diabrotica undecimpunctata; assembly: GCF_040954645.1. NCBI lineage: Eukaryota > Metazoa > Arthropoda > Insecta > Coleoptera > Chrysomelidae > Diabrotica > Diabrotica undecimpunctata. The sequence continues at coordinate 40,912,601 of NC_092812.1, forward strand.
CTAAATTTCTTTTCTTTTCTAAACTTTTTCTAGTTCATTTAGGTATATGCATTACAAATAAACAAGAAAGCTTATTTTCTGTACTTTAAAGTAGTCTATTGTAAAATATTCTAGGACCAACGGTTACAGTGATGACGTCATCGGCTCTTTTAAAATTTTTTTTAATAAAGGATATTTTTAGATCGATAAAAATGAGCTGATTCCAAAAAAATATAATACTGGGGGTGTGAAACGGATATAATTTTAAAGATATGCGCTTAGAAAATTAAATTTTATTGATTTATAATATTAATAAATTATAAATAAATTATAATAAATAACCTGAAAGTAATTCAGTAGTTAACATATGACTTAATCTTAAATGTTCGAATTGTAGCCCTTGTTGTATTTGACAGGTACCCAAACGTTGTACAAATTCTTGTAGAACCTTGTTTCTTGAGAAATATTGTTTATTTCTTTACGAATTCTTGTTTTTAAGTCGCCAATATTTGCAGGTTTCGTTTTATAAACAACATTCTTTAAATGACCCCACATAAAATAATCCAAAGGATTGAGGTCTGGCGACCTCGCCGGCCATTCAATATGTCCACGTCTTCCAATCCACCTGTTCGGAAAAATTACGTTTAGGTACCTTCGAACATCTAAAGGATAATGCGGAGGCGCACCATCCTGTCGAAACCATAAACTTTTATCAAAACCTACAAGATTAATTGTACTGGAGAATGAATTAACTAAAGTAGGTACGAGATACCCACTTAAAAACTGAAGGTATGCTGGCCCGTTTAAATTACCTTCGAAATAGTAGGGTCCAGTGATTTTATTTCTTACAATGCCAGCCCATACGTTTACCTTTATATTGTGTATGATGTTCCCGCATCCAGTTAGAGTTTTCTTTTGCCCAGTATCTACCTCGCCATTTAATTTGAATATAGCCTCATCAGAAAAAATAATATTTTGAACCAAGAGAGGGTTTCGGTGGCTGTTATCCATCATTATTTTGCAAAATTGTATTCTTTTATCTGGATCATCCTCGTTTAATTGATGTACAACTGTGAATTTAACTTACTTTACTTACTTTTACGTACTTTGTGTACCTTTGTTTTGCAAACATCGAAATCAGTACTAACCTTACGAACAGAAGTGTGCACATCTTCTTCAAAAGCAAGTAGAACATCTAATGTTGTAACATAATTTACAGAGGGACGACCTGATTTGCGTTTTCATTTTCAACCGTACCAATTTCTCGAAATTTCTTTTCAATCTTACTTACTGTTGACTGCGTGATGGGTATTTCTAGACATTTATGATTAAATCAATTACACACTTCCATCTGAGTTCGCGATTTGTCTCCATACCCAATCATCATGAGTATTTCAATTATTTGCTTTACACTCAAATTCATTTGTACTTAAAATTAATTCTAAGCAATAATACAGAACATTCACGAATTAATACAATTATTGTACATGTTTTGGATGGTCCAAAAATGATGTGATTGGCGAAATTTGAAAAATCGTATTATAAAAATCGTTTGTAAATCCTATAGACTTTTATCAATCGTCATTTTGAAGGGGCAGGAAAGAAGTTTTTTCTGTAAAGCAATGACTAAACTTATACCTCCGTGGGAAAAAGTTAAGGGACCAAAAAAGTGCATAGAATTCACCTATATCCACCCTCATAGGGCCATTTTTCATACTTGTGATTCGTCCATTGACCATATATATGAAACAATAAAACCCCTTCAACATATTGTAGTTTCTTTTTAAAGTACATAATCAATAGCCTGTAAGAAGTGTTTTGACTTTTATATCTTCTTTGCTTAAATTTTGTTTATCGAATAGATTATTATATTTCTATGCTACGAACTAACTCCATACTTTTTTTTCGTTGGACATAACACTTGCTTCGTCAATTGATCTAATTATACAGATAACGACATTGTTTTTTGGCCATAGGAATTAAGATTTATTGCAATCCCATCTATAGAGTATATTTATTATAATGCTCTAAAACTAACTTTATGGTTATTTTTTAGCCTTAATAGCAATACAAATAAATAAGTAAGTAAATAAGTAATATGCTTTATTGTCACTGAAAATTGTACAAATTTTATGGACAAAGCTTATAACAATAAGAGAAGAAAGAAGAAAAAAAATCAAAATAAGAATCGTTTGTACTTATAAATAAAAAAAACAATAAAATTCTTCCAAATTTAAACATAAAAAATATTACATAATTAAGAACCTACAAAATTCGTAAAATGTTCCTAACAAAAACTAAAAATTAGGAAAGCAGATTAATGAATTAAGGGCTCCAATATTCCACCTCCTTGTGCTAAACAGTAACCAAATCTGTCATACAGATTTCTCCTCATATTTTGGAGTAGGATTAGTGTAATGCTTGCAGAGAAATGAAGTATTTTTGCCCTTAATTCAATTAGGTTTGTGGCCCTTTTAAACTGATGCCTATAAATGTTTTCGTTGAGAAAACCCCAAAAAAAAAGAAAACGTTAGTTGCTAAGTTACAGGATCTAGCAGGCCATTTATTTGTACCACGTGTACTTGTCAGTCGATCAGGAAACGTTTGATTGAGAAAGTCAATAGTTGCTCTAGAGTTGTGAGCCGAACACCCATCCTGTTGGAAATAAACCTCCTCAAAATTAACGAGAAGGCGTCGAACTGCCGGAATGATCTCATTCTGTAAAACTTGTAAATATTTGGGCCCGTTTAGGTTTCCATCGATAAAAAATGGACCGACAACAAGGTATCCTAACATCCTAGTCCAAACATTTAATTTTTGCGGATGCTGCGTTCGCACTGCAACACTGAGGTGCTTATTTTTCCGAGAATAATACCTTGCAACGGATGGATTGTGTTTTTTATGTAATGAAAAAGAAGATTCGTCAGAAAATAAAATATTTTTTAAAAACTGTACATTTTCATTCTGTTTATCTAACATAATTTCACAAAACTCCATCCGCCTAAAGTTATTTCCGGAAACAGTCCTTGTGTTGGTTGTATCTTAAAACAGTGATACCCATTCCTTCTGAGAATTCGCTGGACAGTTCGAGCATTCACGTTAACTTCCCTAGCAATTTGTACACTATTGCAGGGTTCACTAGCTTCACAAAAGCACAAATATCAATATCCCTATTTTGATGCTCCTCATCGACAGCTCTAACACGTGATTCATTACCTTCATGACACTTTTTACAACTGTTTACACATCCCGAAGTTTGAAAATATATAATGGTATTTTTAACTGTTGTAACACTTGGAGGGGTCTATTTTAGAAGGCAACAATAAATAAATAAATTACTTCGCGTATCGAATGACCCTGAAAGTACCATGTTACAAGTTGCACTTTTTCTTGGGCGGTATACAAGGTAATAGGCATTTTATTAATTATTTGTTTATTCTTTCAGAACTTTGTTTGAAATTTTTAATGTCAATGTGACAATTACCACAATTCGTACCTACTGTGAAGTGAATATAAAGGTGGAAACGTGTAACATGTCACAGCGATTGCCATTGTGTTGTATGGTCAATAAAACGATCTGTATATAATATTGGAATATATGATTGAGTAAAAGCAAGGTGTGTCTTTAGAGTTCAAATTCTTCGTTGTCGTTAAATAATCAACAAATCAACATGTCTTTAAATAAATCACACATTTTACAATATGTGGTGTATTCTAAATAGATACTTTAATAAGAACAAGCCTGTTACAATTAATAAAAAACCCGTCTCGAATAATAAGTTCATCCCCAGTAGGAGGTCAACCACAAAGGCCTATATGATGTAAGATAACTGACATAAGCTCAATTTTTGTCTACATTTAGTTGGAGTGGTGAAGGCACACAAAACCAATAAATAACAGAAGAGAGGAAAGCGGCGTGCGATAATCGCCAATTTCGAGGGCAATAAATTTAGGTGAATTAGCATTAAACGTGCCTAAATAGAGGATGATTAAATAGCGCCCGTAAATAAATCATCAGTATAAGTTACATTACAATGCTGTTTTAATATATGCAGACTCGTATCGACGGTGCCAATTCTACAACTTTTATTCGTAGTTGTTTACTAATCCCTCCAACGCCAACAGGAAACAATTTTCCTATTTATTTAAAACTGAAATTCCTAAAAATTACCAAATAAATCAAATTCAGAAATGCCAAATTGTAAAATTAATTGAAGCAATTAAGTATTAAAATTTACAGAAAGTAGAAAAGTATGACATTATAAAGACAATAATACCACTGACGATGTGAATTTTTTTTCAGAATAGAAGAATTTAGCTAAGAAAAACATTTTCAATGTGATGAACGAATTTATCTATAATTAGGTTATTCGATTTATTTGTGCAATTAGTGGCTTTGGTCAAAAAAGTCCAAATATAAGTAAAGTATTTCGATACTAATTATCTGACTTTCGTCATGATACTTTTGAGATGAAATTACTAGTGAACCCAGTATTCTTATATTGGTTTATTGAATTCAAATGGTTTTGTGAGAAGTGGATTTTAGACACGTGTCTTCGACAGTGGACAACAATTTTTTAATTATCAGATTCTTGTATGCATGTAAGTAGTATTTATTTGTTATTTACTAATTTAATTTCAATTTACTAGATTATTTTGTGTCACTTAATTTTACTTTATCTGCTTTAATCAAAAGTCATATTCAATAATTACAGACTTATAATATTGGCATAATTGCTGTATTGCCTTACCAGACAGCAACGTAATGCGGGTTTTCGTAATTTTAGCATTTAGTTTACCACGTACCTTAAGACCTGAAGATGCATAGCAAATTATAGTATGCGAAACCGGTCGTTGGTGGTAGAATAAATAGATTGTGAGTAAGTCTTATTCTTATTCTAAACACATTGAGAAGGAAACATGGATAGACTACTTCAAATCCCTATTTGCTAAAAGTGACGATAATAAACCAACAACACCAGAGGTGACGGCAAACGAAGAAATAAATATTGAGGAGGAAGAGGTAAACTAAGCACTAAAAAAATTAAAAAACAGAAAACCATTAGAAGAGGACAGAATGAATATCAAGCATCCTAATAGCTTCCATCAAAAAAGGAAAAAAAATCGAACCCGAAAAATTACAAAGGAAATATTTCATTAAACACAACACTAAAATTAACAACCAAAATGATAACAAATAAATTGAATGAAATTATAGCACTAGCAGACGAACAACATGGGTTTGAGGTCAGGAAGATCCGATGCTTCTTTTTAATTAGGCAAGTGCAAGAGAAATCATTAGACTACAACAAATTGGCATATTTATGATAACACCTTAAGGCATTAAGAAGGCATTTGACCAGGTCAAATTAAAGGACGTTATCCACTTATTATACGCAAGAGGAATACCTTTAGGAATAATGAAAACGATCGAAAATATCTACTAAAACAAAACAATAAAAGTAAAAGTAGGAAAAGAACTAACTGAACCTATTAAATCTGGCAATGGTATAAACAAGTAGATTCCCTGAGACCTCTAATGTTCAACCTGATTACGGATGAAAAGTAAGAACTAAAAAAGGATATATATATATATATATATATATATATATATATATATATATATATATATATATATATATATATATATATATATATATATATATTGTAGATAAATAATGGCAGAGAAGAAGAAGAAATTTTTCTATTGTATACATAAAATTGTCATTTTGTAATACGTTAAAGTAGTTTTTGAAAAAATATTTGTTTCTTGCATTTAAAATGTAAACTACCTATTTGTCTGTGTATTGTTAACATAGGTATTGGTTTTACCCAGTATAAAGTTATCTTTGTTAACATATTTGTAATCTAGTCGATAATATTCATGGAATTGTTTATTGGTTTTGAACTGCATTTAAGAACAATTTGTATTTGAACTTGTTTGAAAGAAGTCGGGAATTTGGAGTTTCTAGAAAATGTTAGAATAAAGAGGCACATTTGTTTGACAAGAAAGGAAAGTTATTGATGGAAGGGGATGTTGAGCCAAGAGAGTTTTTAAAATGTAAGAAAACGACAGAGCGTGTAGAGACAGTATAGAGAGTTGATTCCCTTTAGCTGAAAGGAGCAGTTTGTGTTTAAGAAAAAAAAGTAAAAAAGTTTTGGTCTTCGTTAACCATAAACCTTGTCGGCATGCGTAAAAGTAACAAGTACAAAGTAATATTTTTTGAAAAGTTAAAATTAAATTCAGTGATAGGTGAAAGCAGTTGTAAGTACTCACATAATAAAAGTATCCGACATCGTAAATAAAAATTGTTCCAAGGTAATTAGATTTCTTTCTAACAATATTCTCCGTTGCGAGGACTTCTGTTTCATCGACGCATAAAGACTCCAGTGTATTTTGACAGGAACTTTTACATAAACAATTTCGTAATATTTTTAAATTATTTTTTGCAACCATAATTCATTACTGTATCTATATTGGGTAACTTTCTATTTTAAAATAACTTACTGTATTTTTTATATGCTTTTTATATTTAATTATTTCCTCTTTTTATAGATTGTTTGTTTTTTGCAATTTATGCTGTCATTAAAATTTGTGTTTATTTCTTTAATAGAAACATTTTTTTTTATACGGTTATATTTTATTTTTGAATTTTATTTATCCATTTCCTCTGAGTATTGGTTTTAGTATTAATACAAAATAAAATAGAGAAATAGATAACAAAGGTGTAAGGCAACCGTAAACAAGTATTTCTTCGCTAACAAACCGATTTTAAAACTTTAGCCTTTAGAAAATAAACAATTTATCCATATAATCATGTTCATTTCTATAAACTATTAAAATATCATAATATTTTATCAGAAAGACAATAAACCATTTTTCTCTAGAATAAAAAAAATTAATATTGATTATGTTTTCAAATAGCTCTTACAAAATATTTATATAAAATGTTAAATTTCTGTTTATTTTTGTTAATACTAAAGAATGATTCCTTTCCTGTATAAGATTAAGAGTATTTTTCGACAATTGTTATTAAAACACCACAATCTGTCAGCACTGAGAGGTACATAGAGCTAGTGACTTTTACTAAATAGGTTTTTACTAAAAAGTAACCGTATGCAGGCTTTTCTTAATACTCATATCTTTATAATTAGGTTTTAACGACTCGTATTATTAGTAGTCTAGAACATAAAGGATATTAATTTACAGGAGTTAGCATGAATAAGTCTCTATACATAAAAATCTTGTATCACGATGTTTGTTCACCCTAATATCCGAAAACACTGAACCGAAAAGTGTATTGTTTGGTACAACTTAAGTGATAGGATATTTTCCTCGATGCACCAATTAACACTAATGTTTTTTAGAGAAAACTGAAAACTAAAACCTCACATTGGGGGAATAATCAACCATTCTGAAGCGTCTAAATTCTCGGAAGCTTTTGATGAATTTGTCATCACAATAGATAAGGCATCTTTAATTATTAGTAGACTCTCTATGAAAATTAAAGAAGAATTCCATCTTGTGGCCACATCTTATTTCATTTTTGTTAGAGTTTTTTAGAGTACACTTATAGAATGAAATTGACACACTCTAGAATACGGGGTCCACCTTGGCACCATAAAACTCGAGGAACATCGCCGTCATAATATTCGTTTTCAGCCACCTCAAAAATCTCAAAGTAATTAAATTTGACTGACTTAGAATGATAATAACATAAAATTTCAGGAGACGCGATCCACCCTTGGCACCAGGTAGCTCGAGGAAGATCATCGTTATCGTATTCATGTTCAACCACATCGAAAACCCCCAAGTAATGACCGTCGACTAATTTATAATGAAATTAACATGAAACTCCCGGAGACGAGGTCCACCCTGTGCACCAGGAATCTCGATGATCATCGCCGTTATCATTTTCGTATTCAGCGACCTCTAAATCCCCCCGAGTAATAACTGTCGACTGGTTTAGAATGAATTTAACATAAAACTTCCGGAGACGAGGTCCACCCTGGGCACCAGGTAGCTCGATGATCATCGTCATCATATTCTTGTTTAGCGACCTCAAAAGTCACAAAATTAAACTCATTCTTGTTGATATTTTTCGAGTTACAAATTTTTAATTTTCTATGCACTTTGAAAATGCATTTTTTTATGCACAAAATAAAATTTTCATGTTACCACCATGAATTTTGTTCAAAAAGTTTCGTGGTGCTTTTCTGAATCGAATGCAAATTGGTAGGTAGGTTTAGTGTTTCGTTTCTTCGCCTAATAGCAATTGAAAGCTATTCAAAAATTATAATTGACGTGTTTTAAGATTTTTTTGAAGTCTGTTTCTGAAATAATAAATTTATTTCATATTTTTGCATCGTACTGTGTATTCATATATTTTGATGGAGTCTATTTTGTTTAAAAATTATCTTTTTAATATTCGTGACGTTTTTCTTATAAACTAACTTAGAAACTCTCCTTTATCAGTTATCATGTAGGTTCTCGCTGGATATTATCCACCATGTTGACTTGAAATTACAATCAGTGCGTGTACTATTTGCATGCAGTGTCTTTCAGGCTTGGAGTAATGACAAAAATCAATCAGACGTAGTCTGAATTTATATAATTTGATCTGCTTGTAATTGTAATGTCATGATGGATATGTTAGCCACCTGCCCGTTAGGGGTCGTACAAGATTAATCGAGCATTGCGTGCTGAGAAACATACGTGGACGAGTTCTACGGTTACGAGAAGAGAAGTGGCTTAGAGTTATCGTAAACACAATGTTTTAGACCAGGAAACGTTTATCAATTATTCAAACATATCTCTTAACAAGATCGGTTGCAGATGAAAAGCAATGGTCTTGGAGCTTTTCACGGAAACTGTTAGAGTTATATTTATAAAAGCTTTTTACCCATTGATTTTAATTAACCCTAGAACAGCAACGTGGCGTCGCCGATGACCGGTGAAAAATGTAATCGCTGTGTACTCACGCGCTTCTGTACATACATCGCTTGTATTTCCAGTACCTTTTAGTTAAGTGACAACGATCACGCAGACAAGAGGGTACGTGCAAATAATGTTTTGAAGTTGTGACATCTGAGCGATTTGTCGTATACGACGCCACGTTGTTATTTACGTAAAAAATAAATTTTTACAAGGTAATTTTTTTATTTTGCGAAAAACTAAGAGATATTTTGTAATTGACTAGATAAATACCTGTACAACCCCAACATGAACAACCTTTATAAAAGAAAGCAGCCTTTAACTCATGATGGACTTGAGAAGTGGACTTTTGGGTGACATAATATGTATTGAGAGCGAGGAAAGAGAGACTGAAGATTTGGAGGAAACTAAAGATCATGTGGAAGATGAATTTGATCCACACAATCAAGAAATTTTGGCCGAAGAAGCGGTAGAAAGTCCAGAACCAACTACAAGTAAAGATATTTCGCAACATAACACAACAATTTATTTAAAGAACGGTCACAAATGGTATCTAAAACTTTTTCATTCTAAGAATACAAGAACATCTCGGCACAATTTAATTACTCATCTTCCTGGACCAAAAGTAGCAGCTTGAAGTGAAAATAATATAGACAAATTGTGACAGTTATTTTTTACAGACGATCAATTAGAAATTGTTGTGACGTACACAAATTGTGAAATAGGCATGAAAAAAGCTCGCTTTTGTTCTGAACAACGTTATCTTCAACCAACAAACCTCGTTGAAATTCGCGCTTTATTAGTATTGCTGTATCTCAGTGGTGTCTTGAAATCTTCAAATCTTACGACTAACGATTTATGGTCTAAGCCGTTTGGTCCGCCTGTTTTTAGAGCTACGATGTGCAAGCATCGTTTTGAATTTTTAATATCATGCCTTACGTTTGATGATAAAGCCACAAGATTAACAAGAAAAGCAACAGACAAATTTTCTGCTGTTAAAGAAGTTTGGGACATCTTCGAGGGCCGGTGTAGACAGATGTACACCCCGTCCGAATATGTCACCATTGATGAAAGTTTGTTAGGTTTTAGAGGTAAATGTCCATCTAAAATGTACATTCCTAATAAACCTGACAAATATGGGCTCAAAATAGTAACAATGTGTGATGCCAAGACATAATATTACATGTATTCAGCTAAGACTTACGTGGGAAAAGAAGGCCGTTGTTCACAATATTCAATTCCAACACAATATGTACTGCATCTTACAAGTTATATATATATATATATATATATATATATATATATATATATATATATATATATATATATATATATATATATGGAACCAATAGGAATTACACCATGCGTATCGTATCAAGCATCGGAAGTGTTAAGAGAAAAAGGCCTTACTGTAGTGGGAACGCTTAGAAAAAACAAGCCAGAAATACCACGACAACTAATTGGAACAAAAGGAAAACGAGTTTCATCATCTTTATTTGCTTTTGATGAGAAAAACACTTTAGTGTCATTCGTTCCAAAAAAGATAAAAACGTCATTTTTTTATCGTCTATAAACATAAGATGATGATGAATCGAAAAAGCCAGAGATAATCTTGTTCTACAATAGTACAAAAGGTGGTGTAGATACGTTTGATCAACTCTGACATTTATCAACAGTCGCCAGAAAACTTGCAGATGGGCATTGCGAATTTTCTATGACATGTTGGATATTGCAGGAGTCAACAGTTACGTCATACATAAACTAAATGTTAATAAACCACTGTCTCGAGCAAACTTTCTAAACGAGCTGTTGTTCATTTTGGTTAAAGATTGTTTAAAAGAACGAATGTGTAATAATCACTTGCCAAGACAAACTTGCAGCAGTATCAAAGACATTTTAAAATGTAAAGATGAAGAAATAACAAAAGAAAAGCCCCAAGGTTCAATGGGCCGCTGTGACTTTTGCCCAAAAAGCAAAAACCGAAAAGCGCGCGATAAATGTGAACACTGCCGAAAATGGTCTGCGCTGAACACCGCCTGTGCATTTGCAGTGACTGGAAGAAGTAATTTTTTGTTTATAAAAGTGTATCTTTTGGTTTGTTATGTGCCATTACACATAAAAAAATTTGTTCAGTTGTTGCATTTTGTCAAAAAACTATTGTCAATATTTTTTTACATTTTTATCCAGTACCACAGTTTTATTTTAAGTTTGTCATTTGTTATTTATGCAAAAACATTTTTGTATAAAATTTATGAATATATATGTTTATAACTAAAAGTAAAAACACTTTATTTAAAAAATAATGTACTTTTGTTATGCTTTACTGCCAGTTCTTTTGGAGTCATACACGACACCACGTTGTTAGTATCGTAACCCTACTTTCACGTTGTTGTTCTAGGGTTAAGAAGAATCAATCGTAATTATAGACTATAGCCTTATATATAAAATCGTGAATTATACTAACATACCGCTAATAATATTTTAATATCATCAGAGATAATGAGAACCTTCAATATTCAACTCAATTATTTTATAAGTAGGCTGTGGACCTTGTCTCACATTTTCAAGCAAATGATATTTTATTTTGAAATTACAAACGTAAATTATATACTTTTGAGAACAACTGATTTTAAATTCATCAAAAACTTGCTGATTAAGACAAGTTCTATTATTAATCTAATTGTTATACAATTGGTTGGCATTTACGTTTTCATTATTACGACCATCAAATATATTGGTATAATCGGTGCGTTGCGTTGCCAATATATTAGGAAGACATCGTTTCTGTACAAATCACAAGGCTACACGACTTAACTAATCAGCATCTAATATTCAAAGATCATGTAAAGGGTGAAAATGATGTACCAGTGAAAAGAAAAACAGTTTTCTGAAACAAACCTGGTAAATTTAAATGAAGCTATTATATATTATAAAATAAAAATAGCAGTGGACTAACCGGTAAGATTACCATTATCTATAGAAATAAAAATGAATCGCCGAAATGTTTGTAACCGCATAACTTTAGAACGACTGTCCAAATTAGATATTTTTTTTATTGTGTTTGATATTATCAGATAAAAAACAGTTTTTCTGTTATTTTAAACCGCAATATAACTAATAGATTACTCCACACTATGATTATTAAAGGAAGCTCGGCTACCACAATGAAAAACACAGTATCCAACAATTTCTTCATAATTGATTTTTTTACTATTATGGGTATAACTTAATGTTGTTTATTATATTTTAGGTTTAAAATCCCCGTAAATCACTTGGTTTTAAAGATTTTCGAATAGTAAAACACAGTATCTACCGTTAATTTTCTAATTTTAAAATGAAAAATACAGTATCTCTCATATAGAAGTGTAAAAGACAGTATATGCCAGATACTGTGTTTTTCATTTTATTTTTACAACATCTTCAATTAAAAATGTTTTTACAAACACAGTATATGGCAGATACTGTGTTTTTCAGTTCATGAAACCAACGCGTAACCTCCAAAAAAGTTGTTTGAGTACATGTGTATGGTAGATACTGTCTTTTTCAGTTCACGCAACCAACGCATAACCTCAAAAAAAGTTGTGTGAGTACATGCGTGTTGAGAAAAGTAGTGTGGTAAAGTAAAGTTAAGTAAAGTAAAGTAAAGTAAAGTAAAGTAAAGTAAAGTAAAGTAAAGTAAAGTAAAGTAAAGTAAAGTAAAGTAAAGTAAAGTAAAGTAAAGTAAAGTAAAGTAAAGTAAAGTAAAGTAAAGTAAAGTAAAGTAAAGTAAAGTAAAGTAAAGTAAAGTAAAGTAAAGTAAAGTAAAGTAAAGTAAAGTAAAGTAAAGTAAAGTAAAGTAAAGTAAAGTAAAGTAAAGTAAAGTAAAATAAAATGAAATAAAAAAAAATAAAATAAAATGAAATAAAATATAATAAAATAACAACAACAGCCATCGGAACCGCAACGTTGCATTTTATAGGCAGCTTAAAAATTAGCATTTTAAATATCGAAGACCACTCTTAGCTGTTACTTTGTCAAGTCAGTTTTGTAGTCATTTTAAAATAATTTAATATTGTACTATTTTCATTTGTAACAAATAGGTAATGTGTTTTTTAAAAAAGTTAAATATTTATTGTTATAATTTACATATATATATATATATATATATATATATATATATATATATATATATATATATATATATATATATATATAGCTATATATTTATATATATCGTCGGCATACTGCAAAAACTGACCAAGTCAAAAATTACTGTTTTCGAGAAAAAATTAAACTTATAGTTGAAAGTTGAAATTAAAAATAAGTTGAAAGTTTTATATAAAATCGGATATTAGCTTTACATGACTGCAATTTTCAAAACGTTAGTTTCTCACCAACATATTTAAAAATTTGGGACTTTGAATAATTATAAAAAAAATATTCTTGGTCACTTTTTGTTGTAAAAAAATTAGAAATTTGACTTGGTCAAATTTAACAAATATAATCAACACCTTATTAGGAAATGATATTTTTTATCTATGGTCAGTTCATAAAACAAAATTAAAATCTAATCAGTTTCTGTGTCGTCGCTTTCGGAAGAAGCTGGTTCTTGTATTAGAACCTTTGTTTTCTTGTCTACTGGAATCGAGTTATACCACTTATGGAACTCTGGCGGAATAATTTTGTTTTTACACAATCGAAAAAGGCTGTTTTTTTTTTTCTCTGTTATAGACAGTAGCTAGAACATTGGAATTTTCTTTGGAATAACAGCTAGTCTTCCCTTGCCACATACTCTAAGTGTCTTAAAGTTAGGATCACTATTATTATACTTATAAAGAATACAGTCAAGTTTACTTTTCTCATAACGCATTCTTTTAATTTTAACCATGATGATAATTTTAACTTTGTCTCCATTTTCATCTTTGACTCTATTTTTTAAGATCACCTATGCTCTAAGAATTTAAGATCGAAAAAGTCTAAATGCCGTAATTCTTCATTTCTGTAGGCACTGCTCTTTTTGTTGCGTCTTGTATAACAAGCTAACGAAGATACTCAACAGATTATTCATGATAAAACTGCCAACATTTTTCTTGACAGACTCAATGGCACTGTTCATTGAGTCTACCTCCATGTACGAATGTCCTTTCTCCATAAAATTGTGCTGCAAAATCTCAATGTGGGCATGTGTTACAAAATACATAAAAAATGCAGCAATGAACTGATTACGAAGTACTTAAAAATGTTTTTTCTTCAGCTGCTCGATGTTTGTCAGATTTTTTTGCCTCGACTGCTTCGTCCCTTCTTCGTAGATGTTGCTTAAAATCTTCTTCATTACTAGTTTTGTTCTTGTACTGGTTGCAAATTTCACACTGGTCTCTCTTGGGAGTAAAAAATGGCATAATATTATGTTTTCCAGATATTCTACGATAAGTGCCTTCACTAACATGAGCTTCATCTCGACTTTTGCACTGTTCCATATAAAGCTCAAACATTTTGCTGATTGACAAATTGGGATCCAAATATAACCTATTTGAACATGTCCGACATAAGTGTGATTCCATAGTCGGAAAACTCTCAATGTGCTCCTTAACTTTCTGTACAAGTTTATCTGGAGTTTTATTGTAAGGAGCATGCCTTCTCCTTTTATCATTCATACTAAAAAACACATTTTGATTTTTGCCTTTTAAAGCATGAGTTTTTAAGAAAAATTTTTTGCATTCTTGAATAATTTCTGCACTTTTCTTAAAATTGTATTTGCGGCTAGATTATTTTCTAGTGCCTGTGCCGATACAAATTCTATGAACTTTTGGCAAGTGACTATTAACACATAATAAAATAAAGTCTTTTTGGCGTAAGTAATCGAGTTTCCAATAATTTGAAGAAATAGAAATTCTGTCCTATTCAGTAAATTCCGAAGTGCACTTAAACTTGCAATTAAGACAATTTACAAATTTTGGACTTTTGGTTGGTTTTATTTTGTTTTTGCTATTGTACGGCATACACAAACTTCTTTTCTCCTTAGCTACGTTTCTTTTCCATTTTTCTGGTTCTGGTTTTCTCCAACATGACCTTTTCTTTGTCAGTGGCTCATCATCTGATTCTTCGTCGCTTTCCGGAGCATATTCATCGCTGCTCTCTAAACCTAAATCGCTAGTCTCATCCGGTTCACTATTCCGTTCATAATTACCTTTTTGGAGATTACTTGTAGAAAGTATTTCGTTATCGGTAAATCCAGTGAAGTTTTCTGATGATTGAAACTCTGCAGCTGCTGCGCCTAAAATGAAATATAAAAGTAAAAAATCTAGAGGTTTCAGTTTAAATACATGTTTATTATAAAATTTGTGCTTAAAAGTGTAGCGCTATATAAATAAATGAGTACTAAATTAGGTAAAGAGAAATACGGAAAAAAATCTAACCTCAATTTCTTAAGAACGACAGTAATTTCTTAATATTAATATTTTACTTACTTTCAGCAGTGACAAGCTCTTCAGTACTTGTAGAAGGTATTTCGTTATCGGCAAATGCAGTGAAGTTTTCTGACAATTGAAGCAGCTGCTGCGCCTAAAATACTATGTAAAAGTCAAAAATCTAGAGATTTTAATTTAAATACATGTTTATTATCAAATTGCTGCTTAAACGTGTAGCCCTATAGAAATAAACGCAAACTAAAATACATAAAGATTAATACGGAAACAAATCTAACCTCAATTTCTTAAGAACGACAATAATTACTTATTTTTATTATTTTACTTACTTTCAGCAGCCATATGCTCTTCAACACTATTAACGCATAAGGACACTAAATATCTTCCTCTGCTGGACATCCTTTTTTTAATATTTTACGGTTATAAATTGTAAACAGTTCCGAACCATCAACTAACAGCACACAATTAACGGAAAAGACCTAAAAACTTGGAGTGACTTGGTTAAGTTAACTCAAAATATTATATAATTATATACATATATGTATTTTAGTAATTTGGGAAAAACACCAAAATAGATGAAACTTCATCTGATGTTATCACAACGAATCTATAAGAAAGAAGAAGTCAGATTTTGGCAACAATTCGTAAACTGCTTAATAAAAGTATAGTTTTATATAGCTTAGTTTTATATTCACTGGTCTATGTAGTTTGAACCCGCAGTGTAGTATTATCTTTGCCATGCCTTTATCTCTTTAATTTGGCCGTATCATTACCTTTTATTTTTAAAAGTGTTCGTACATTTTCCAATAGGTATCGTTTCTTCCTAAAGTAATTAATTTACATAATATTTAAAACTGCAGCATATTAATTTAAATAAATGTCGTTATAAAAATATTTTTAATTTTTTTTTTTTTCAATTTTCCTGTACTTAACATACGTAGGATTAAGTTATTTAAAAAATAAAATTAGTAAACAATACATAATAAAAAAGAAATATTAAGGCAGGTGTCAACCTCTTTTTTAAGTACTTGACTCACAACTTTTGCTAGACTTGGTGAGTTGCGGGATTATATAGACATATACATGAATATACAAATGAGAATAAAACCCACGTGTGGTTAATGTGGTTAACAGCAAGGAGAATAAAAAGTAATATACTAATCTGATCTTTTAACAGAAAGCGTTTTACGCATATTACCGGTTTTTTATAGTTTGTATAATTCTAGGGAGATGTTCTAATTATTATAAAATGGTTATAATATTGTCAACATTATACAGTATTTTAGAAAAAATAATGTGTACAAGATGCCAAGTTGTCATAAAAATGTAAAAAGATACGAGGGTCATAAACCTTCCAATAAATATTCCTATAAAATTAGTAAAATTAGATCATGCACCGATGCTATATTTATAATGAGGCAAATGCAAGAGAAATCATTAGAATACAACAAACCGGCATATCTATGTTTCGTGGACCTTACGAAGGCATTTCTTCTTTTTCTTATTTTATATAGACATGACTCTGTCTGTTTTCAATGTGCCTCCAGTAAGTTGTCGTTCCATAGTTTTCGTGGTCTTCCTACTGATCGTCTTCCTATTGGGGAACCGTGTTTTGCCGTCTTTACTACTCTATTTGTTGTTACTCGGCTTATATGATCGTTCCATTCTACTCTTCTATTTCTTGATGTTCTCCACCTTGTATCTACGTCGTATATCTGTACTTCTAGCTCTGTCCCATAGTGTCTTACCATCAATCAAGTGTTTTCATCTCTGCTGTTTCTAAAATCCTTTTTGTCCTCTCTGTGTCAGGTCTTGTTTCTGCCGCGTGTCATTATTGGTCTGATGAGTTTTTTGTAAATTCTGCCTCGTTTCTTTCTCGATATTTTTATTTCTCCATATTGTTTCATTTAGGCAGCCTGCGGCTCTGTTTGCTCTATTTACTTGATCTTCACTTCGGTTTCGAGCTTTCCTTAACTAGATAATGTGATGCCTAGATGTTTAAACTCCATCACTTGTTCTATTATCTGAACTTCCAGCTCCAATTTACATCTTAGTAAATTTGCTGTTGTAACCATGCATTTTGTCTCTTTTGGAGAAATTAACATGTTATTTTCTGGCGGTTATATTAAATTGGTGCAGCATGCGTTGTAAATCCAGTTCACTTTGAGAGAGTATTATTGCGTCGTCTGCATAGCAGATTATTTTAAGTTGTTTTTCTCCCATTTGGTATTCGTTAAACAATAGAGGACTCAGGGAATCTCCCTGTCTTATCCCATTGCCAGCTTCAATAGGGTCGGTTATTTCTTCTTCTACTTTTACTTTTATTGTGGTATTTTGGTAAATATTTTCGATCGTTTTGATTATTCCTAGAGGTATCTCTCTTGCATACAGTAAGTGAATAAAGTCTTTTAATTTGACTCAAAGTGAAGAAGATTTACAACGTATGCTGCACCAATTTAATATAACCGCCAGAACATTTAACATGTTAATTTCCCTAAAAATGACAAAATGCATGTTGACAACAGCAAATTTACTAAGATGTAATTTGGAACTAGACGGTCAGATAATAGAACAAGTGATGAGTTTAAATAACTAGGCATCACATTATCTAGCTACGGAAAGCTCGAAGCTGAAGTGGAAAATCAAGTAAATGGAACAAACAGAGCCGCAGGCTGCCTAAATGAAACAATATGGAGAAATAAAAATATCAGGAAATAAACGAAAGGCAGAATTTACAAAATAGACCAATAATGACATACACGGCAGAAACAAGACCTGATACAGACAGGACAAAAATGATGTTAGAAATAACACTTAGAAAAATTGATGGTTAGACACTATGGGGCATAGCTATAAGTACAGATATACGACGTAGATGCAAAGTGGAGAACATCAAGAACTGGGTAAGAAATAGAAGAGTAGAATGGAACGATCATATAAGCCGAATGACAATAAATAGAGTAGTAAAGACGGCAAGAGACGGTTTCCCAATAGGAAGACGATCAGTAGGAAGACCACGAAAACGATAAAAAAACTTATAGAAGGCACATTAAAAAACAGACAGAGCCATGTCTATATAAAAAGAAGAATAAGAAGATGAAATTAGTGGACATATTATTATGTATACGATTTAAAATGGTAATCAATGCTACGCTTTCAAATGGAAAAGGCATGGAGAATATTTTATCTCGGCAACAGCGCAAAGGTGTGTCAAGGAGCAGCAGGAGAAGTAGATTTATTTTTTTAATTCCTTAACGAATTTTGTTTTAACCAAACATCGATTAAAGTGTGTTTTCCATTTCTGGAAGCAGTCTATTCTGCAAAGTTCTAACTTCAAGAAATTTGCTGATTACATATCTTTCGTTAACTATTCTACAAGTCCTCGTATTCTTGTATAAAAACTCTCTGCCAACACCTGAAGAATCTTATGTTTGGCTCTGGTGTGTTCCCTGGAGTTGATTTACTTGTTAATCCACCTTCTAATAGACGAATAAGTGGTGATAAACAACACGTTGAAAGAAGTAACTATTATTATCAAAAAGAATTTGAAGGCAATATGAATGACTAACTTTTCTCTTCCATCTGTAGATTATTCTTCTCCTATTGTAACTCCAATTATTGTATAATTTAATTCTTCGATAAATTTTTAGGGATTTAAAGCCGATTTTCAACTTTTTGGAAATGGTACCTATTTAGCAATGTTGACGATATCTTTCTCTTCAGGTAAGCAATTTAATTATTTATAGGTAGTGCTAATATTTAGTTCACTGGGATACGAAGTACTGTTTCTATTTATTGGTCTCAATTAGTCAATTAATATTTTTACTTAAATCCACTTTATTGTAGTCAGATTATGAAGGAGAATTATGGCATCTCATGAAATATAATAATATGAAACAAAAGAGAAACGAACCTGTAATACTACATATTTGAAGGCCACATTCTATTGACGGGCGAAGCGACTCCCAACCCTGCTATAGATAAGAAGATTATCAAATATCTTCGTTTATAAATTAACCTTATTGATTCGAACACGTTAAATGTACTTTTCGCAGTAATGGAAAAATTAGAAAATAATATTCCATCTACTTTTATCAAAAAGGAAATAAATACCTTATGTTTCTTCGATAAACACGAAGACGTTAATTTTAGATCTATTGAAATCTTCTGCTCTTGCGCCGTCTCCTTTCGACGGTTGGTAATCCAAATGGCAATTTAACTTTGGAAACTGCTGCAATGTGTATAAGATAAAAGGCAACTGTATATACATATTTCTGACTATTGTCTTCAGTTGCTATTAACTCGCATTACAACAAAAGCCATCATAAATAAAACCTCTCTTCCTCTTGACATAAAACAATCTCTAGTTCTTCATAAAAAGTCTTCTAAATCATCGCGAATATATGGGCTACCCAC
Source organism: Diabrotica undecimpunctata (assembly GCF_040954645.1). Taxonomy (NCBI): domain Eukaryota; kingdom Metazoa; phylum Arthropoda; class Insecta; order Coleoptera; family Chrysomelidae; genus Diabrotica; species Diabrotica undecimpunctata. The sequence continues at coordinate 40,932,335 of NC_092812.1, forward strand.
ATTTCACAAACCCGATATTTCTCTACGTCTCATTTTTAGTGCATAAAGCTGCACCACCCAACCATTCACCAAGTACCTGACCAAAACTTTACAACCTCTCGCTGAAAATGCTTCATCCTTCGTCAACAATTTTTTTCATTAAGGCGAAGTTCTTAAACAATACCCTATCTCACCGCCAGACATTCTAGTAACTTCCCATATCGTTTCACTCTTTAGAAATCCCATAGGCGAAACTCTAAACATTCTGGAAACTTAATACAGTGTCTGGTAAGACCACTTATCTCTCATTAAACATTGTATGTCCAACACTTATTTCATCTTCCAAAATCAATTGTACAGACAAATAAATGGTATCCCAATAGGCTTCCCACTATCTCCGGTACCAATATCTTTATGGAAGACTTCGAGACCCGAGCACAATACACATCAATGCTCAAACCTACTAGTTGGCTACGATATATTGACGATACATTCGTCATTTGGCCCAACAGTGAGGATGCTTTAGTGTCTTTTCAAACCCCGATTTTTAGAATTGTATACATCCTAGTATCTAGTTCACGATGGAGATAGAAACTGATTCATCCCTACCGTTGACGTGATCATAAAGAAAAACCAATCTCAAAGCTTTCACCACTCTGTTTACCGAAAACTTACCCATACTAATCGTTACTTGCATGCCAACTCTCATTATACACATTCAAAAATTAATTCAGTCATTTTAAACCTCATCCAAAATGGTTGCCATGAAAATCACATCAATAAGAGCGTCCACATACATTAATCTCCCAGTTAATCTCAACCCAAAGACTCAGACTCTCTTCACTGACAAAAATCGACAAAATCATCACATCAAGAGGAAAAAAGGCAATATTTACCCCCCAACAAAAACTTTTATTTTTAGTCCGACCAATCAAAGACAACATTCCAAACAATGGAAACTAAATACATTTAGTTTCAATGAATTATTTATACAACATAATCTTATAATGTCCATTTTCATAAGCTTCTTTACATATTTAATATCATTGACTGCTACATATATTTTTAAGGTAACACACTTATAACAACTTTTCTATGGATGTTTGGTTTTTCATATTGATCTTTTTAGATGAACTGATGATGCTTTTTGATTAAAAAGCGAAACGACTTCAAAAAATAGATGGAGTAGCCACCTTCTTTGTCTTTTATTTCTCCACTTTGACCGAAAAACCCACCACTCTTCTAGTGTACCTTAATTTATATTGGCTTGACGGTCGTACTCCTTTTCTCGGTATATATATATATATATATATATATATATATATATATATATATATATATATATATATATAATGTATGCGAAAAGCTGCTATCGCTTTGTTGAATTAAATGGCCAAATGTATGGCCTAGGAGAGGACCCTTAAGCTAGCGGGGACAAATGAGCGTAATCCAATTTAATCTATGTAATATTTTTTCACCCATTTTTCACTAATTTATTACCACTCTGATAATTTTTCACCGCCAAACTAGCCTTAAGGGGAGCGATTCTGCTGGCTTAAAGTTCAAGCTAGCAGAATTCGAAAATAAAAACTTTTTGCCTGACATATTTTTTCACCCATATTTCATTAATTTATTACCACCCTAATTATTTTTCACCACCAAACCCCCATTAATGGGAGCAATTCTGCTGATTATAGTCGCTCCCCTTAAGAGTGGTTTGGTGGTGAAAAATTTTTAGGGTGGTAATAAATTAGTGAGAAATGGGTGAAAAAATATGCCATGGGCAAAAAATTTTGTTCTCGAATTCTGTTAGCTTGAACCTCAAGCCAGCAGAATCGCTCCCCTTAAGGCGGGTTTGGTGGTGAAAAATTATTAGGGTGGTAATAAATAAGTGAAAAATGGTTGAAAAAATATTACGTAGGTTAAATTGCATTTCGCTCATTTGTCCCCGCTAACTTAAGGGTCCTGCCTAGGAGGAAAAAATTCTTTAAACTTCCCGTGTTCGAATCGGTATCAATAAAGTGTTATGAATCATTTCAGCATTTCCGTTCCTCATCAGTGATAATTTGTATCAGTTCAAGTGTCTGATGAGGCAAGGATATGCTGAAATGATTCATAACACTTTATTGATACCGATTCGAACACGGGAAGTTTAACGAATTTGTCCTCCTAGGCCATGTATATATATATATATATATATATATATATATATATATATATATATATATATATATATATATATATATATAAATATATATATATATACATAGGGTGGGCAATGTAATGCCTTGTCACTCTCTCTTTTTTCCTCTCCCTTTCTACCTCTCTCTTTCTCTCTCGTCTTGCCAAGAGGGATCTAAAGGGATTATTGCTGTATTATAAATAAACTCTAAATTTTCGTTTTCCGTAAACTAAATAAATTTCCTCTGAAGATTCCACAACAGTAATTTTTCTTTCAGTGTACCTTTTAAGGCAGTGACCTGATCCTGTTTGTAAACCATTTATTTTCTTAAATAAAGTATTCATTAGAAATCAGTACCGTCTTGGAGTTTTGTGATGCCGTTTCACGCCTAAATCGCTTTATAAACGTTTTATTGCGTGAGAATCAGCCTGACCGACATTAGTCTAAACCAAGTTGATGGATTATAACGTTTAGGGTACAATTTGCAACATGTACTATCGTAAACAATACATAAATATTTTTTGAGTATTATATACTAGTTAAGTTATGTAAGGTTAGGTTCCAGTCCCAGATGAAGTTGATGTACCAATAATTGACAATATAATTCCATAAAAATCTACTAAAAGGTTTATTTTAGTGTATGATCAGCAGCATAATTTTTTTACGTTGAATAGATTATAAATTATATGTGAATAGTTTTCTTCTATAAAGACTAAAAACATGTCAATAAAAATATCTATTTTCTATTTTATGTAAGCAGTATAGTTACTTGCACTTTAAGCAATACCTTGTTAATTATTATTACACAACAGCTGTGTTTTTAGTTAAAACATTTAAAAAAAAAAGTTTCTCAAATCAGTAAAAATTCTTGTAGCCATGAATTCTATTACCGCAAAAATTAAACATCCTGTAAAAGCTAGGCTATATGCAGATGATTTAGTTATACTTTGTAGAGGAAAGAACATAACAACCATCCATAACCATGTCCAAAAAGCCATAAATCATATTGAAGAATGGTCATTCACAAGTGGTCTCCAGTTTAATGCTTCAAAAGTTGTTTCCAAACTTCAAATCGAACTGATCACCCTTTCTATTACCGCCTACATAACTACTTGTTAACAATGGGTACCTATTTTCCAGACACCTACGATATCTCCTCAATTCAAACCGCTCCTCCTTGGACAATTTGACTTCCCTCTACTGACACCAGCTTATTGCGCCTAAACAAATCATAAACACCTGCAAGTCAAATTAATTAAGAATTTCTTAAAATATTAAGCAAAGGTGGTAGCTGTTTCAAAGTTTACACCGATGCCTCCAAAAACGAAGACGAAACTGAGGCAGCAATCTACTCATCAGATTATACAGAAGCTTACAAATTACCTTCATATACAACAACGTTCTCAGCCGAACTGTATGCTATACTAAAAGCACTAGTTCTGATAGTTAACAAAAATAAATAGAGAAATATCATTATTACAGTTTCTCTCAGCTCAATAATGGCATTAAACTACTGCAATCATCCACTACTACTTCTCATTAAAAAGGAACTAAAACGTGCAGAAAATATGAACATCAAAGTTCATTTTATATGAGTACCGTCACACTGGAATCAAAGGAAACGAGGTTGTAGACAAAATAGCAAAAAATGCACCTACGAACCCAAACGCAGAAGAGAATACGAAATCTCTACACCGACCTGAAATTATTCTTTAAGGAAAAGATTAATTCAATATGGCAGGATATATGGAAGAACTCTCCAACCAAACTGTACGAAGTAGATATTAATCATCAAAAATTCGCAAAATTTAACAATAGAAGACAACAAGTAACCTTCACTCGCCTCCGGATTGTTCATACTCGGTTAACACACGACTACCTACTAAAACGTGCTGATAAACCTGTGTGTGACATGTCTAAAAGTGTATTAACAGTAAAATATTGTTTACTGCAGTGCCCCAAGTACGATGTGCAACGCAAAATGTATAACATACCATCAACAATAAATAGTGCTCTTGGAAAAGACAGTGATAATAAAAATATTTTCGCCTTTCTCAAAGACTGCAAGCTGCTATCAAAATTTAATGTTTTACTTTGTATAGATTTAGGTTTATTTTTATTTATGTACTGCTATGGTTAATATTCTATTGTTAAGTTCTAACTCTGTATCACAATCCATACACGCTAATAACCCTGCGTGGTTGATGCGTCATGTAAGGAAAAAAAATCAGTAAAAAAACATATTTTGGTTTTAAAGACAAAAAAATAATCAACATTATACTGATTGGCCCTTGTGCTAGAGATTGTCACATTTTGGTACACAGTGATTGGCACAGCTAACTTTGAGGGGACTATTAAACATGAACAACCAAATGTTTTACATGAACAACCTAAGCAATAGTTTTAATTTAGTAACTTTTGAATCAAATACTAGAGTATTTGATTCACAGATGCCTTTTTTAGGTAAGTAAATAATAAGCCAACTTAGGTTCAACAATTAGCAACTGTTTAATACTTTTTAGTTTACGCAACTTTGCTTTTTAGTTTTACAGATTTTGTATTTGACAATATCAAAAAACAAAAAAAAAACAAAAGTGTATGAATGCAATTTTGCTGGTAGATTCTACTGCAGGTACAACTAAAACATAATCCTCTTTTCCGCGTATTTTAGATACTGTACCCACAACTTTTTTATTCCAATTATGTTTTTCATCAATCAATAGATTTCTCTTAGCACTTTCTATCGCACTATTTACTTGGATATTGAAGATTACATTTATATTCTCTGATGCACTAATGGTATCGCTAATTCTATTCATTTCTCGATTTTAATAGTTTTTTTCTTGACGCCAATTGTATGACTTAATCAATAGAATATAATGTGGCTGCCCTGCCACACCAGGGTAGCCTTCAATATTTTTTGTTTGTATTATTTTTCAATATATTTATTCCTCCACAAATTGTTTTGATTTATTTACGTTTTCATTCTTTCTTTTCCTTCTTAATGTTTTCTTTTTTTTTTCAAATTTATCTTTTATAATTCGTTTAGCTCTTTTTTACCTTTCCTCATGGAACTCTCCGGCCATACTAAAAAATCTTTCAATGAATTTTAATTTCTGATTGATTTAGTTTTAATATTTATTTCACTATTTGTTGTTTACAAATTATCATCTTTTTTATGCTCAGGTCATGGGCTGTTGTTTATTTTTCGCTCTTCTGTCCTTAAATTAGCAAAGATTAATGGATGTTGCCCTTGGAATGATTTTGAATAGTTCGCTAACGTTGCTAATGCCAATATCGTCAGCTATTTCAATAATATTATTCTCAAAGTAAACTTTGCTTAAATTACTGTGTTCATTTAGTACTTTCTCAACACTTTCCACACATTCTAATTTATTCTGACTGATTTTTACTCCTATGTTCTCTACTTCATCTTGAATCCATCTATCCGGTTTTGCCATTGTGGCTTGCTGGGAATTTTCATTTTTTTACTAGGTTGACTGGTAGCCGTATCTTATACAAAATCCACAATTTTGGTTTTAAAAATTTCAAGAAGTGTTGGTCCTACAATTTCTTCAAATTTTTTACAAGGTAAGTTGTTTATTTTTAAATATTGAAAATTAGATATCAAGTTTTTTTTAATGCATTTGGTATAATCTATAGCATCTAGATTCCAAGGACATAAAACCGTTGCTACTTAGCCATTTTTATTACTTTCCATAAATGTGGGCACTATGATCGTCCTCAAACAAAATATCGGTCAATCTTGTATTCTGTTTCACTGATAAGGATGAAAAACTTTTCCAATGTGTTTAAAAAATAACTCAGTTTTCATCTATCCATTTGGACTTATACCAACACCCCACTCCTCGGGCACTGAAGCAGTAATAGAGACAAGCAGCCTTTTTGTATGGGTAGATAATAAGAAAAGGTGGATACCCATCTTTCAGCTGAAAATGTCAATAAATCAGTAAAATTGGACTTACCTGGAGCATTATTAACTTCATAAACATTATATCGTCGACTCCAAGAACACATTTGATAACAACTTAAATTTCTTCATTTATTATTGGATTTTCCATCATTTTTGCCATAAGAGGCTTTATGAGTAGCATTTCCAGTTCTTCAAGAAACGACGTCTGGTTTTCGGGGTCGGTTGCTTTAGTATAATAGATTAAAGACACCAATAATATAGTTTGCTTTTTTTTGGAACGTATAATATTAGTTAGTTAGTTAGTGCAAATATCCCCGTATAAGATAAACCTTATGTGCGTAACTGATGAAGTAGCTCCAGTCATGTAAACCAATTATCAGCACTTACATTTTTTTTAATATTTCAAAAGGCTTATTTAAGCGAAGAATAGTCTTTATAGAATTAAGAGTTTAATTATTAAGAGTTATCCGTAAAACATAGTAATTTGAGGCCATACTTCACGAGTTTGTTAGGCATATACATTTTAAATTACCACCGCCCTCGGAAACTGATTAATGAAGTGATTACTGGATTCGAAGAAGTAAAACAAACAATAATTATTGAATACTTTTAATAAAAAGAATGTTGATAGCAAACGGCCATAACAATACCATAATCATTAAACAAAACAAGTGAACTCTACCGACATATTCTATTTACAGTCTGACATGACATATGTCACTTTTAAAATCAAGGTGGGAATTGTGGTATTTTAACACCTCCCCTCAATTCCGCCAAAATAACTTAAAACTAATTATTAAACAACAGTATTAGATAAGTATCAATACTACAGATCACTATCATTAGCAATACTACAGATACCTATACAGTCTCTAAAATTGTTGAACTTAACACAAGATAATGCTTTTGTCATCATATCAGCACACTGCTGTTCGCTGGGTACATATACTAGTTTAATTTTATTCTCAAAAACACAATCTCTAATAAAGTGATGACGAACATCTATGTGTTTAGATCGTTTTGTTTCTAAAGTACAAGCAATCTTTATGCATGACTGATTGTCTTCAAATATCACTATTGGATCAACAATTTTACAAATCATATCCTCTAGTAACTGTTTAAGAAAGAGACACTCAGTTATACAGTTTGACAAAGCAACATATTCTGTCTCAGTACTAGAAATTGCTACAACTGACTGTTTCTTTGATTTCCAGAAAATAATATTACTATTAAAATTCAAAACAAATCCACTTACACTTTTCCGATCATTAATATTGTAAGCAAAATCAGAGTCTACAAAAGCATTAATATTTGTGACAGTATTATTAGATTTTACATATCTTAGAACAAAATTCTCAGTTTTCTTTAAATACCTCAAAACATTTTTCAAGTGATTCCAATGGTTGATACCAAAACAGTTTTGAAATTGACTAAAATACATTACTGTAAAACATAGATCTGGTCTTGTTCCTAACATAATGTACATAAGTGATCCAATAAGGTGTTTATAAGGCACAATAGGGAGATCTTTCTCATTTTTAATTAAATTTAATTTTGGTTGAATAGGCAGATCAAAGGGTTTACAATAATTTATATTAAATTGGTTTAAAACTTTTCTAATTAAATTTTTCTGTGAAATTAATAAAAAATCACCTTTCTTTTCAATTTCAATACCCAGAAACACATTCTTATTAGAATTATTAGTTAAATCTTTCATTTCAAATTCTGATGATAATTGCTCTTTTATGTTATTTACATCAATGACATTATTAGATATTATCATCAAATCATCTACCCAAATTAGCAAGTAAGTATCACATTTTATATATAAACAGGGATCTACAGTAGATTCTAAAATTATTATCAAGTGAAAATAAATGTAACCGATCATACCAACACTTAGGGCTTTGTTTTAATCCATATAAAGCTTTCCTGAGTTGACACACATAACCTTGCTTAACTTGTGAAAGTCCAGGAGGTGGTTGCATATAAACGGGATCCTTTAATTCTCCATTTAGAAAAGCAGACTTCACATCCATTTGATGAATTGTTGAATCTGAGCTAATACCAATAGTGCTCTTAATGTTATCATTCTGGCCACGGGAGTGTAAATATCTTCATCTGGATCAAGTTCCTATTTATAACCTCTTGCAACTAGTCGAGCCTTTTTGAAAATCTTTCCATTTATTTCTTTCTGAGTAAATACCCACCTGGAGTCTATTATATTCACCTCATTTGGAGGAAACACCAACTCCCAAGTTTTATTTTTCTCTAGAACTGATAACTCTTCAATAACAGCTTCCAACCACTTTTTATCTTTGGTTACTTCTTCGTAATTTTTTGGAACTTCAGATGGTAAAATTCCTGCTGAGAGTGCTGTCAAGAAGCCATTCATATCCATATCATAGTCATTATATCTAATTGGCATCTTTCGTTCTCTATTACTTTTTCTCATAGTCTCATCCCTTTTTTCTTCCTTTTCATTTTTGACATCATCTTTCTCTACATCTGTTTCCTTTTCTTCAGTAAAAATTTGGGTTTGTTTCACATATTGTTCATCAAATATCACACTTCGAGAAACTTCAATTTTATTATTTAATGGATTCCATAAACGATATCCATAATTACTGTATCCTACTAAATATTTTTCTTGACTTCTTTCATCAAGCTTTCCTCTTACTTCTTGAGGAACATATCCCCAAGCCTTTGATCCAAATATTCGTATCTTTTCTAGATCTATTTTCTTATTAAACCAAATTTCTGCTGGAAGTTTACCACTTGCCACTGCAGTGGTTTTTAATCGATTAATTATATATGTTGCTGTTCGTACAGCTTCACCCCATAAATTCTTAGGCAGTTCACTATCAAAAAGTAAACAACGGGTCATATTTAAAACAGTTCGGTTAAATCTCTCACTGACCCCATTATTTGAATTCCTTTAGACTTGCAAACATTTTTAAATACATGGGACACATACTCCCCACCATTGTCAGTACGTAACCTTGATATTTTAGTTTTAAATTGGGCACTTACCATTGCTTCATACTCCATAAACTTCTCCAAAGCTTCACTTTTTTCTTTCATTAGATACACATAAGAAAAGTGAGAAAAATGATCAATAAAGGATACAAAGTACCTGCATCCATCATATGATGCTGGAGAAAATGGTCCAGCTACATCAGATGATATAAATTCTAAAATTGACTTGGCCTTGTTTTCAGTTGGAATATTCTTAAAAGGTTTCCTTGTTTGTTTCCCCTTAATACATATCTCACATAAATTACTTGGAGGATATAGTGAAGAATGACCCATTCTTCTGTGTAATATACTATCTGAAATGGCAACATTACATTTATCATCTACTACAGTAAAAGTAATTATATAAAAGTTTCCTCTTAACATTTCACTCATGATTAAATTAGAATTATGGTATACCTGTACTTTTTCATTTTCAAATATAATTTTTAGACCTGCCTGTTCCATTTTCTTTACACTTAACAGATTATATGCCAATTCATTGCACTGTAAAATATCTTTCAGATTGAGTTTAACACCGACATTACTTAAAACATGTAAATTGCCACTCTTTTCAGCTTTTATGGTTACACCTTGCTTTGTTACACTAATATTATGAGCTACAGTTTTAATTTCTGTCAAAAAACTTCCTGAAACTGCATTTATTAAATGGTTTGTGGCCCCAGAGTCTATTATAAAGTCAATGTTTTTGTTTACACTTTTATCAATTATTGTTTCATCTCTGTCAAAATTCAGATTGACAACTCTGACATTTGATGGACCATCCACCTCAACAAGCTCCTTTCTTTTGTCACACAAAATTGTATGTGTCTTAGGATGTGGCGATTCAAATTCATTTAGTTCAGTAAGAAATGAAATTTCTTCTTCAACCTGATTTGGACTGACACTTGCACTATTAGCAGACCGATGTTCCATGCACTCATTTCTTTTATGTCCAATTTTACCGCACTTGTAACATTTAAATCTAAAATTGCCCTGTCCTTGTCCCACTACTGGATATTGTCTATTTGACTGTCGTCCATGATTCCATCGTCCTTCTCTACTATGATTTCCGGGACCATGTGTGACCTGCTGGGAATTCTGTTGACATCCATAGTGATATCGATTCTTATTAGCAAAGAAAACTGCTGTGGATTCTTCATTATTTTTATGAGAATTTCCTTGACGAGATTCTTCCTGTAAGAGTTTATTTTTCACCATATTAAAATCAATTCTAGTTGGATCTTGACTGAAAATAATGTCAATTGCTGTGACTGTTGCTTGATATGACTCCGGCATAGCAGCTAACAATTGTGAAACAATTTCGGGTGCTCCAATTGTTCCACCACTATTCTTCAGATCTGTCACTGTGTTTTCAAAAATCATTATAAAATCTGTTAATTTTCCACTAGAATACCTCATGTTTCTTAATTTACGTTGAATTTCAACTTGAACAGACAAACCTTTTTGCAAATATGTGTCTTTTAAAGTATTGAACATATCTCTGGCTGTCTTTTTATCTTTTACAATCTGTATCACATTATCCGCTAAGCATTGCACTATAAGATTCCTTGCTTTAGCATCATTCTTTTTTAAGGTGTCATCAATTATGTCTTATTGTAAAATTTCCAGCAAATCATTTTGTTCCAACATTAACTCCATGCGAAAATTTCACTTTGAAAAACCTGTATTATCAAATTGTTTAAAATTTGCTACCTGTAGATTGACCGCCATTGCTGTGTTTGTTTTGATCACGTTCACGTTTTCAGACTTCCAAAATTCCAAAATCCAAATTCCTGTTTACCCTTCGAATCACAAACTATTCCATTACTGGCACATAACTGGGCCCATAACCTGAAGTGATTACTGGATTCGAAGAAGTAAAACAAACAATAATTATTGAATACTTTTAATAAAAAGAATGTTGATAGCAAACGGCCATAACAATACCATAATCATAAAACAAAACAAGTGAACTCTACTGACATATTCTAGTTACAGTCTGACATGACATATGTCACTTTTAAAATCAAGGCGGGAATTGTGGTATTTTCTCGGGGCATGTTGTCGGAACCAAATTAAAGCATTTTTGTTAATTATCGATAAAACGGTTGAAAATAACAGATATTACTGCCGCTCAGTCCTCATGACAACGTTGGGCTCTAGTGGAAGCACCATCAAACCTTGTACATGTAAATACTTTTTCAAAAATTTTGGAAGACATTACTACTGTGAATATAGGACGACCTGTACACGCATTTAAAAATAATGATACCATATTTTCATGATTCAACCGTAATATAGATGTCATCATAAGCAGACCGATAAAAGTTCAAAAAAGTTCGTATTTTTGTAATCTGTAGTTTTTGTGGGTAGATCGTATTTCCAGTTTGTAGTTTGTTCGCAATACGACTTCATTTATTATCTTGTTGACGAATAAAAGGTTGATTTAGGACCGGGAAATTTGATTATGTATTATGTTTGGGCATTTTTATAGCTTTAGTATGTCCTTTCACAGACTTTCAAGTACAACTATTTTTAGCTTCATAACTGACTGCACCCATAACATGATGACTTTGCACATTATCGCGACGCAAACCTAATCTTGGTCTACTGTTTTCGCCTCTGATTTATTGTCCTCTTCTTCATAGTCCAAAGAAACATATTCTTGCTCAGAAGTCAGTCGTCTTCTATATTTCAATCTTCCTGGAATGCTTCGTCATCGAAATCTTTTACATCAGGAATATATTTTCTTCGATGTCAAATAGTTCCTCAAACCATTTTCTAAGCGTTCCCTCATAGTCTTTGTCGCCAAACTTTCTTGCCTTAAGCCATATGCCATGATCTAAAGCAAAAACAAACCTTAAGAATTCATTTACAAAACCACTAGATTCGAACCATATATGTTTTTCAATATGGTAAATTTAAACGAGGAGAACAACCCAATAAACAAGAAAAAATAAGATAAAAACTTACCACGATTCAATCACACGTAAGATAAAATAAAACTTATATTTTCCTGACTGCACTTGTATACTGCCAGCTTTCTAAGTATTACTCCAGCAAGTAGGTTATAAAAATACTGACTTCAGCGCCGTTTATCCCAATCCGAGATCATACAAAGCTAGCTAGGTGGGGACTCAAGGTCATGAGTTCATTCTGTCCGCAGTAGAATAAATTTTAATTAGCGATACACAATACTGCGCTTGCTAAGACGCTGTTAAGACGATGAATAAATATATAAGACTTGGTTTTGCTTGTTGTAGTAGTAGATTGCTTATTATCCTTAAACGACTTTATTGTAATATAAGACGCTTGAAAGTGACGTCATTTAATAAAAAAAGTTTTTCACACCGGTCCTAATATCAGTGTCAAACAAATCAAACTTTATGAAGTGCATGCTGGAAATAGCCTCCTTACACGTATGTAATTTTCCATAATCAGTTTACTGGTTGTGATTCCGAGAAAACAAATTGAATGAACACTTTGACTTCCCCTTGCACGCTAATTCTCTTGGCGCAGTCTATCGCATGTCGATTCTAAAAAATTACCTGAAAATTGGAATCGTTCTCTTGTCAACATATCAAGCCGTATGTCGAGTGAGCTTTACGTTCAGCGGCAAATGCGACCCTTCCCTTCCTTGTTAAGAATCTATACTTCTGCTCGTTCAACTCGATAGTCGATTATCGATATCGAATTTGTCACGAAATATTTTCCTACTAATTGTCTATCAAACATGTGTCGAACCAGTCACGGACTATTCAGATAGTCAGAGTTGGGGAAGTTTCTTGTAGAAACTTCGAAACCGATTACTTTTAAAACAAATTGATAAAACCATTATTATTTTAAATATAATTTTTTACACACTGTCATACAAAAAGCTCAGATCTATTATATAATAAATAATTTTTGAATAAGCAAAACATTGTACATACAAACAGAAATCAGAATTAAAGTATCGGAATATAATGTAAAATTAAGAGCAGGTTCCTCCAAAAACCGTGTTTTTTTTAATAAATTTTATTTATAATGCAAAAAATCAAACTTTTTATAGATAAAAGTACATTCATACATTAGACTACTTAAAAAACTTTTTTTTTCATTTTTTTTCAAAATGAAGGCTCTGAAAATGGCTGCCCAGACTCGTCCAATTTGTTAGTGGGTATTATAATTTCTTGGAAACGTATCATCCGAAAACAAAAAACAAAATGGTTTCATTTTCTGTATCGAATTGGTTATGGTCGGTGCTACAATGAAACATTTGCACAGAAAAAAAAAACAAAATGGCAGACTTTTAAATTTTTCGACCCTTTTTTTAACTTATTGTTTATAACTTTTTTAAATAACTATAAATATTTTTGGTTGTAGGACCGACCATAGAGGGATATCTAAAGAGTAAAATACCGTTTGCTTCATCTTGATAAGTGCAATAGTTTCGAAATACGAGTGACACCAAGATGAAAAAACGTGGTTTCGAGAAAAGCCCATTAAAGTGGTTCTTCTCTACCTACTTCAAGGTCGCGCGGGCCTTCGGGACTAATTCTATACTATTCCTAAGAGTATTTTCTAGCAACTTTTGTAAACAGTTTTTTTGGTTTTTGGAAAATTGTATTAAAACTCTGTCGGCTTTAGATCTGTACTAAAAAGTGGCAAATTCTCATTCTTAATGGCCCGCTGTCGTGGTTAAATATTAAATTCACGCATGACCTGTGTTCATAGTGCACCCATACTGTTTCAAAGTATAATTGTCAACAGTTTGCCCGCTGTCTGAATAATAACTTCAGAATCACCTTTTTTCTGTGCCATGCATTCCCTGGGTACGATGGTGATTATAAAACCAATCCCAAGGTTTTCATCACTCTGTTTATCGAAAATCGACCCATGCTAATCATTACTTGCATGCCAGCTCTAATCATCCACCTTCACAAATTAGTTGTCACTATTAACCTTGTCTCCAGATCAATACGCCTTTGCGATGACGGAAGTAGGCCCGCTGAGCTCTCTACTTTAAAACAAGCCCTCATCCAAAACGGTTACCGTAAAAATCACATCAATACGAGGATCTACAGACATCAATCTCATACATTATCTCAACCCAAAGACTAAGACCCCCATCATACGGAAGCGTTTCTTCTTTACATCAAAGGTCTCATTGACAAAATCGACAAAATTCTTAAATTAAGAGAAATAAAAACAATATTTTCCCTCCAACATAAACTTTCATCTCTTGTCCGATCAATAAAAGACAATATTCCAAACGAACAACACGAAGTTTATGAAATTGTGCAGACTGCCCTGATCTCATATAGGCCAAACAAATCGTAGAATCCAAAAGGATTTGTGAATATTTCATTTCTGTTCGCAACTCAGATTCAATTTCAGGTATAGGACAACACCATCTTCATACAGGTCACAAAATTGATTTTGAAAACTCCAGAACCATAACCTTCATCAGTTCCTATAAAGCAAGAATTATCCGAGAAGCCATAGAATATGAAAAAAGGCCAAATTCTCTCAATAAAAGAGATGACCACGTACGGTTACCTTCGACGTGGAGACCTTTCATAAAGGAAATATCGTCTACTCCACCAATACCTGCGACATGTGAAACTAGAATTCTCATGCATAACTCTGAACGATAGGTGGAAGAATAGTATTAAAATACTGCTGAGCTATCAGGAACCGATTTAGAAAATTGAGGTCGGTTTCAATTCAGATGTTGTAAGTGTAGGTTCTCTTATAGCAGTTAAAATTACAAATATATCTTGAGCTTTAGTTGTAACACATGGGATGTTGCTCAGCTGGACACCTAGTATGTATGTCGAAAACGTCATAATCGACTTATCACTTTGGGAGATTCCCATTTGCTCAAATACATCAATTTACCGTATTTCATTTCATTCAAAGTTAAATGATATCGCTTCTACCTACTGTAAATAAATTGATACTTTTCTTAACAGTGCTATGTTTTTGTAACATCAGTACAAACTGAGCATTTGTAACAATAAAATATAATTTAGATGCCTGCGAATTTTATTAATTTTATGAGTTTATAAAAATATCCCTAGACTTTTTCGATATATTTATTTATATCTTCTCCTTCTTCTTCTAATGGCGCTACAACCCTTTGTAAGTCTTGGCCTGCTTAACAATGTTCTTCCATTCTGCCCTGTCGGATACTTTCCTTCGCCACTGCCTGATGTTCATGGTTTTAAGATCCCTCTCTACGTCGTCTATCCATCTTTTACGGGGCCTTCCTCTTGTTCTGTTTCATTGGGGCTTCTATCTCTGGACTACTTTTACAGCTCGATTATCTGGCATTCTTTCTAGGTGACCAAGCCAGTTTAGTCTTTGTGATTTTACAAATCTGACAATATCTGCGCTCTGCATTAGTTCATTCAGCTCGTGGTTCATTTTAATTCTCCACGAACTATCGCTGCATTGGGTTGGTCCAAATATCTTCCTTAGTATTTTCCGCTCAAATATTCTCAGTTGATTTTCATCAGTGGTTGAGAGGGTCCACGTTTCACATCCATATGTGGCCACTGGTCTAATTACTGTTTTGTAGATTCTCAGCTTAGACTCACGATTCAGTAACTTACTTTTCATTAAGTCTTTGTATGCATAAAAACACTTATTACCGCTAAGAATCCGTGCTTGTATTTCTTGACTGATGTTGTTGTTGTCATTTATTAGTGAGCCTAGGTAGGGAGAAGTTGAGGCATATTTGTAGGTATGGTTGTCTACCTTCAGATTCTCATGTTCATTCGATTTTGTGCACTCCATATATTTTGTTTTGCTTTCATTTATATATAGACCAAACGTAGCAGCTTCTCGTTTCAGTTCTATGACTTTTTCGCTCAATACCCTTTTGTTACGGCTTATTATGGCAACATCATCCGCATATGCGCATATTTGCATAGATCTTGTATTAATACAGCCGTTTACATCCAGTTTTCTAACAACAGCTTCTAAAGTTAGATTAAAAAGTGTTGTTGATAAGGCATCCCCTTGTCTAACTCCATTTTCAATATCAAAGGCCTGCGTCATATCTCCATCTATTCTCACCATAGCTTTGGAACCCTCCAGAGTCATTCGTATAAGTTTAACCAACTTATTGGGTATCCCTAACATAGATAGTTGCTTTAACATCTTTTGTCGATCTACTCCATCAAACGCCTGTTTGAAATCGATATACAAGTTGTAAATAGGTATGTTTATATGTAGTATATTTATTTATATGTATACATATATATCATCATTATTTTCAGAGTATTTCACCCATTATGGTGCAGCTTCCCTTACATAGCCATTCTTTATTTCTACCCACGATTGTCTAATATTCGCTTTTCTGTGCCATGTTCTACAGGCTTGTTTTCTTATATCATAGTCCCATCTCAAAATTTGCACGTCTTCTTGGTCTCTTGGCGCGTCTTGGATACCACAGTGTAATACTAGTAGACCATCTATTGTCTATTCTTCTCGCTGAATATTATGACCACTGCCATTTTAAAGATTTAATTCTATTAATTACGTCTGTGACCTTGGCATGCATCGCTCCGTTGACCTTTGAGTGATTTTAAGTTTCGTTATTATCTCTTTCTTTAGTGTCCAAGTTTCGCAGTGATGATTGGTAGTATACACGGATCGAATGCTTTGTCTTTGTCTTCAGGTGAAGTGGCATCATGGATTTAAATTAACTGCATTTTTACCAAAAGATGATCAAGCCAGTTTTATTCTTCTGTTGATTTCTAAGAGTATGGAGCCACATTTATGTATTAGTTGTCTAAGTACACACTTGTCTACTCTCTCAAATACAGTGTTGTTTATTATTATATCTTGGGCATCCACTAGCTCGTTGTACATGGTTTTTGTTTCTGTAAAGCTCATTTTTAGACCAACTTTATTTCTAGCTGTATTTAGGTAGTTTATAAGGTCTAGTAGTTCAGCAGGATTGTTTGCAATTAGAACGATGTCGTATGTCGTCTGCAAATCTTAGATGGCTGAGTTTTGGTGTGCATCTTGATCTTAGGCAGTTCGAAAATATGCCTGAAGATTTTCCAGGTTTTTTTTGTCAGCGTATTTAAGCAGTTAAAGTCTTATAAATCAACATATTTTTATTAATTTAGCAAAACAAAGCAATAAAATAATATAAATCAAAAGTTTAGAAATAACGAATAAATTAAATCAAATATAATTAGATACTAGACAAATAAGATAATAAATAAATAAATAAAAAGGCTTAAAGGTAATGTCGATACTTATCTAAAGATGATAAATATGTCTACACAGATTCTCCCTCTATTTCTTAACAGGAATTACACAAAAAAATTTGTGTATTCCTTGAAAATCGGGTATCCACAATTTCGCTTTCAGTACTTTGTCTGAGTTTTTTGGTTTTTCCTCTTAGGACAATCAGCACATTTATTAGATTCTCGTTTCATTTTTTGAGGCTCAGCTTCATATTAAATTCCTAAATGACCCCTTGGTTCTTGACGCGGATTCCTTTTACTAAATGATACAAATAATTAAAAAATGTAATGTGTTTCTAACTTAACAATAATAATAGTTTAATGATATAACTTAAACTTACCCAAATCTTAAATAAAAACAAAAGTTTTTTGAAAATAGAAAAACGTGATTGCACGCGCAGTGAGGAAAACTCTCAAATAAAAAGGGCTATCACTTCGATCAAGTATTACAGCATACTGACTGAATGAAATATTCTAAAACGTTGTCATCTCCTCTTATGAACGATGCTACACGCATTCCTTAGCAGTCAAGGTTATGGTATTAGCTAAGATAATGTCGTTGCTTGTAAATAATTATGGTGAGGGATTCGCTCATAGCGCGTGTAACGGCGGGCTAATACGACTCAGCATACAATCGTCGAGCTTGTCAACCATTTCCATTTCCTGACAATTTCGCATTTGTAAAATTTTCTATAATTTTAGATAAAAGAAAAATAATTAATGAATCGTTAATAATAGTGATATAATAAACTAAAAGCTTAATAATTGAGAAACGCTAATTTGACATTTCGTATTTAACATTAGATAAATATTGACACTAGCTAACTAAAATAACTGATAAATGTTGACAGTAGCCTACTAAACAATGTATTAAAGAAATGAAATTTACGCGTTAAGAGTTTTTTTTAAACGCAGGAAATATTTTTTGTCACAAATTAAACGAGAATATCAAAAACGAGTTTTAATTTGAAATATCTCAGTGTCGTATTATTTTTTTCTTTAAAAAATTTAGATCATTATTCGTATGCGGGTCAATGAAGAATATAAAATTCCTATTTGGAACAAATTTCATTCATAATATCTCAACCGGTTTCAGAGCAATAAATAAGAATTTTCAACTTCAGTTTCAGTAAGAACAATTTTAACACTCCTTATCTCGGAAATTTTGCGGACATTATATAGGAAACTGTCATTATTTTTTTTATGCAGAATTTCCTCTTAAAGTTTGTCGCACTTATTAACTAACACCCCTATATTATATACAATGGGTTATACTTTGTTAAGGATACGGTGTCTTTTCAGTTCATTCGTACACAGTTCGGCTAACATCTAATATTGAAATATATATAGTGAGTGTATATTTTTGTAGTATTTTTTATTAAGTTACTTGTAACAGTTACTAAGGATCTGTTTTTTAACAGAACCACCTTTACACATAGTGCGGTAATGCGCTTTTTCCAACAGTGCGGTTTAACAGGTCTTTGGTCACGATTGTCATATGTTCTACGCCACTATAATTATAGAGTTCTCTTTTTGATAAAATCGGCCACGATTCGAACATTGTTCGTCGCATTTACAGGAGGCAACAATTTCGATTATATTGTTACAAGTTATGGCATTCCTTTGTATTGTCTACATGCTGGTTCTGCTTCAACATTCAGATCCACAATACAGATAACTGACTCTTCATGTACACATTATGTCACATGCAGTGTGAATTTGATATCAGTACCTGTTTATAAATATAATTATACGAAATTGTACCATTGTAATGAGAATGGCATTCTAATATTTAATTCTGAGACTCTTTTAGTCTTAGTCTGAAAACAGCTTTGATAACAATAAGTTATAACTATTATGCATACTTGTAAATTTTAAATCATATGAGGTAATAATGTCACATTATTTTTTATTATTACGCATGTTTATTAGTTCTTAAAATTTTACCTTCAAAGTTTAGCACCCCATTGGCGTAATGATCAAACCCTGTTCTTTTATGCTTACTGATAGTTATGTGATATTATACTTAAATTATAAATGATTTTTCCTCGATATGTTAGCATCAAGTTTGATATTTTTAGTTTAGGGATTTTTTAGTGACTTTTCGATTTATTTCTTTTCGTATTACTAATCAGAAGTTGCTAAATTCTACTGAGGATTCAGCTACGCAATTTGCGTCATTTATCAAGATGCAGCAGTATCCATTAATTTTCAATCCTCATTTGAGGAATCTTGCATTAGACTGACTCTATGTTCGTTGTCACACACATGTTTGCATATCTGGGGTTTATCAAATTCTCTATTTTTAATGTAAGTTTTAATTTTTCTTAACATCTAACAGTCTTTCATTTACAAAAACGTTTCACATTCACAAGTTATTTTATAAAAATGCTCCCTCATTCTTCCTTGTTCGGTATTAGTTTAATTTATTAATACAATCGATTTCAATGTCTTGGGTATTTAATATTGTTGCAATGGTGTACTAATTTATTATTCCCTTAAGATTTTCTGATGACCTTTTGGTGAATGGTTCTATTCTAATAGTTTCTTATAATTGTTTCACAATCTTATTCTTTATTTTCTGGTGGTCCGTTTTCTCTATTCTATGAAATTTTTTAGTTATAATTGACAATGATAATCATTTATACTAAAATTCCTTTTTATATTTGTCTTATGATTTGAAAATTTGAATATTTTGATTTGAAGTACTGAAAACGTGTTAGGATGTTTCAAAAGAAAATTACTAAGGCGAATACATGCAGCGATGAATGACAATGGAGTGTGGAGAAGACCATACAACTTTGAACTTTACAGAATATACCAGAAACTAGATATCGTAAAATATATTAAGATTGGACGTCTGAGGAAAATAGGACATGAAATTCGGATGGAACAAAATGGCCCAATTAGAAAAACGCTCTTTGATTGACTCATTGGTCAGAAAAGAAGAGCAAGACCCAGAACAAGGTTCCTTGATAACACCGATGAAGACATGAGAAATATGGGAATACGTGCTTGGCGGAGGAAGACGATGAATAGGTGTATGTTGATTTTGTGTATAGTTTAGTTTAATCCTCTTGGTTAACTTTTGTGATTAAAACATTCAGAAAGAGTAGTGATATGTTGTATTCCTTTTTCATGTTGCATTTCATTGATTGATGAAGCAGCAAGATGATATATGATAAGAACTAACAAAGAGCTAGAAGAACTGTATCCAGACGCTAACATAATAAAAGATATAAAGTCCAGAAGATTCCACAGGACGGGACAACTCAGCAGAAATTTTGACGAAAGAATAGTAAGGCTGGTATGTGGTCTTCTTCCAAACTGGAAGAAGACCACGTGGAAGACCTCGACTCCGGTGGAGAGATAATGTAGCAGAAGACCTTAAGGCTATGGGCGAGGAGAATTGGATGGGGATTTCTCAAGACAAAGAGAAATGAAGGCATGTTGTCAAGTCCGCTAAAACCCATGAAGGTTTTAACGCTACGGAGTAAGTATTTCATTGATTCTTTGTCGTTGATATCTATCAGGAATTTTTCCAATGATTATAATCCATGACGATATGTGGAGAATACATAATCTATAAATTTTCACCATACTGTGGGTTTATCTTTGTTTGGTTCTCCCTCGACCTCTTAATGTTAACTGTACCATTCTAATATTTTTTTACTTACTCCTAGTTTTTTAAATGATCTGTACAGTTCTCTCATTTGAACTATATTAAACACTCGTTTGTTTGAAATCTACATGGTATCTGCCTGGTATTCTCCAATTACGTCCTCCATTTTTTTTATTATGGTTTTTATATTGTTGCCAAAATCTTATAAACCACATTTTACAGGCCTTTCTATCTTTTTATATTCCTTTTTTATTATACACTTATTATATACTTTTTTTAAAGTATGCTATCGATAACTAAAGATAACGTAAAAGATTTTATATAAAAGCACCTAAAAGAGGATGTTGAAATAGAATCTGCAATGAAGTTAAAGAATAATATATGTCTGGTACAAATGAAGGATTATGGCAAATTAAGGTAATGAAAGAAAAAAGCAAACTCAGATTTCTTACTGCAGAAAAGATCTTCATCAACGATGACATGACCGAAAAAGAAAGACACATGAGGAAGGAAATCGTAAATAAAAGCAAGGCATTAAGAGCTGAAGGTAGAAATGTAAAGATAGGGTACAGAAAACTAACTGTGGATGGTATAAATTGGGTATGGGCCGGAAATGGTACTTTCAAACGAGAAAAATTTCCAATTTCCAAACAACATTTCCAGCTCTTGTGTTAGTGTTAGTCGCCATGAATTTGGTTTTATTTTGATTCTATACAAGATCTGCCGGGACTAAAATCAAATTACAATCTCTTTTCATTTCCTTAGGTATATATACTACTAAAAAATATATACACCTTAGAAGAAATGAAAATACTTTAAATTAAATCCTTGTAATAAATAACAAGAAAATGTTTCCTGAACGCGAGTGATGTCTTTAGCGTTTAAATTTCTACCATGGAAGTGACATATTGATCTATAAAGATTAAGCCTACTTAAATAATTTCACGCTTTATAAACGAGTACATACGTTGTGGTAAGATCACAAGAACATTAAGAATAATGGGAATAACCTCGAATTAACGACAATAAAGAAAAGCAATTAAAGAGATATCCAATTTGTGGTTAAGTCTCTGAAACACTGAGTCTAATAATGTTAGCTGAATGAATAAGCAGCCTTAAAAACCGTCCATTTACGTGTGAAAAATAAACGTTATTTAGTCATTTTCAACCACTAATTGACTGAGTGTGCCTGTGGTACTTAGTCCAGTCACAAAAAGATTTTAGTAGGAATAAAATAAAGGCGAGAAACTTGGTACTCAAAAAATATTGTTAATTAATAACAAAATTATTTTAATTTTTTTAACAACTTGCTCACTTACACAAAGAAGTTAACAGTTCATGTTAACTATGTAACAGGAGAAATTCACTGCTAGAGTCCATCATGAAAGGTGTTTGATCCAAAAATGAATCACTAAGTGTTTTATTTAAAATAATTAATTTATGTTTCAATATATTCTCTCTAGTTCAAGGCATTAGGTCTAATGTTTATATAATAATCGAATGCTGTCCTTACTAAGTCGTTTCTGGAAGTTCTTCAAATCGGGAGGTCCATTAAAAACAGCCCTTTAACATAAAAAATTGCCCGTTACATGAACAAATACAAAATTGTTTTGGTTTTAAACAGACAGCGGCTTTTAATTATTTGTCGGACTGTTATGTTGATTCAGGAGTAAAGTGGGTAACATTCATTGTATCAATTGTACCAGATCAGGTCATAAAATTTATTTGTTTAATTGTTCTTAAAATTGTTTGAACGTTGTTAAGGTTGTCTTATTTCTATCGCGTACCTTTATTATTGAAGTTTTTGGTCTTCATTCACACATGATTATCGTTAATCCATGTCCAATGTCCATTTACATCTACATTTTAAACGTCATCGCAACATTTTTTGTAGTTTTCACGACGTTGAAGAATTCTTATTTGCTGCCACTACATATAATTAATTTCTGTTACATGAAGTACATGTTACAAATATCAAGTAACACAAAAAATTGATTTCATGATCACCTTTATTCAGAATATCAAAACACACAACATCTTTATTTAAATACCTGTACAAGACAACATATTTTTCTGATCAAATTCATATTTAAAATGTTTTCAAAAGGTAAAAGAAATAATAAATTAGACTTACTCACAATCAATTTAATTTAACTAATCAGACGACCGTTTTCGCTTTCTACAATATGCAAAGCATCTTCAGGTCACGATACAAAGTTAAATAAATGCTGAAAATAATAAACCCATATTAGGGTGTTGTCTAATAAAGATAAAATAAAGATAGATGATATAAATTATATAAATTACAGTAATTATGCCAATATTACATGTCTGTGGTTTTTCAAAATGAATAAGATGTTTAAGCAGACAAGGTAAGACCCACAAATTGGTAAAATGGTCTATTAAACTGTAATCAATTAATATATAAACAAATAAATAAAACATTACTTACATGCCGGTACTCTATTAATTGATGGTTGAAAGAACATGGTTCAAACTATCTTGTATTGTTGATTAGAGAACTCAAGTCAACTATTGTAATTGTTTAATAGTAAACAGGGAAGTTCTTGAGGAGACAGATTTTATCCAATGAAGTAGAGATAGGTGAAATGTAATTGTTTGTTAGATGAAAGTAATGTTCTATACCATTAAGTTCTTTAAAAGTTATTTATATTTATTCTGGAGATTATTTATGAAATGTGTGTTATTTATTGAGATTTTTATTTTTGTTTTGGAAGGTGACAGTTGTAAGACAATGAATAAGAATAGATGTACAAATTGTGTGGGTGTGCAATTAGATTAGCTTGTAATTATCAAATTTCTTTGATAGAGTTATCTTGTAATATGTGGCAAATGGATGTAAAGTTCACTATATAAAGTTAAAAATTAAAATTGAGACACTTTAAGATACTCAGAAAACACTTAAAAAACACTTAAAAAACGGGGGGACGAAACAGACATTAAATTTAAAAAGGGGAGGATTTGGAAGATTTGGGAGACTTTTTAAATTTAATGTCTGTTTCGTCCCCCCGTTTTTTAAGTGTTTTTTAAGTGTTTTCTGTGTGTCTTAAAGTGTCTCAATTTTAATTTTTAACTTTATATAGTGAACTTTACATCCATTTGCCACATATTACAAGATAACTCTATCAAAGAAATTTGATAATTACAAGCTAATCTAATTGCACACCCACACAATTTGTACATCTATTCTTATTCATTGTCTTACAACTGTCACCTTCCAAAACAAAAATAAAAATCTCAATAAATAACACACATTTCATAAATATATCTCCAGAATAAATATAAATAACTTTTAAAGAACTTAATGGTATAGAACATTACTTTCATCAAACAAACAATTACATTTCACCTATCTCTACTTCATTGGATAAAATCTGTCTCCTCAAGAACTTCCCTGTTTATTGTTAAACAATTACAATAGTTGACTTGAGTTCTCCAATCAACAATACACGATAGTTTGAACCATGTTCTTTCAACCATCAATTAACAGAGTACCGGCATGTAAGTAATGTTTTATTTATTTGTTTATATATTAATTCATTACAGTTTAATAGACCATTTTACCAATTTGTGGGTCTTACCTTGTCTGCTTAAACATCTTATTCATTTTGAAAAACCACAGACATGTAATATTGGCATAATTACTGTAATTTATATAATTTATATCATCTATCTTTATTTTATCTTTATTAGACAACACCCTAATATGGGTTTATTATTTTCAGCATTTATTTAACTTTGTATCGTGACCTGAAGATGCTTTGCATATTGTAGAAAGCGAAACCGGTCGTCTGATTAGTTAAATTAAATTGATTGTGAGTAAGTCTAATTTATTATTTCTTTTACCTTTTGAAATGGACTCACACAAGCAACACATTCATGATTTAAAATGTTTTCCTAACATTTGTCCCAAAGTAATAAAACGGTTATGTCATTTGACTTTACTGACCGGTAACGAATAAGCATACACACTATTTGATAGATCTTAATAAATTATTAAAAAACAATCATAAAATGATTAACGTAAAAAACTAAATCTCTGAGTATATATTTTACTAAAAATAAGGTAATCAGTAATCACAGTATCTGAGTATAGACAAGTCAAAAAGTTTGGAACAATATTGCCATGATATTTTTTTACATAATCACTTTCATGAGATACCCCAAAATAAGGTTCAAAAGGTCGCACAAGCAGAAAGTTGTTTAAATTTTTTAAACAATTTTTTTATAACAAATTGTAACAATTACGTTTGGCCCGGATAAATTTTTTTGAATTTTTTGGACCATTCTGAACAAAATAGATCTTCTGTAATTTTTCTGTAAACTTAGAAATTCACCAAGGACCTAAATTCAAGTTCAAACCTTATTTTATTATTTTTCGATAAGTATTTTGGCCTTTAATTTAATTTTTTAATTCAAATTTAATAATTTAATCAAATTCAAAAACATTGTTTTTTAATGGTTGAAACTCTTATGACAAGACAGGCGATCGAAATGCGGCATATATAAGAGAGAGAAACAACATACCGCACCATAACAGCACCCGCCATATGCACTTCATTAACACTTAAAAAACTATGTTTTGAAATAAAATACGCCCAGAATTTTCATCCGGAGCTGATGGAACAAGGCTTTAACTTGATTTAAGCTACTTGATGATTTTTAAAATAATATATTTTACTTGTGTTTTTGAGTCTTAAAAATCATCATTTTGAGTTTTAAGTTTAAAATTATTTATAACTAAAAAACGATCAACTTACAACTTAACTTTTAGAGAGAAAACTTACAACAAACATTTTTTTTTTCATAATGATTCAAAAAAACCTTAAAAAACTTATGTGAGCCGAAAAAATGTATTTTAAAAATTTGTTTAAAAAAAAAAAATTTTAAAAAATTTGAACGACTTCTCGCCTGGGCGACCGACCTCTCGGAGTTTATTTTGAAGTACTTGAGGAAAGTAGTTATGTAAAAAAATCTCATGAGAATATTTTTCCGAATGAACCCGAGCTTTTCACCTTGTCTAGAATAAGTAGGTAAATTATACCAGCCATTTATCAACACCAGTTTTTGTCATCAAAGATAATCATCAAAAGCTGGGAAGCGAAACAGGTCCGTGCATATTGATTAAAAATGAAATTTGATGTTATTAAGAATAACATGAATTATCACAATCTACGTCACAACTTCCTTTACTTTATCTTAGCTGCAGCCAGTAAACAACAAGAACCAATCTATCCATCGAAACTACAAGCAATAGTTTTTAATTCTCTTAATTATGTCAAATTGGAAGATACTTGTTAGCAGTACGTTCTTCAGTTAGTCCAAAGCATATTCTTTTTTATCTAGAATCACCAACAAAATTTCTTTACCATTAATATACTAAAAAAAATTAATATTTATAATCAAATTATCTCATGTATATGTATATATGTCGCTAATATTTTTATCTTATTTTGAACTGTGCCATGTTAATTTTCCTCTTTTTACTACCTGTTTCTTTCAATACTATTGATGAATCTTTTCATTGGATTCATCTTATTATGAACTGTTCCATGTTAATATGTCATGGAATATCTTAAGCTGCATGTTTTCACTTTTATAGTTGAAAGTCTTGAGAGATGTGATAATACCCTCGGTTAATATCAAATTCTTTGCTTATTGTTAGGTGAATGTTATGTTATAATTAATTATAGATAATGTGTCTCTGAGCAGCGGTTAACTCAATTGTATTGGTCTATTCCTACTGGAAAATTCTTTTTTTAGTGTAGGTAACCGCATCTTGCTGCATTCTATGGACGAGTTTGCTACACAATTGGTATCATTAAGTAAGATGAGGATGGCTTCCTTAATTTTCCTCTTTTTACTACCTGTTTCTTTTAATACTGTTGACGAATCTTTTCATTGGATTCTATGTTCATTATTCTATCATATCTATTATCCATCAAAATCTCTTTTAATGTAACATTATCCATCAAAATCTCTTTTAATGTAACATTCACGTTCGTTTATCCTAACACTGAGTGGTCTTGAAATTTCACCTATATAAAAATTATCATATTCACGAAGAATTTTGTAAATGCAGTTCTTTGATCTTTCCTTACGTTGTTAGGATTGGTTTTGGATAAGATAGATTATTTATGCACTATCCTTTCTAATTTTTCTAAGCTTTTTACATATGGTATTGCTGTTTTCATCGAATTCCTCTTTGTAAGTGATTCTGGATATTTTTTATTGTTGTGTTATTTTATTTTTTTTTTCTTATGAAAATGTTTATTTATAAGTGACAATAGATAATTATTTTTTATTAGAATAGATGTAAACAAGTTTTTCTTCTTAAACGCGTTTTCGTTGAAACATGTATTTTATTATTATCATAATAATGATTTGATGATTCCTTTAATTTTTGTGTTATGGTTTTAATAGTAATTTAAATATCTGCAGTTGTGCGCCGGTTTTCTGTATACTTTAGTTTTATATGCTGGATTGTTTCTTGCGACTCCTCCAGCAATTGTAGTGAGTCGTTGTTTTCACTGTCCATACTGAATCCAGATTCTCCTTTACAGTTGGTGTCCATAAAACATTTAAACAAAATATATATTTTTCAAGTTTTTCTATTCCTTGCTAACTCTTTTTGTTATTGTAATTTCTCCCTCTTTCAACTTTTCTCTTCGTCGTTTCAAGTTATTTAGGTTTTTATCGTTCTCATGCTTCCCATCTTTGTTTATACAGTTAAAAACTCCATTAAGTTTTACAGCTCCATCTGTTATATTATTGTCCCATGTTTAAGTTTTTAATAATATTCTCATCACTAATCCTGTCATATAATAAATATATACAAAAACCTGTTTTATTCAGTAGGAATTTTATTTATAAGATGAATTTTCAAAAGTACATATTTATTTAGTAAATTGTCTTTTTTAGGCTAAAGTGACTGCATCATTTTTAAGCTCACACTTCAAAGTAAAATATCCCTATCATTATCTCTGATTGATCAGTCGGTAATTAGGGTTTTTCCTTTTTTGTCTGGAAGGAGAATAAGTTAATAATCTTGTTATTTTATTTTTCAATTATCTATAATGTGAATTTAATAGAGTAAAATATATGCACGGTGAGTATTTAACAACTAAATACAGAGCCTTGAGGCAGACATGCTGAAAATCAGTGTAATCGATTATACTCACAGATTATAATCGACCTGCAATACAATTCAGGGCATTGCATAGTAGGGTCCGCTCAGGAAACCACTGAATTACTTGTTTTTCATTTCAAATCTTGCTCTCTTCATAATACTCTGAAACAAGACAAACAAACAAGATAAACTTTAGGATTTGAACGATGTAGTTGTATGTAGCAAATAGTTAGAAATTAAAATATTTTGTGATGTAAGGACGCCAATTAAGGCCAAGTTAACGTTTAAATATCTGTAATATTTTATGCAGCATAAATATGGGGGAAAATGTCTTGTATACGTATTGCCTAACATTTTAGCTATCGAATTTCACGATAAAAGACTTTATAAATAAATAAAGAAATATAAAATTTTAACATTGAATAAATCTTGATTATTTGGCCTTATTTGGAACTGGTAACTTAATAAGGCCAATTTCATTTTTTAAAGAAATTTACGTGGATAATAAATTTTAAACCTAAGAATTAAAGAATAAATACAAAGTTTAGTGAAAAAAACTTTTATTAATATTAAAAACAAAAAAAAAAATTTATCTAATCAAAATTGGTATGTAGAAAAAGATTTACATGGGAGTGATCACTTCCCAATTTTAATAGAAAAACACTCGATGAAACCTACGCCAGTTACACCTGAACCGAAATGGAGGCTAGATAAAGCTGATTGGCGCAGTTATCAAGAAATTATCCGTAACGGATCATCAAAAATTTGTTTAGAAAATTCAATAGACGAAATAATTCTACAGTTCAATAAACTCATAACGGAAGCAGCTCTAGAAGCGATAGGTAAAACAAAGTTTATAAAAAGAGATAAAGTAACTCCCTGGTGGAATGAAGATTGTAAAGAAGCTATTAAGGAAAGTAAGAAAGCTCTTCAAAAGTACAAAAGGTACAAAAGCCTAGAAAACTTAATTAATCTTAAAGAATGTAGGGCTAAAGCCAAACTGATTACCACGAGATCTAAAAGACAATCCTGGATAAAATATGTAGAAACGATCAATAATTACACATCCTTAACAAACATATGGAGGAAAATAAAAAATATAACAGGCACTAGCTCATATCAAGGAATCGATTCATTAGAAGTAGAAAATAAATCATTAATAACAAACCATGCAGAAATCGTAGAAAAAATAGAGGAAACATTCAAGTTAACATCCACAAATTCTAACTATGATAAAGATTTCATAACATACAAAGAACAAAAAGAAACCATCCCTATTAACGTAGTAAACAACAATGAACCTATAAATGCACTTATCACAATCAGAGAACTAAGAGAGATGGTAGTTTCTTTAAAAGACACATCCCCTGGCCCCGATGACATCCCAGCTTCTTTTTTGAAACACCTTCCTGACGAAGCAGTAGAAATATTATTAAAAATATATAATCGTATATGGACCAAACATGAATTTCCCAATTTATGGAAAACAGCCATAACTATTCCCATCTTAAAATCTAATAAGCCACAAAACAAAGCAGATTCTTATCGTCCAGTGTCTCTAACTTGTGTCATGTGTAAGCTTTTAAAAAAAATTATAAATAAACGTTTATTGTGGTGTCTGGAAGAAAATAACCAACTGATTAATGAACAATCTGGATTTCGTCCTTTAAGATCGACTACCGACAATTTAGTAGATATAGAATCACATATTAATAACGCATTCTACAACAAACAAAAATGTATTGCAATTTATTTTGATTTGCACAAAGCATTTGATATGGCTTGGCATCACAAAATAATTTCAACACTGGAATCATGGGGCTATCAAGGAAATATACTTGCTTTTATTAAAAATTTTCTCCTAAATAGAAATTTCAAGGTAAAAGTAAACGGACTTCTATCTAATGTGAAATATCAAACAAATGGTACACCCCAAGGCTCGGTAATCAGCCCGACGCTTTTCCTTATAGCTATCAATGATATAATCAAATCAATGAACAAACCCATTCAAGCGAGATTGTACGCGGATGATCTTATAATATTCTTAAATGGAAACAATATACAGAGTATGGCCAAATTATTACAAGATCAACTCGATAAATTTATAGCATGGTCTAAAAGGAGTGGTTTTCAATTTGCTTCATCTAAAACTCGCTGCATCATATTCTCTAAGAGACCAAAACAGATAAAAGAAATACCTACTTTAAAACTTGGTGGTCAAACACTTGAATATGTAAACACAATTAAATATCTAGGTCTAATATTTGATCAAGCTCTAACCTGGATGGACCACATCAAATATATATCAGCTATATGTCAAAAAAGACTAAACCTCTTGAAATGTCTTTCTGGTACGAACTGGGGAGCAGACGGTAGAACTCTACTCATACTATATAAAAATTTGATCCGCTCAAAGATCGATTATGGTTGCCACGCTTACTCGTGTGCTTCAACAACAACTCTAAAAGTTTTAGACACCATTCAAAATAACGCTCCTAGAATAATAAGCGGCGCATTTAGAACAACCCCTATCTTAAGTCTTCAAGCCGAACTGGGTGAACTACCATTAGATTTACGAAGACAGGAATTAATGCTCTCTTATGCATCGAAGCGGTACTCTTTACAATATCACCAAACCATTCGCTGCTCGAATATCCAGCGCGCAAAAACCCACATTCCCTTTTACGAAAAATGCAGACGAATCATAAATGAATTAAACATTAAAGTCCCCGAAATCTATCCTAGCAAGATGCCAACTTCCCCTCCTTGGCTAATGTCTTCTCCTTACATAAATTTGGATCTATTATCAGAAAATAAAAAAGAAAGCAATTGTCATCTAATTAATTCTAAATATCAAACGTTAATTTCTCAATTTTCTTCCTTCAAAAAGTTATTCACAGATGGATCTAAAACAGAGCGTTGTGTAGCATCTGCCTTTGTAACAAATGATGAAATAAAGAAATATAAACTAGCGGAGACGAATAATATTTTAACAGGAGAACTCTTTGCAATATATAAAGCCATATGTCATGTTACAAAATGTCCTGAAACTAATTTCTTAATAATTACTGACTCATTAAGTTCTCTAGAAATCATCTCAAAAATCTATTCTTCCCATCCTGTGGCCAAACTCATTAGACAAGAATTGCATAATCTAAACCACAGAAACATTGCTTTCCTGTGGGTGCCATCTCATGTTGGAATCACGGGAAACGATTTGGCGGATAAATATGCACGAGAAGCCTTAGAGGAAACAACTATTGAATTCTATCCAAAAACTCCAGCGACAGATCTCAAATCATATTTCCACAGCAAAATAGTCAACATATGGAATAGCAGATGGTGTAAAAAACAGGCAAAACTACTTGAGATAAAACCAATATTTCAACCATGGTCTGATAGTTCCACCAATCGTTTTTCTCAGGTTATCATCACACGACTGCGGCTTGGTTATAGTCGCCTCACACATGGACATCTGATGACAAGGGATCCACCACCGGAGTGTTATGCTTGCGAGACCCCGCTAACAATAAAACACCTTCTAGTGGAGGGCCCGTTACACAGTGCGGAAAGGTGTAAATTCGGAATCCCGGAGAATTTGAGAGAACTATTCTTAAAGTGCGGTGCCAAAGTGATTATCCAATATCTTAAAGCAATAAACTATTTATACAAAATTTAATTGTTACACTGTTCAATTATTGTTATTACTTTTTCTTTTTTTCGCTAATAGCCTTACAGGCTGATGCGAATTTGTAAATAAAAAAAAAAAAAAAAAAAAAAAATTTATCAATACATTAAGTACAGATAGGTATCGCACATTTACATACATCGAGGACATACAAATATATCCTTCTCGTATTTTGTTAATCCTATACATTCCTCGTGGATATACTTATTACAACAAACACACTTGCGTATATCAGCCACTCTATCCTCATCACACAAAAAACAGTACCATGAACCTTTTTTTAAATTTGGTTTTGATTTTGCTTAGCTAGGAGATTGTGCACTAAATAAATCTCTGGTTACTTGTAGTGCTTTCGCATTAATGACCTGTCGACGTGTTTTTGTTGATACTTTTAACTCCGGTGTAATGAGCAAACCACTGGAACTAAAACTCGCATTTAGTTCTTCACATGGCTCTGTCTCACTTATTTTTGCAACCTTATTTTTATCATATTTATTTGACGTGTAAACTGCATCACTATAACCCTCGCTGGAAGCTGTACCACTTGTGTAGACCCAGATGAGTCACTGTCTTCATCTGAGATGTAAGTTTGAAAAACTTTGGTCAGTCCTTTTTTTTGGTAATTTTCCGTTTCTCACTACTCGAGAATGCTTTACTTTTATTATTTTTGTTTACACCGCTGCAGGATAGCTGTTCTTCGAAATTTGTATTCCTTTTACCAGTTGTTTCAATTTCTGGTTCGGTTGTAGTATTTTCTTGAAAATCTTCGGCGATTGTTTCAATCTCTCGTTGTGTCAGACAACTAGGTGCAAAGGCAGCATATACTAAACTAAACTTATACCACTATACTATATTATGTATGTAAAGCTGCGGTCACTGAATAGTTTACACCTTAATTTTTACCTTTTAATACTGTAAAATCGCAGTATCATACGGATTAGCTAAATGTCAAAAAGTGCTTGTCAAAAATTTCTTGCGTATTGAAAAATAAAATTAAAAGCTATTAACAACGACCAAAGTGCTTAGAATGCATTTGAATCACGCGCAACAAACAAAAGCAATTGCCAAACTAGAAAAACAGCAAAAACTGCTTTCTATAATTTCCATTTTGTTACATTTTGTAAAGTAGATTTATTTTATCTTGGTTTTTTAATTTTAATGAATCTACTCTGACCGGGGCCGCCACTGGTAACGTCACTTTGACGTAAAAAATGTTATAAATTAAATTATTAATTAAAAATACTAGATATGTAAGGGTGTAAACTATTTAGTGACCGCAGCTGTACTAAATAATTTCCTGGTTTATGATATTCGTATTATTATTTTATTACTAAATAATAAGAAATTTGAACGTTTAAAAGAAAATGTGGAATAACATTCTATAAGCACTGTATAATATTCAACGCGGAGAGCGATAAAGAAATAGATATGTCAAGAGTGTCTTGTCTGCGATACCTCTTTTATCGATTTTCCGTTTGGCCGCAGTATTAAACCGAACTGGAACAAAAATATTTTGCTCTCTTTGTGCCTTGATTCATATCCCAGGGATGAAGCATAACGTATAATACTTTGCCGCTACTTCTTTATTAACCAACTTTTCCGTCGACATAGCGAGTAATGCGGAATATTGTAAACTAACACAAGACACACCAACATTTATTTTGATAAGATGTACCCAAGCTATAGTATTGTGTTTTCCAGAATATCTACGGTGAATAGAATTTTTAAAAATAAAGTATAAAAATATATTCCCCTATAAAACAAAACGCTCGCAAACATTGAGGTTAGCTTTTAAATATAATATTCTTAAGGTGCTATTGTAGATTTAATCATTACACGTAATTATTCTAAAACAAAACAGTAAAAATATTTTAATTTTTCATGTGTTCAGGTACGAAAACTTTAAAATTATCGGAATGTTTGCACTTTTTATCACTTTACACAGAGTAAATACGTTGAAGTAAATAAATCATTATATATATATATATATATATATATATATATATATATATATATATATATATATTCCGAAAGATCTCCGCGGTTAGTACAATTAAACCCATAGCTAAGATTAATACTATTATAGAAATGATTAGATTGGAAGATTGGAAAATAACAACGAAGGGCCAACAATTCTGAAATCTGAAATCATAAATGCAATTAATCATCTTAAAACAAATAAAAGCCCAGGTCCAGACGGAATATACCCAGAAACGTTAAAATTAATCAGCGAAGAAAATATCGAAATATTTGTCCTTTTATTCAATCGCATTTATGATACAGGTAAAATACCCCAAGATTGGCTGGAGTCAATATTCATCCCACTACCAAAAAAGCCAAACCCACAACACTGCAATGAGTTCCGTCTGATAAGCCTTATGAGTCATGCAGTAAAAGTCCTACTAAAAATCGTACATAATCGTATCTATAGAAAGTGCGAAACAATCATCGGAGATGATCAGTTTGGATTCAGAGCCGGCATGGGAACGAGAGAAGCCCTGTTCAGTTTACTAGTTCTCGCCCAAAAATGCTACGACCAACAGAAAGATATATTTATATGCTTTATAGACTTCGAAAAAGCATTTGATAGAGTAAGACACGACCTACTATTAGAACGTTTGCAAGAAGTCGGTTTAGATGGAAAAGACATCAAATTCTTAAAAAACTTGTACTGGAACCAAAACGCCAGAGTTCGGATCGAAGGTTCCACATCCGCAGAAGTAGAAATTAGGAGGGGAGTTAGACAAGGATGTGTTCTGTCGCCTCTGCTGTTTAATCTTTACTCCGAGTTTGTATTTAAAGAAGCATTGGAGGATTCCAAGGATGGAGTCAAGGTGAATGGCGTAAATATCAACAGTATCAGATACGCCGATGATACAGTGTTAATTGCGGATTCCGACGTAGGTCTACAACGACTCATCGACAAGACCAACTCGACCTGTGAGCAATTTGGTATGAAAATAAACATTAAAAAAACCAAAGTGATGTCAATCCGAAAAAACCAAAACGTACCTCAACCTTGCACAATAAATGGGCACATTTTAGAACAGGTCAATAGATTTAAGTACCTGGGATGTTGGATCGATAGCAGCCTAAATCCTGATCTAGAAATAAGATCGAGAATAGAACAGGCCAGAAAATCTTTCGAAAAAATAAAAAAAACTGCTTTGTGATTCTCGAATAAAACTCGAAATTCGACTACGTTTATCAAAATGCTACGTTTGGTCGACTCTTCTATATGCAGTTGAAACGTGGACCCTAAAAACATCAACCGTAAATAAATTGGAGGCCTTTGAAATGTGGACCTACCGGAGAATGCTCAAAATTTCATGGACATCGCATACCTCAAACGAAGAAGTGCTGCATAGAATAGGCAAGGAAAGAGAACTTTTTAACACAGTAAAAGTTAGAAAAACATCATACCTAGGCCACATACTGAGAAATAATAAGTACCAATATGCCCAACTTATAGTAAAAGGAAAAATCGAGGGAAAGAGAGGCCTAGGAAGGAAAAGACTATCGTGGCTCAGAAACATCCGACAATGGACAGGGCTAAATTTTGAACAGCTAATAAGAACAGCTGAAGATAGAGAAGATTTTAAAATTGTAGTAGCCAACCTCCATTGAGGAGAGGGCTCTTTAAGAAGAAGAAATGATTATTAAATTCAACAGTCTTCCGGGTTGATCCGCGTTGGATCTCATTGCGCCGAGCTTTCGACATCATCTCTGATATCTTCATGATGATCTCATTGCGCCGAGCTTTCTCGAGCTTCATGTCTTCTTCAGGGCTTCCGAGCTTTCATTCTCCCGAGCCCCCAGACACTACTACACTGATCACCAATCAATGCACTACTGTCGGTGGGAACAGAGAACCTTTCATTTATACCGTCGATGGTGACGTGGTTTGAGTGGAGGTTAACGCAGGGATTGGCGCAAAGAATTGGCGCGGGGGTTGGTGCGAACATTGTTGACATTGCTGACATTGATTTTGATACGCCGATGGAGGGACGATATTTTCTTTATGAGAGGTCTCCATGTCGAAGGTAACCGTAAGCTGTCATCTCTTTTATTGAGACAATTTGGCCTTTTTTTAATTTCTATGGCTTCTCGGATAATTCTTGGTTTATAGAAGCGGTTATAGGATATGGTTCTGGAGTTTTCAAAATCAATTTTGTGACCTGTATGATGATGGTGTTGATCTAGAGCTAAACATTCCATTTCTGTTCGCAATTCCAATTTAATTTCAGATTTAATCTCAAATTATTGAGAAACCATAGAGATTGAAAAAAAAGGCCGAATTGTATATCTATAAGGCCGTCAATAAAAGAGATGACAGCATTCGGTTACCTTCGAGATAGACACCTTTGATAAAGAAAATATCGTCACCTCCACCTTCCAATTAAAATCCCGCCGTCAAAATTCTCTGCGCCAATCCCCACTCAAGCCATGTCATCATCGACGGTATAAATGATCCGTCCGCTGTCTCAGTTGCAGTAATGTAGTGACTAGTGAACAGTGTAGTAGTGTCTGGGGATCAGGAAACTGAGACCCCGAAAGCCTAGTGAGTTTAATATTAAGTTTTTTTATAATAATATTAGTACAGTTGAATTATCACCCGGTTAACAACAGCTATTTATAACGTTATGGAAATTGCCAAATAACTCACATATCAACAGTTTAATGATTTGTAAAAGTCGTCCAGAAGTTTAAGTGCAATATCTACCCTCTAGGGCATATATTGCACTTGCAAATCTTAATTTAATAGAATTTTATCAAATCGCTACATAAAAATATATTCACAGCTGAATAAAAACAAGATAAATAAAACAGTTGAGAGTCGTTGTCAAAGTTTTCATGGGAGAGCACCAACTACACAAAAGGATAAAAATTTAATCATCATTAAATTTAATTCCTTACATCAAAAATGTTCCCGACCGGAAATGAATCCGGATTAAATGTCAACCAGCAAACTGATGCAGTCGACCAACAATCGTATCAATGCCAAAGATGCAAACATCATACATACTTCTACAACAGCCAAACCCAATATCGGTTTGCCAATATGCCGCAGTACCCTCAAAAACCAATTACATCTCTTCCCCATCACTTTTGATTATCAATTCAACCTTCAGTCACAATCACGTCCACCGGCTTAAGTTAATACAAATCCAGTACCCTTACACTCATTCAAATCAAATACAACACCCTCGGCATACAGTCGAAAACCCAAATTACTCTCCACAGCAAACATCCAGCGAAGAAGAAAATGAAAGTCATATAAATGCACAAGAATCTCTCTAGTGGCAAAAATTAGCCAAAAAAAGAAATAAATCACAAATAAATATATGTACTAATCAAAATACACAAATCACAACAAACAACATATTCCAAGTACTAGAAGAACAATCTCCTTCCGACTATATGGCTATGATTAATTCACTGAGAGGGATCACCCCCGGTGAAACTTATTATACAAAAACACTCCCAGATAGTATAGTAAAAATAGACGTCTTAAGTCCAGAAACGTTCAGAAAACTAGTAAGCTATATAAGAGAAAAAAAAATCTATTCCACAGCTAATAATTTCAACAGGATAGAGCTAGCGAAAAAAGGCGACCATGTTAAAAACATATTCAATATTAAACATAGACTAACAAAAGAACCTCTTGCACTATTCCTTTTCGATCTTGAAATTAATACAAATAATAAAAAAGCGTACGAAATAGAATTTTTATTAAACTCAAAAATTAACATAAAGGCTCCAAGACAACAGAACAGTATAATCCAGTGCATCAGATGCCTGGCCTATGTGTACTCCAAATCATATTGCTTACAAGCATTTTGCGGTGGTATTCATGTTACGAAAACATGTACTTAACTTAAAGATACTCCTGCAACTTGCATTTGATGTAATGGTAGCCATCCAGTCAATTACAGAGGTTGCACTGTATATACAAACCTAGTAAAATACAGAAACAGAAATAATGTAAATCAAATTCATAAAAAATGCCAAGACTACAATACAGCGTACAACCCAGAAAACACAGTGCAGCAACCAATCACATATAAAGGTAGTTATTCCCAAGTTGCTTCAGGAAATCCAAAACACAAAATGAAAACAGTAAGAATAAAGAAATAACTACGCTAATGTCAGATTTCCTAAATAAATTTAAAATATTATTTAATCAGTTACTTAATCAGAACAGCATGACCCTCAACATGCTAAAAACAGTCATAAACAAAATAACAAATTAATGGCTAAGCAAATAAGAACAGCGGCCTGGAACGCCAACGAACTAACAAATCATATCCAAGAAATTACATTATTTTAAAAGTAAACAAAATAAGTATATTATTAGTTTCAGAGAGTTATTCAAGTTGTCAAAATTCCATTTTACACACTATATTTTACCCACCATCCTGACGGAACCTGCAGGATCGGCAATCATAGTCAGATCATTTGTTAAATTGGAATACCAAAAATACTCTATGGGGATCACTACTAACTACAACGAAAGGTAGAAACCTACATCTATCATTACAGAAAAACAATTAATTCTTCTTATCCACAGGACAACCAACATACTGGCCAGCAAAAACAACAAAATTCCAGATCTTTAGTTTTTTACATTAACGCCAAAAAAAACTCAGCTTAATATAAAATTGAAACAAATAAATTGGTTACTTGCCAGAAAGTCACAACTGTCACTGGAGAACAATATACTGCTTTACAGTAGTTAAAGTCATACTAAAACCAATATGGACTTACGGCGTAGAACTCTGTAGCTGTAGCAAGCCTTCGAACATAAAAATGTTGCAGACCTTACAATGAAAAAATTGCGTATGACAGCTAACGCCCCTTAGTATGTGATCAATACAACCATCCATAATAACCTAGGAACAACCACCCTAAAAGATGTCATATCACCTTACGCCAAAAGGCAACAATTAGTAATTTAAACCACAACAGCCAAATTATTTGTGAATTATATCAGCCACCACTGGAAGAACGAAGACTGAAGAGGTCTTGGCCAGAAAGCTTGGTTACATAGGTGAAAATGGAGAACTGTCGCTGGATGGTACCCAAATCAAGTCAATATTGTCATCACATTTACTAATAACTCAATATACTGTTTATGAGTTTTTAGGAGTAGATTGTAAATATGCATTTAAAAATAAAAATAAAAAAATAATAATATTGATCTTAGTTATAGGTTTTATAATATATATTGTTATGTTTCTTCTTTCCCAACCAAAGAAAAATAAATAAAAAAATCCATCGAAATAAAATTTTAAGATATCAATATAAACAAATTGTATATAGTATTTTAAAATAAGATTTAGTGTAGATAAGAATAGAAATTTGTTTGGCAAACGACCTTTTTCCGTTTCAAACAAAATTATCAAAAAACCTTTGTTTAGAATTAGAAGACATTTTACCTGTAAGTTAATCTTTTCATTGTTTGTATAATCGAGTATTAAATGACAATATTCTAATCTTTTGAAATATGTATAAAATGTGTATTGACAAAACCAATTTTAAGGTAAGCTATTTAGTTTTTCTCTGAAACCGAAATTAGGCTTTTCCAAAATCATGGTAAACACAATTTGAGCTTTTGATTGGACGGTCGTTTTTAAATGGGAATTTGTGAGCCGATCATGAGAACGGGAGAAGTCAGATATAATTTGGTCATCGAAGGAAACAGTCGTTTGTCTCAAGATAGGGTGTGGTTCGTGAGTTGGATACCGGCATTGTGGAAAGAATTGAATAGTTTTGCAGAAGGAGATAGCAAGTAGATTGAAAGAGGTCCTTGTATCTACTGTTGGCATTTTGTGAAGATTTGTGAAAGTAGTTTTACGGCATCAAGTTGACAAAAGGAGGTCCTTGTGTCATTAATAAGTAGTTGAGTTTTTGGAGAAGTGCATCAGGTGTTTTTGGTTAGTGCAGCAGGTTTGCAGAGACGTTAGGAAGGAGCCTAGGTGCCAAAAAGGAGAGATCACATCGTTGAGGAGACTGGATTTTTCTGGGTATGTTCCAACATACAACTCAATAAGAAAATAAGCTGTAAGTGTTTTGTACAATTGAATTTTATATCTGTGAAGGATCGGTTTGACATCATGGTCATTAGCAATCAAATTTAAGAACTGAAGTTTTGTTAGGCTAATCAAAAGTTTAAAGTTTTGTTGTTTCTTGTTTCAAGTAAAGAAAAATTTAAGTAAAATTGGTTTTCACTTAATATAAATCTATGTAGATTTAAAATCTTATTATTATAAAAATTTGATTTATTTTCTTGTATGCTGATTGATAAGATAACGACAGAATTTGATAATTGTTTTATTCGTTCATATAAAATAAAGAAACGTAAATTTTTGTAATATAATAAATTTTTTATTCTTATCCTTCTTCTCTATCCCGATAAAAGACAACTAGAAAATCCTTGAATCCATCGAACACAGGTAATATAAGGAGTTTATTTTACCTTTGATAACAAATAAGTTATTTTTTTTTGGCTCAATAAAGTAAGATTAAAGTCAAAATAAACAATCGTAACAATATACATATATATATATATATATATATATATATATATATATATATATATATATATATATATATATATATATATATATATATATATATATATATATCTATATATATATATATATATATATATATATTGTTATGATGTGTTTTTTGTGTTTGAATGATGAGCAATGAGTATTTTTAATAATATAATATATAGGGTTTTTATCGCGGTTCTCAAAGAATTAGCTTGTAAGTACTTTTTTAAATTATCTTTATTATAACTATTATGAAACACACATATATATCTAACCTAGTCAATGTAAATTTAAA
Source organism: Diabrotica undecimpunctata (assembly GCF_040954645.1). NCBI lineage: Eukaryota > Metazoa > Arthropoda > Insecta > Coleoptera > Chrysomelidae > Diabrotica > Diabrotica undecimpunctata. The sequence continues at coordinate 40,973,013 of NC_092812.1, forward strand.
ATAAACTATCTTTAAACTGATATTCTTATAAAACTAATTAAATTCTATAGACAATCTAAAATTTAAACAAACTATCTTCAAAATTGAAATTGTTATGACACTAACTAAATTATATTAACAAAATTTTGTACCTTTCTTTCACTGAATGCCTAAATGAACTATTTTCCACTAAGTATATAGATTCTAATCACCACTGAATGTCTTCGTACTTCAGTTCTCCTTGTTTTTTGTGAAATTACTTTTTTCAATTATCAGCTTCTACCAATTTAAGATATATTTTTCTTCACCAGCATCTATACACTACCAACCAAACCAGCAAACAGCATTTATATTTATTCTTCTTTTCAATATACCAATATCCAATTATTATAAGTTGATTTATACTAATCTCCAACCATAATATAATTTAATTTCTTCCAATATACCTTTTTTTATCTTCAATAATTATTTGTGTATAATTATAAATGTGCATTAAATTATATGCATAATTTTTAATCTTCATTTAACTCACTATATTAAACATTTTGACTATTTGTACTTGATTCACTGACTCCAACTAACTTTCATAATAAACTGCTTGACTTCTGACTAAAAACTTCCAAAACTGACCTAAAAACTTCTTAAAACTCTTCTGACTGCACTATCTAAAACTTTTCTGACTAAAAACTTTCAAAAACTGCCTCTTCTGAATAAAAACTGCCATCTTGAATCCAAATCACGGGTATTTATATCTTTCGGATATTCCAGAACCATCTCGTAATATATCATGTTCTATTTTGTTCTATTAACTACTTGTCTGAATTTTCTGGAACAAACCATTTCGCAAACATGGCCATCTCCGGAGATCCAGAGAATTCCATTCTTTTCTATTAATAATTTTGTTTACATTTAGGCTTTTCAGATCAGAATATATAATTAAATTAGTAACTAACACTCTAATTTAATAAAATACACATTTCAAACAATATATTATTATAATAACCCCACTTATATTCGTATTATGATTCTTAATTTGACACTTGGAGTATGTATAGTTGGTTGCCTAGGCACATGGCTCACTTAAATCTATTTACAACATTAAAATTACTAAATACAACTTTTTACAATAATTATTATATGCTAATTTATTAAAAATGCCCTCACATAAATATATTTTTATTAAATTCTCTAGTATATAACTTATTTAAAACAACCAAATATCTAATATTATGTAGTATATAACTTATAAATTATTTTCTATAAACCCTAATCGTCACAATACCCCAAAAATAATATTTAAAATAAATAATTTACTTATTATTTTTTTAAATATTAATTTTCTCATACCTTATTAAATTTAATAAATTAATAATTCAATTTTTTTTTTTATTATTTAAAGTGTGTTAAATACATCCCTGTTCGCTGTCTATGTCAAAACAGAGAACAACGGAGCACAGTTCGGCTATTCTATGGTCAAACTGTCATGTCAAATGGAGCAATGGATGCGATATCAGAGAATAAAATATAACCTTAATTAAAATATAATCGATATGGTGTTCTGTTTGTTTATAGACAAAATCTAGGAATTATTTCCATTCAAAATAACTTTCATCAATATAAATTGGTAAGTTTTTTTAAGTTTTTTTTTTTTTTTTTACTTTATTATATTAGAAAGACATTTTTATAGCAATTATAGTATCAATTTGTGTCTAACCCCAAATTATGATTTTTAGGGTACAAATTAATTTCCATATATACAAAATTCAACAAGTATGATGTCAAATTTATTCAAAATAATGAAATCTACCATCTACCATTTAACAAATCAAGTCTATTGAATAAAATGGATATATCAGTAAGTTATTAGTGTTATTATATTTGTGTTAAAGGTATAGAAAATATTATTCAATCTCTTCATGATATTGAAAAATGTCGTTGATATGAAATATGCCTCTTAGTCTGTTCTCTGCATCTATTAACACATAACTATTTAGTCCATTCTGATTTTCAATTGTATATGGACCTTCAAACATTGGTTGTAATTTCTTACAACGGTTTTCTTTAACATTACTTTTTCTAAGTGAACGAATTAACACTAGGTCTCCTTTTTGAAATGTGATTGGTTTTTTTATATTTCGATTTTGTCTTCTGATATATTTTTCAGCTTTCCTCCTAATTCGGTTATTCACTTTCTGCATTACTTGTTCTAACATATCCTGATTATATTCACTAATCCACTTTCTGTTTCCTATATGGCCAAACATTAAATATTCTGGTACTTCTTCTGTATTCAAATTATGTGTATTATTTAAAAAATACTCTACTTGTGGTATATGTTGCTGCCAAGTTTCATGTTGGTTTTGGCACAGTATCCTTAAATATTTTATAACTTCTTTAATATATCTTTCTGCAGGATTTGCCTGAGGATGTCTGATACTTGTAAAATGAATGTTGATTCCCTTTTTCTCACAAAATGCCCGAAATTTTTGGTTGTTAAAATATGTAGCATTATCTATTATGCAATTTCTAAATGGTCCTATTTCTTCGAAAAATTGATTAATATATAATTTTAATGTTTTAACATTTGTTCTAGAGCAGGGATATAGTTTAATAAATTTTGTATATAAATCAACTATCACTAGTATATGCTTTTTTCCTGTTGGACTGAGAACTAAATTTGAAATAAAATCCATGGAAACTGTATTTAGTTTTTCATATACAACATTAGATTTATATGTGTTCTGGTTTTTGAAATTCTTTTCTTTGTTTAGTTGACATATTGGGCATTGGGTAGTAATTTCCTTTGCTATACTTATGTCATTCTTTGCAAAATAATTGTCCCTAAATAGCATCCATAGCTTTCTTGAACCAATATGCATATAATTGTTATGTAAATTTTTCAATATTTTCTTTGCTAAAGTTCTAGTTATTACATATACTTCTATGCCATTTATTATTTTATAATATACCCCATCTTTCCTAAGGACTTTTTGTTTTTCACTCAAATTGATCTGATCTCTTATAATTTCTTCTTTAGAATATAATCCAGTATTTTCTACTAATTGATTTAATCCAATTTTTATTGTTCGCTGCCCTTTTTGTGGTGTATTTTCTAACCTTGATAAAGCATCTGCCACTATATTGGATTTTCCAGAAATGTATTTGATTTCAAAGCAGTATTCACTAAGTATTAGACTCCACCGATGTATTCTACTGTTTCCATATTTGTTATTTAATATAGACATTAAAGCTTGGTGATCTGTTTCTATTGTAAATTCATTACCCAACAAATAAAATCTTAATTTTGTGACACAGTGTATTATACTTGCTAGTTCTAATTCTGAAACTGAGTAACCCTTTTCATGTGGCTTTGTGATTCTTGAAATGAATTGTATTGGGTATTCGACCCCATCATGTATTTGTAATAATACCCCTGATAATCTCTCTATTGATGCATCTGTTCTTAGTATGAATGGCTGTGTATAGTCAGGATAGTATATTTTCAAATTTGACAGAAAAATGTTTTTAATTTCTTGGAATGCTAGTTCTCTTCTCTGATCCCATCTCCATTTTACACCTTTTCTCAGTAGTTCAAGTAATGGAATTTCTTTTATACTTAGATCTGGTATCATCCTTTTATAATAATTAATTATTCCAATAAATCCTCTTAAAGTTCTTAAATTGTGTGGTGTTTTATATTCCTGAATGACTTGTGTCCGTTCTGGATCCATTTCGATTCCCTTAGTGTTAAGTTTATAACCTAGATATATGACTTCTTTTTGAAAAAAAGTACATTTTTCTTGATTTATTTTTAGTCCAACTTTGTCTAATCTATTTATTATAATTTTTAGGTGTTTCTCATGATCTTCAGCCGTTTTAGAAAAAATTAAGATATCATCAATGTAGTGAATTACAAAATGTTCATATTGATCCAAAATATCATGAAGACATCTACATAGAGCACTGCAAGATGATTGAAGTCCAAATGGTACTACTTTGAATTGATATACTACTCCATCTATCTGAAATCCTGTATACTGTCTACTTTTTCTTTCTAGAGGTATTAACCAGAAACTATGCTGTAAATCGATTTTAGTGAAAAATGACATTCCTGTAATTCTTCCTAATATTCCATCTATACTCATTGGTGCTTCAAATTGCTTTTCAGTAATCTTGTTAATATTCCTTGCATCCAAACATAACCTGATTTCACCTGATCTTTTTCGTACTACTACTATGGGGTTAATAAAACGTGTGTCTGCCTTCTCAATGATCCCATCTTCTAACATATTATTAATTGTTTTGTTTACTTCTTCTCTGTATTTATATGGTATTGGGTATGATTTTGTTTTAAAATCTTTTTCTTCTTTAACTTTTATACTATGGATATAATTTTGTGCAATTCTATTTTCTTTATTGACAAGTCCCTTGTGTTGCTGCAATATGGAAATGACTATTGATTTATATTCTTCAGGGCAATTTAAAACTTTCATTATATCTTCTTCTTTACAAATAAAATTATTCTTCATTATGTACTCATTATTCCTTGCTTCCAATTTTACGCACTCCGCCTCGTAGGCATCCATCTGCTTAAAATTTCCATTCCTTAAATATTCACTACCATTATTCTTTACATTCTTTTGGGACATTTCCCTATCATCAAAATACATTTCTTCTTCATAAACATCATTATTTTCTTTTAATAATATCCTATCAACTCTTATTCCTTCTTCCACCTCATCTTTCTGCATAAATTTAATTATTTGCCCTTCCAAAGTTACCATTTTTTTTTCAAAATCTATCTTTACTTTCTTCTTTTCCAATTCATCATTTCCCATTAATATATCAACACATAAATCCTTGACAATAAATCCTTGCATATTAATTTCTTTATTAAGAATATTAATTTTAAAATTGGCTAGTTTATCAATTTCACCCAACTTCTTATTATTTGCACCAATAATTTTAATTTTTGGAATCTTTATTATATCTGATAGTTTTAATGTATTAAAAATAAAATTCTCCGAGACTAATGTACTTTCTGAACCAGTATCTATCATAATTTTAATCATTTTATTTTTGGCCAAAGCATTTATATAAATTAAATTAATGGATTCAATAATTTTATCTTCATCTAAAGAAATAAATTCAGAAGGTTTTTCATAATAGCAATGGCCTAACTTGTAATTCAGAAAGTTTACTGCACAAAATTTTGATTATTAGAATTGTCAGATTGTATCTGACCACTTGGATCTGATGTACTATGTCTTTCCCTACTATGACTTCTACTCACATTTTCCTGCCTTGTAGTACTTCGTTCCCTGTCTTCGCAGCTTCTATTCCTTCGAACACAATTTACCTGTCTGTTATAGTTAGGTCGCTCTGTATTTCTTCTATTGTTAAAATCTTGTCTATTATTATTAGTACTGTTATTAAAATGTTGTCTATTATAACTAGTATTGTTATTACAATTTTGTCTAATTTGATTACTGTTGTTATTATTAAAATTTTGTAAATTATTACCATACCTAGTATTATTGTTATATGATTGTCTATATTGTTGATTATCATTTTTTTTATATTGAAAGTTATTATTGTTTTTTCTGTTGTTAGTATTACTTGTCATATTGCCTCTTTGTATTCTTTGAATAAAATTAATGAAACTATCTATTGTTTGAATATTTTGTACAGTTACGGTTTGCACAACATCAGCATCAAAATGTCTAGATACATTTAAGACTGTTTCATCCTCTCTAAGTGGTGGTTCTAAATATTTTGCAACTGTTATCAGTTTTAATGCATAATCTACCATATTTGATTTTAAATTGTGATTATACTTTCCAAAATATAGAATTTCTCTAAACTTTGCTTGCTCTAATTCACCCCAATAATAATTTAAAAATTTATTTTCAAATGTTTGAAAATTATCTAAATCATTCTCAATACTAGCAAACCAAGTTGCTGCATTGTCATTTAATGTCATTCTAATATAATCTTTAATATCATTAATATTATTCACAACTCTTAATTTATGTTTTAAACTATTTATATATACTCTAGGATGCAAATTTTTTATATTACCAGAGAATTTAATCCCAGTCTCATTTGTTAAATTTAAGTAAGGTCTCCCTATGTCTCTCATTTGTGAAATATCATCTATTCTCTGTTCCACATTTCTTATTTGATTACAATTTATTTGGATATTTTGTTGTATATCGTCTAATTTTTCTTCTGTGTTTCTCCTGTCTTCGTTAATTTTTACTTCTAAGTTACATTTTTGTAACTCTATTTTCTGTTCTATATCTATCTTATTATCTTGAATAATCCTCTTTACTTCTGTCCTCTCAATGTCTATCCTTTTCTTGTAGTCATTCCGTATACTTTTTATTTCATTTGCTACTTTTTTCTCTGCAGCTTCAAGTTTTTTATCCATTTGTTTTACAATTTTATTATTATTATCTTTAATTTTCTTTTCTAATTTTCTATAATTCTCTTCCAATTTCTGTTCCATTTTTTTCATGTCTTCTTTGACTTCTTTTGAATTTTCTTCCAATTTTTTTATGTCTTCTTTGATTTCTTTTGAATTCTCTTCCATTTTCTGTTCCATTTTTTTCATGTCTTCTTTGACTTCTTGTGAATTCTGTTCCATTTTGTGTTCTATTTTTTTCGTATTCTCTTCCATTGTCTTGTTCATCTGCATCAATAATGACATCAAAGCTGCCATATTGACATTTTCCTCTCTTTCTGGATTCATTTCTGCAGTATCTTGTGGAGCTTGAACTAAACTCTCCTCTTGTATAGGTTGTGTTTCTACTTCCACATCTTCTTCATTCTTTTTGCTTCTTGTACCTTTCTTTCCTTGAGACATTTTGAGACTTTACTTGTTCAAATATAATTAAAAATAAAATCTATAATTTTTTCTTTCTACTGATAATTAATTTAATTATATGAGAGCACTTATCTTCCCAAACTAATTCTTTTAAATAGAGAGCCACTGCGTTGGGTGCCAAATTGTTATGATGTGTTTTTTGTGTTTGAATGATGAGCAATGAGTATTTTTAATAATATAATATATAGGGTTTTTATCGCGGTTCTCAAAGAATTAGCTTGTAAGTACTTTTTTAAATTATCTTTATTATAACTATTATGAAACACACATATATATCTAACCTAGTCAATGTAAATTTAAAATAAACTATCTTTAAACTGATATTCTTATAAAACTAATTAAATTCTATAGACAATCTAAAATTTAAACAAACTATCTTCAAAATTGAAATTGTTATGACACTAACTAAATTATATTAACAAAATTTTGTACCTTTCTTTCACTGAATGCCTAAATGAACTATTTTCCACTAAGTATATAGATTCTAATCACCACTGAATGTCTTCGTACTTCAGTTCTCCTTGTTTTTTGTGAAATTACTTTTTTCAATTATCAGCTTCTACCAATTTAAGATATATTTTTCTTCACCAGCATCTATACACTACCAACCAAACCAGCAAACAGCATTTATATTTATTCTTCTTTTCAATATACCAATATCCAATTATTATAAGTTGATTTATACTAATCTCCAACCATAATATAATTTAATTTCTTCCAATATACCTTTTTTTATCTTCAATAATTATTTGTGTATAATTATAAATGTGCATTAAATTATATGCATAATTTTTAATCTTCATTTAACTCACTATATTAAACATTTTGACTATTTGTACTTGATTCACTGACTCCAACTAACTTTCATAATAAACTGCTTGACTTCTGACTAAAAACTTCCAAAACTGACCTAAAAACTTCTTAAAACTCTTCTGACTGCACTATCTAAAACTTTTCTGACTAAAAACTTTCAAAAACTGCCTCTTCTGAATAAAAACTGCCATCTTGAATCCAAATCACGGGTATTTATATCTTTCGGATATTCCAGAACCATCTCGTAATATATCATGTTCTATTTTGTTCTATTAACTACTTGTCTGAATTTTCTGGAACAAACCATTTCGCAAACATGGCCATCTCCGGAGATCCAGAGAATTCCATTCTTTTCTATTAATAATTTTGTTTACATTTAGGCTTTTCAGATCAGAATATATAATTAAATTAGTAACTAACACTCTAATTTAATAAAATACACATTTCAAACAATATATTATTATAATAACCCCACTTATATTCGTATTATGATTCTTAATTTGACACTTGGAGTATGTATAGTTGGTTGCCTAGGCACATGGCTCACTTAAATCTATTTACAACATTAAAATTACTAAATACAACTTTTTACAATAATTATTATATGCTAATTTATTAAAAATGCCCTCACATAAATATATTTTTATTAAATTCTCTAGTATATAACTTATTTAAAACAACCAAATATCTAATATTATGTAGTATATAACTTATAAATTATTTTCTATAAACCCTAATCGTCACAATATATATATATATATATATATATATATATATATATATATATATATATATATATATATATATATATATATATACAGTGGTACTTCAATATACGAGCGCCCTAATATATAAGTGTTTTGAGATACGAGCCGCGGAGCAAGCGATATTTTGCTTTGAGATGAGAGCACGATTTGAGATACGAGGAATCGGTTTTTATTCAAATTCATACCTCTTATTTGATTACTTCTAATTTGCTTTGTAAATAAAAGTTAGTTTTCTGGTAATAGATCTTTACGGCCTCGCCATAATAAAGACCATTTTACAGGCCTGTACGTGACTATTACTTGGACCGACAAATTAAATGGTCATGGCAGTTAAATCTGACAAAAATTCGGATTCTAATACTAACCATATTGCACTCTCGATGTCGGTGTAATTTACACTGTGTAAATTTTTACTATAGACCTCAGTCTGTCTGCTTTGCTTGTTTCCCTCATTTTCTAAGTATTGTTGATAGGTTGGGTTCGCGTTTTGTTCTTGTTGTACATTAGAATATTATTGTAATATACAAAATATGTGCAATACAATGATATTTACTGAACTTAAACGAAAGGAGGTGAAATGGTAAAATGCCAGCTAAGGGCGTTACAATAACTTCTAAGCTCCGGACTTCTCTCCATGAAATTATAGAGAAACTACTAATGGTGTGGGTGAGAGAGAAGCAGCTTCAAGGAGTAACTTTAATACAATGCATCATATGTGAGAAGGCACGAGCGATTTACGAAGATTTGCTGAAGCAGATTCCACACACTTCCACAAATGATGAATCGGAAGACTCGTTAAAAGCCAGTCGGGGCCGGTTTGACGACTTTAGAAAATAATCGGCATTCACTCCGTCGTCAGGCATGCTAACGCAGCAAGTTTCGATGTGAAAGCAGCTGAGGTTTACATCAAAACGTTTTTCGAACTGATAGGAGAAAAAGGATACATCCCTCAGCAAGTCTTGAACTGTGACGAGACAGGGCTTTTCTGGAAAAAGATGACAAATAGGACTTACATAACGGCAGAGGAGAAGATGATACCAGGTCACAAATCTATGAAAAATAGATTAACTCTACTACTTTGCGCCAATGCGAGTGGCGACTGTAAAATCAAGCCTCTTCTAGTGTATCATTCAGAAAATCCCAGAGCCTTTAAGTCACATAAGATTTTAAAAGAAAAACTGCCAGTTATGTGGAGAGCAAATCTAAAGGCGTGGGTCACCAGGAAAGTTTTTGTGGAGTGGATAAACCTGGTGTTTGCCCCTTCTGTTAAAAATATCTACACCAAAACAACCTACTCATGCAAATCCTTCTTGTCCTCGATAATGCCCCTTCTCACCCACCAAATCTCGAAGATGATTTACTCCAAGAGTTCAAGTTTTTAAAGAATCTCTACCTACCACCGAACACCACTCCTATCTTAACGCCCATGGATCAGCAAGTGATTTCCAATTTTAAGAAGTTGTATACCAAGCACCTTTTTGGTGCTTGGTGCTTTGAGGTGACGGAGAACACAAACCTTACCCTTCGAGAGTTCTGGAAGGACCTCTTTATCATAGTAATGTGCCTAAGAATTATTGAACAGACCTGGCAACATCTCTGCATGGACGAAGCTGCGGCCTGAGGCTGTAGATGAAAGGGCCTGCGAAGGACTGGAATCTGAAGTGTCAGTGGTAGATGAGATTGTTTCTCTTGGAAAATCCACGGATCTAGAGGTGGATGAAAGAGATGTGAACGAGCTTGTCGAGGAACAATCTCAGGAGCTGACAACCGAGGAGTTAGACGAACACCATTCGCAGCAGCATACGGTAGTTTAACGAAAAATTAAGAGTTCGTGGACAAAAATCACCCCGAAAAAGTTACAACTCGTCGTGCATCGGTGTTGTTCAACGAAACTTGCTTAACACATTTCCGCAATATTCTGAAAGGGAGGAAGAAACAAACCTTCTTGAACAGTTTTTTTAAACGATCTACAGATGAAAATGAGCAAAGTGTGACGAAAAAAGCAAAGACCACTGATGAAAATTAAGCGTTTCAGTAAGCACTTTACTTTTTCTTATGTTTTTACAGAATATGTATGTATTTTTTGTTACTTATAAATAAATGTTTCTTTTTTTAAACACATTTTTTCTATTTAAAAACACTTAACCAAAAAAACTAACATGTTTTTGTAGGGACTGAAACGGATTAATGACATTTCAGTTAATTTCGATGGAGAAAATTGGTTTGGTTTGACATACCAGCAAGATGCAAGATTACGGAACGATTTACATCGTATAAATAGCGAGGTCCAACTATATATATATATATATATATATATATATATATATATATATATATATATATATATATATATATATATATATATATATATATATATATATATATATATATATATATATATATATATATATATATATATATATATATATATATTAATGTGATATTAAAAGTCAGAGGTGCGCCAAGCAATTAATTAGATAATTAATTAATTAAACTTAATTAAATGATGCAATTATGATTTTATCACACTATTTAATTTTCTTATCTCAGGGTTATATTCGTGCTTCAATATCTATGCTTTACATATGATAGGCAAGGTCTATTGGAATACCGGAATAATGAACATATATGATACAAAATTATATATTGAAATAAAATTCACACTCAAATATCTTAAACAAAAAATATCTTATACAATGATTATCAAAATTTTGTTCTACGTACGTGAACCTTCAAAAATTAATGTTATATACTATATAAATTAAAATTTCAAATCAAAATTGTTGTTCTATATCTCCTGATAAATATTTCTATCTTTTCTGAAACAATTAAAAGAAAAAACTATGTTGATAAAGAAAAACTGACGAATGGTAAAAAAAAACTATCTCTCTGATGATAAGTTGTCCAAATCCTTGTTCCTTGTATCCTACACTATCTATTCTTAGCCGTTCCCTAGGTAATCAGCAATCTTACAACAAATTATTGCGAGCCTCTCGTCTTCAATGATCTCCTTCAGATGCACGTATTGTTCAAAAGATGCTAGCCTCTTCTCCTCTCGATAAACTGAATCTCTCGTTTCGGCCTGAACAGTGACTCTTGGAATATATAAATAGAAAAGTATGACTTGCAATATTTTACTGGATCAGCTTCCGTCAGGATAAACTTAGTCCACGAAAACTCACAAACATTCATTTGTAATGCTTACTATCACTTGGGAACCGCCAAAGAACAACGACTGTTCGCCTTGCACCCTTGGAAAACAACTGATTATCTTTTTTCCCTCTAAAATCTAGCTAAACTCTCATTCCTACATAAATATCCCACCTTTTTTAATCTCCTTCAATCAGAGTTCGTCACACTTATCCCCATCTACCATTTAGATGACAAACAACAATTTTACCTACAATTATAAATTTCCTAAAAACTATTAACATGCTAATCGGTAATCGGAACTAACGGAGAAATATAATTTCTAAATTCTACCCTATTGTCTTATTCACTGTACAAGTCCATTTGGAAAACCCGGTCGCATTGTTCATTTCACTACGTTCACTCAAATATATTTTACAAAGAAAATAATTTATGCATATCTTTAAATTTTGTTTACTACAGGTAATCCAAAGATAATGGACTTTCATTTCTTCGAAATATCTTTTATAGTTTATCAGTTGAAATATTTTGAATTATTATATTTTATACTTTGAAATATATTAAGAGCAAACCAATATTATTTTCAATTTTACATAGCATAACAATATATATATATATATATATATATATATATATATATATATATATATATATATATATATATATGTATATATATATATATATATACTCTTCTGATTTAACTCTTACTACAGATACTTTCGTTTCTTTTAGAGGCAACCTTCTGATTCATTTTATCATCCTCGTACTCCCAGCGTGTTTCATTTTTTTTTTGTTTTCAATCAATATACATTTTAAATAATGTTGAGGAAATGTAGATGCTTGAAGAAGATACGGACAAAGTAATAATTACCATGTTAACTACACTTTTACTATCTTCCTGAAGTTGGTATAGAGCTAAATGAAAACTTCTTTAATTCCTCTGTTCTATTTGTTATGTTTTCTATTTGTTATAGAAAAGAAAATTAAACGTCAATATATTAAAAATTACACGGTATATTGTAAGCTGCATATGAGCTATATAAATATGAACCAATACTAATGAAATCAATGGAGTTTATATTGCACTAACTTTTTGCCCCTGTAAGTGTTAAACATTGTGTTTGGCAATAAAACATTTGTTATGAATTTCATTTTATGAAATGCAACGGTTGATTGTATTGTTTAGTTTATTTTATTTAACTGACCTTTTCCGCGTTATATACGAGTATTTTAAAATGTACTGTAAATAAAATCTACCCTGTTAATAAAAAGAGAGTTATGTCATACCGCCCTCGGAATTGTAACTAATAATAACAAATCAGACGGCCCTCTGAGTTTGTGCTGATTACAGCTTATTCTTAAAAATCAATACATGAAGGCGTCAGTCAACGTTATTTTTCAAGGGTTGTTTAAGAACACAACATTTAGCAATGCAAGTCCTGACACTAAAGGACAAAAAAAGACTCGAAGGGCGGGGCGTTTGAAAATTGTCACTGCAACAAGGACAGTTACTTGTCTCATAGGTGCGCCTGCGCGCCAGACTTGGACCACCATTGGGGTGACACGCCCGTCCAGACGACCCTTGACCCGCAGTGTCCTGTGTCAGGATCAGGACGACGTACGGTCTCAACTTTATGCAAGTCGATATCGATGATTGGGATTCGGCGCTACAGAAACTCTACGCGCGCCTTTCACAGTACACAACATTCGGTAGCGGATAAAGGGATTATTTTCCTTTTTCAGAGTCATGTCCTTTGATGTCTTATTTCAATAAAAATTTTGAACCAACATTAAATGTACTGAAAGATCAATGCATATAATATATATATATATATATATATATATATATATATATATATATATATATATATATATATATATATATATATATATATATATATATATATATATATATCTATATATATATATATATATATATATATATATATATAAATATATATATATATATATATATATATATATATATGTAAGGTTATTTATTGCAGGTTAATAATATAAATATCTAACAGTAAATTAAAAAAATGATTACATAAAAAAATACAGATATAATGAAGTAACTGGGCAATAAACGTTAAAAACAAAATATTTTATCTTGGTTAATTTTATTCGACACTTATACCATATGCGTTTTGCGGTCTAATCCGATATCTCCATTAATTTTAAATTTTTCTCCACGTCGATTCTCCATCTTCTTTTCGGCGTTCGTCTTTCTCTTTGCCATAGTGGGGTTCAGATCGTAATTGATTAATTTTTTTATTGATCTCTATTGTTTTTCATCCATGTTTTCTTTAGCCTCTCTAGTTATGTTTGGTCCGAGAATAATTATTATGATTTTTCTTTTTAGTATTTTTAAGTTTCTTTCTTTTTATTGTTTATTTCCCGCGCATATGTTATTGTGGGTCTTACTGATTTAAGCTTATTATTTATCGTGGTGTCTCGTTTTTTAACCGTTTGTCTAATCGTCCCTCTAAATTAGCTAAAAGTCCGATTTTGTACTTTGGTAATGTTAGAAAAATAGTCTCGTTTTTGTGTTTGTGTACTTACTTCCTTTTTCCTTCTTTCTTTCTTTATTTTTAGGCCCACCTTGTTTACTTCTTTTACAATCATTTTTGTTGGTTTTGTGAGCTATTTCTCTTATATACGTTATTATTGAAAAATCGTCTATGTAGGCTATTGCGACTGGATTTCGTTTACTATAAGAAAGTAGTGTTATTATATTACTTAACTACTTTACCTGATCAAATTTATTCTATTGTGGTATAACCAAGAAATCTAGATACTTTGTTTAAAGCCAGAAATCGAAAATTTCATTTTCACAACCCTCAAATATTCCCCCTTAACTCCCACCCTGATGTAGAGTAACTCCCAGATGCTTGACGTACTTCTTAAACGTTACTCTCGGTCCCGCCTACTCAAATACAGCGCTGTCTCTCTTTCTGTCGCCTCTGAGTACTACAGACTCCGTCTTATCCTCCGTAAGGGAAAGATCATGCTGGCTCATCCAATCCTTAGAAAGGAAACACGCACGCGTAACTCTAAGCAAGAGTTCCTTCCTGTTCCGTGGCACCACCAGCATAACGAGCTCGTCCACGAATGGAAAGGGGGTAACACCCTCCCCACATTCGCACTTTAAGACCTAGTCATATGCCAGGTTTCACAGCGTCGAACTCAGAACGGAGCTCTGCGGGACCCCAGCCGTTACATCCATCATCACTCCATTCTCCACCACAATCTTCCTCTCAAAAAGATATTTGGTGACTACTTTCCTTAGATACCTTGGACAGTTTCTTACTTCTATTGAAAGCATTTTGGACGTCAGAGAAAATCAGGATGACCCATCGGTGATCAGATCCAATTCCCCATGCCGCCTGATGCACATTGGTCACCACATGTCACTGTCTAGGACACAGGTCTCCAGACATCATAATCACCTCCTCGATACGTGCACGTACCATATAAGCTGAATGTAGAGCACAGCGGCACTGTCGCCCAGCTATAAAGCTGTATAAAAAGTATATATTTGTAGCTGTATAAAAAGTCTTACATTAGCTACAAATATATACTATTTATTTTTCCTTGTCCTAGATGTAAGCAACATAAAAGGACATTTCCATATATTTCAGCTAATTCTTTACAAATTACACCTTTTAGACCACACTCCATACGATAAAGAGTAACATAAGCTGCCTAATGCATACGTCATCCTCTTAAACATGACCTTCAACAACACCAGTAATTTACATCTTTTATATCCAATATTAAATAATTATAGAAAAAAATTTTTTAAATCCCAACACCTGGATTGCTGTTATCATTTTAACATCATCAAAGTTTTTTAATCTTTTGGCTGTAGTAATATAATGTTTAACTAACACTGTTTCATGGTTCATTGACATTTTGTTTTTGACACCGCTCATGGGTATTTCATCAATCAGTTACCAGCCGTAGTCCGTTTGAAGAGGTTTACTCTCCGGACACTGGAACTCACTTAAGCATGGGTGTATGTTACCTGAAGTAAAATCTAATTAAAATATTAAACATCATATAATATTATCAACATCATGTACAATCTTTGGTAACATTTTTCATTTTAAAGGGTTTTTACCCAAATATTTTGCTGGCTCAGGCATGGTAACCTGTAAGTATAACCATTTTATTGTTTTTAACCTTAGTCAAAATTTTAAACCACGTTTGCTGTAATTAAATGGTTTATACTTATTTTAGGTATTTTAACCTGATGATGGAACAGTTGTTCCGAAAACGTTCGTGCTTGTAATGTTGCCCTTTTAAGGGTTTTTATAAAATAAAATATACCCACATACAAAGACTAACCTCTTTTCTCTGATTCTTTTTCCATTGCCATAATTAAAAAATTAATAGTTATTTTCCTCGAATTAACCATCACGAATAAGGTTGAGTGAACAACAAGCTGTCAATATTAAATCTTTTGCCAACTACATCTGGGGCCACAGTAATAGGTGTATAAAACACCCTAAACAGTTAACTTAGTAACCCAAAAGCGTTTTCTGTCACACGACGATCTCGGCATAATCTATAGTTATATATTTGTTTCTTTCTTCTAATCTAGCCAAACTTCTACAATAAATTTTCATTATATAATTACTTAGTGCAAATGCTTCGTCTCCAATTAAGAAATGTAATAATATTACATGAGTACCCTGTACATTTTTTGGTGGTGATCTTATTGAATCTCTTAATTTTCTTTCCAATTACTAATGTTTAAAATATACCGTTGTTAAATTCTTTGCCGTAGAAACCAACATCATGTGCTAAAAACTTACAATTACCTTCCACGATACCCAATAATACAATGGAGAAATATTTTTTTATACTTAGTTAAAAAAAAGTGATCTAAAATTTTTAAGTACTATGATGCGTACATGCGTACTATTAATCACTTCCATGCAATTTAGTATGTTCCACTTCTGCGAAAAATTCTGCTAAAGACATTAATACTGGTGTTTTTTAAGGTTTACTTAAGTACACTTTTTACAGTTCTGGATATGTATGATTCCGATATATGGTATGCAAATGACAATGATCTGTAGCTTTCACCAGTTACCAAGAATCTGCAAAACAAAATATTACTCAAACCTATATTAATTTTTATTTGCACGTGACGAGTACAAAAACATGGAAATTTATTCGCGATGAGTATAACAGATTAAAGAAAAAGCACAAACTAGTCACTGGTTCGGCTGCTCTGAAAAATTTTAAAGAGCACAGACATTAACAGCTAAAATTTCTTGACAGTATTTCGAACGATAGAACCGGAGGATCCAATATACCATCATCTCCAGAAAAAGTGCCAAACAATGAAGAAGATGTTAATCTTAGTTTAATAACAAATGATGATTATAATATTATACAATCCGCAGATTTTTTTATTCGGTAATGTCGAAAATGAAAAAAGTGACGTTGAATCTGTAGCAGTCGTAAACATAATGGAAACAGCTTAAGAGCATAGGAAACAAATGAAAATTCGAGCTAAACGTAAAAAAGATGAGAATCTGCTAAATCTCTGGAAAGAGAAAGATACAAAACGATGGACACTTTTTAAATCAATTTAAAACAAACCGTTATGATATAGAAGCATTTTGATATCACATTGGGGAAGTCTTACGAAATTTACCTCGTATGGAAAAAGCTGGAGCAAAAAAACATTAAAATATGGTTTGGTTAGAATATGAAATCAAGACTGCACGAAATGTATTTACAACTCAAATTTGCTCATCTAGATCGAATTGTGGATCATCTCAAAGCTGCTCGACTTCAGTATCTTCAACAGAGTACTGTGTGCGTCTCTCAGTAAGAGAGTTAGAGTTGCAAGGTCAAAATTGCTCAACACAATACCTAACTTATACACCAGGATCAGTTCACTACCTGTACAGTGATTGCTCTCCAATAAGTGTAACATAAGTCTCACCAGAACCCACAGATTTATCAACACGAGACAATGAAGCCACTCAATCTTTTTAAATAATTTATAAACTTAACTATAAAGATTTGTTACAAAAAATAGTATTAGTATAAGATAGTTTTGAAGTTTTTAATAATTAAAAGTTAGTTTTTTGTTTTTACGTACCTATACCGTAAACGTAGAATAGAATAAAAATATGCTTATTGTCACTGAAAATTGTGAAATTTTATGGAAAAAAACTTAAAAAAGTCAAAAAATAACAATAACAATATCACAAAAGAAAAAATAATAAAATATAGAAAAGTATAATTTATTTTTAATTACTCACCTTAGAATTAAAAATAATTTTTCTTCGCCACTAATATCATTTCCTGTGACTCTAGTATTTATATCATCCTGAATAAAACTGAATATAAAATTGAACTGTTTTTTGTTTAAACTTCTGTTTAAACTTTTGTTGAAAGTAACTTCTGAATATATCTTCAGTGGCCATTAGATAATTTTTAATGAGTATTGACTAACTTCCTTTAAATTGTCTATTTTTAAATAGAGCCCTAGTTGAATAGGGCTATCTTTTTCTTTAATAATGCAAAAGCAAAAAATCATCGTCATATTCTTCTTTAATCAAAAGATATAAAATTTGCTCATTGTCGTTCAGTACGTTTGACATCCTACCTACACGACTTTTAATACTATACTACTATGCCTTCAGATAGCGCCATGCTGTTGTCACACATAGATGCAGTTCTGTTCAGAATTGGTTTGAGCACAGACGATGTCTGCAGTCTACAGTTGCTTTCATAATAATGCCTTTAAATAGCATTGGCGACAATACACATCCTTGGCGAACTCCTGCACCCAACTTATACTAATCAGAGTAGGTATTATTTATTCATACTGTAGTAATGTTGTTCCCATACAGATGTTTAGCCAAAACAAATGGTATGGGACTTCCATTTCTTTGAATATTTTCCACAGTTTATGCAGTTGAATGCTTTAGAATAGTCTATAAAGCATAGGTAAGTTTCCACGTTAAATTCGGGTGTTTGCTCGAGCCAGTGTTAAAATTTGTTAACGGTTGCCTCTTCCTGGGACAAACCCGGATTTTTCTTCCAAAATTTGGGGTAGCAGAAACAGTTTTAGTATTTCACTGATGATATTAAGGAGAACTTTACTTGGATGTGTTGTTAGAGCTATTGTTCTGTAAGTACTACAATTTATTTGGGTTCCTTTTTTGTAAATTAGAATAAACAAACAGTGTGGTCTATAAACAGATGAATTGTTAAATGTCCCATAAGAGAAAAATATATTACCAAATTGGCATGGAGGCTACCAACGCCTAAATCTGATCGAGGTGCTGAAAGAAGACTAAGTTTAACTAATCATCATTTATAACAACGAAGTATGAACTGCGTATAAATTTTGTTTATGGACATGTTTCTATAGTCTCGACCACATTTTTACAAATTTCTTAATTGCAATGTATCACGCAAAATATAACTTATACAAAGAACACCAGGTATCTGTAATACTAAAAGACTCCAAATTTTACCGGTGAGTATTTTGAGCACTGTTATAGACATATCTAGGAAAGCAATACAATATTTATACTCAGTATAAACAAAAAGGCCTATGGCTGAATAAAACCTAACAACTAAATCTTACAGCGGTTATAAAAAAGAGATCAACTATCAGAAACAGCTGAGGATATATTTTGGCGCTACACGCACGTTAATATATACTACCAGTGGCGGCCCACAAACTTAAAAATGTCTTGGTTCACTTTTTTGAATACGCTCTAAAGTCTCAAAATTAAACAAGACTAAACCTAATTTCCCATAAAACTTAAATCAATAAAAAGTAACAAATTAATGAAAAAGTCTTTTATTTACAATAGCTTACTACTTTAAATACAGAGTAAGTTAAACGGCAATCAATTTTGTGAATTTTTTTTGATAAAAATTAAAAAACATCAGTCATATTGGGTTTTTAAAAAATATTCTCCAATTAATATATTCTACTTTTTTAACATACAAATACTACCCTCTTAAACGTGGATATTTAAGTTAATTTAAAAGGCATTTATTTTTTATAATACATTAATTACAAGTTTTTATACGTACATTTAAATTATTTATACAGTTTATTGACTATGCAGTCACCGTTATGAAATCTCTGATCTGCCATCATAGGATCTTGTAGGGCACTGCTCTGTGATGAGTAATGGTTTGTAGTTGTCAGTAGTCAAAAAGTGAGGACGGTTATTTACCCCGTGTTGGGTTTTAATTCTGTTCAGTATAGATCATGTGTTGTGTGCCAAATCGAACCCTCGTGGTTTTAGGGTGATACAAGGCATGTTTCCGCTTTGTTGTTTAGCCCATTCTCAGGTCCATACGGTCGTAAGGTTGAATTCTTCATCCCCAGCCGACTTTGCTGATTTTGTTGGAGGTCGTCTAGAGCGAAGTCGGTTATGGTTAGCAGCATCTATGTCTCTGTGGATTGGTAGGTTAAAGTTGTTAATCATCCTTTTGTACTTATTTGTAAGAGAGTGTATGCGTCGTTATTTGGGTGCTGCAATGTGGCTCAGAACTGGAAGCCATTGCTTGTGAGTGAATCTGACAACACCAGCAATCATTATTATTATGCTGTTTACCTGGACATCAGTGATTTGTACGTGTGGGTTGTTAAGCCAGAATGAGGACTAGGGCTGATCATCGCAGTGTTAATGCTGATGCTCCCCATGATGCTCCTTGAAGGATAAGTTAATATAGGGTAACTCCTATATATTTTGGCATTTTATTGTAGACGAGTATGGTGATTTCAAATTGTATGTTAACTATTCTTACGGTAAAATTTTCACTTAGGTAGAAACTAGAAACTTGTGTTTTGTGGCGTTTGATTGGAGCCTTCATTTTGCGGAAGTAGTGTTCCACTGTGTGTAAGCGTTGCTCAATTTCTTCAACTGATTTACTTCTGGGTGCAAGGACCCAGTAATCGTCGAACCCAATATTTTTCGATGTGGTTCCCAGTATGTCCGCGATGTACAGGCTAAAGAGCAGAGAAGCTCGTATTGATCCTTAAGGCAGTCCATTCTTCAGTTTTTAGTTATGCTAATGTGGGTTCGTTAGATCGTTTGGTCGCTCAGTATACTGTCAATTATTTGAGCGATGGATTTACAATGAATTGTTCAGAGAAGCTTGTAAACCATACTCTTTCTCCAAACTATTGTTCTGAAGCTATTTTCTTCTGATTTCTTAATACAATTTACTATTTTTACTGGGAATAAGCCACAATTTTACTTGAAAATAAGTTTCTTTGACAATTCGATTTCCACTTCGAAAATCATTATCAAAATACAAACATGCCCTCTCCTACCTCGTGAATACGATCAAGCAGAATTTGGAGACCTTCAATATTATCTGGCAGAATTACTGTATCATCTGCATATCTAATAACATTAAGTAGTTCCCTGTTGATTTTTATTCCATATGGTTGTCTCTCAAGTGCCTTTTTAAATAACTGGTCCGAGTAAACATTGAAATGCAACCTTGTCTGACTCCTCGTTGTATGGAGATTTTATCGTTGTAGTTATCTCAAACTTTTACGATAGCAGTTTGATTCCAATACAAATTTTTAATGACACGAATATCCTTGTCATCTATTCCGATATTTTTCAGTATTTGCATTAATTTTACATGATGTACTTTATCGAATGCATTTTCGAAGTCCACGAAATATGCAAATACATCTTTTCTTTGGTCACGGCATTTTTGTAATAGGATGTTAAGCGGAAAAAGTGCCTCCCTGGTTCCCATAGCATTTCTAAAACCAAATTGGGTATCTTCGAGATCTTCTTCACATTTGCGTCTAATTCTGTTGTGAAGTATTCTTAGGAAAATTTTAAGAATGTGGCTCATTAGGCTAACGCATCGGTAACGCATAATACGAAATAAGCATATTACATAAATTATAAATAGAAAGAGCATAAATGGTAAAGAAATAGAACTAGTAGAGGAGTTTGTGGCAGCAGAATTAGGTATACTAGCAATGTTATAGAGCAAGAAAAAAATGGCAAGGAAGCGTGAAAATGAAAAATAATCATACCGTTATATATAGTGGAGTATCAAAAGACAAGAGAGCAGCTGTAGGTATAGGTTGTATAGTGCATAAAAGACTAGAAAAACTGATATAGGGTAGAATGTAATATAGAATAGTAAAATATAGGGAAAGACAGATAAAGAATGCACACTTAAGCTTTAATCAGGCGTAAAATCCAAGACAGAAAGAGTCATGTCTACATAAAAAGAAGAAAAAGAAGATATATTTACTTTAAAACAGATAACACAATAGCGCTGCAAGACAAAAATAAAATATACTTAGCATTTCTTGACCTAGAAATAGCCTTCGATAAAGTACCAAGACAGAAACTATGGACAATACTAAGAGAAAAAGAAATGGACAACAAATGAAAAGAAAAACAGTGCCGTAATTAGTAATAATTCGAATGTAGGAATAGAAATCTGCGAAGAGCAGAAATCTTACAAGGAGTACCTATTTGCTGAAGATTTGGTGCTAATTGCAAAAACTGAAAAAGAACTTTAGAATAATTTGGAAATATGGAAAAAAGTAGGTACTCACTGAAAACGGAATGAAGATAAATATTAACAAAACAAAAGTTGCGCAGATAGGAAAAATAAGAAAACTTAATATAGAAATTAAATGAACAAAAAAAGAACAAGTTAAAACTTTTATATACTTAGGAGTTATAATAGACTAAACAGGATAGAAGCAGAAATCAATAGCAGAATAGAGAAAAACTGTATTATACAATGAACAAAAAATTTGTATGCATAAAAGAAATGTCACGGAATACAAAAATGAAAGTTTTCAAAGCAGTTTATAGATCTGTTCCAACTTTTGGCATCGAATCATGGGTACTAACGGAACGGCAAAAAAACAAAATACAAGCAATACATATGAAATGTTTAAGAAGAGTTAAAGATGCTACCAAAATGGATAGAATAAGAAACGACTTCAAATACAATCGACATTGGAGTTTATAGAACAGAGACAACTGAGTTGGTGGGGTCATGTACACCGGATGAACGATACCATACGAGTGAAAAGAGTGTGGAAAGTAAAAATAATGAAAATTAAAAAAAGAGAAAGACCAAGACAGATATGGGATGAAGTAATAGGAGAGATATTAGAGAGAAGAGGAGTGAAATGTACAGACGCAAAGATGTTGACATGGAACCGCAAAGAATTTAATCAAAAAGGTTTTTGAGTATATATATATATATATATATATATATATATATATATATATATATATATATATATATATATATATATATATATATAAATGAGAAGCCTTCAATAAGAATGAACTCCGAAAAAAATCATAATAAATCAGAAATATTTTTAAAGTAGTAGATGTCAATATAGGTACAGAATTAAAATCAATTTAATGTACGCGCAGATTAGTTTTTTAGTAATAATTGTTATTAAAATAAAAGGTTTTAAATTAAACTACCTCTATTAACAAATCGACATTTTTCTGTATCTACACAGCTTCTGTGTACACTCTGTATAATATAAACACGTCGGGTTGCTATCTAAGATAATAATATTTGTGAATTACTATCATCAATAAAGCTGCAACCATCTCAGGTAACGACTTGAACATTTGTGTACCACCGTAAATTATAAGATGCTTCACAAATAATTCTATAGGTAGATATCTCTCGGTTCCTTCTACCTGACGAAACAAAGAGAAAGGTCATACGGTCCACATACTGCTAATATGATTGCTTGATATTGTAGTCTTCTCTATGTTGCCATGTTAACTAGGTAAAAATCTTCGGAATGCGAAACGGAAAGAACCGGGTGCTGGTTTCTTGTTTTTATTTTGCATATTATTAATCCGACTATTTAGTATCTAATAAACAATTTCACAAGATTATGAACAATTATTATTATTAATAAGCGACAGCAGTCTTGGTGTCCATACTGTTTTATCCAGTGATACTTTTTTGATTACTACTGCGGATTTTCACAATATTCGTTCTCTCAATTGTTCTATCCATTGTTTCAGATTCTCTAGGGATATTGTGGACAAAGTAATAAGTGGGATGTGAAGCATCCTTGTAATTGTCAGTTTGTGGTCTAAATTGACCACGATTTAAGATGAGGTATTGTAACAAGTGGTCCACAAGTTCAGGATGAGATGATTATTACTTGTATGACTTGTATTAACAGTTAATACAAGTCCAGTATTTTGTATTTGTAAAATTTTCAGCTCACATTGGACAATTCCAAACAGTCAAATGGAACTGTATAATGCATTCATTTACCCAATAAAGTATATCTTGGAATGCCTGGAACGGGATTTTTCTCTTTTCTCTTTATCGCATCAAAATTATCTTATTTCTAATGTAGACCATTCTTCAGTGGTACCTACAGTGATTTACTTTTCAATATATAACCCCATATATATATTGACAATAGCTCTTACGATGATCCGAGGCAAAAAAATACAGGTTCAATTAATTAGAAATAAACTAAGCATGTTCATGGAAAAACTGCGTTCGAGTTCTTGTAGCTTTTCTCCAAATGTCCAGACACAAAGTCTAGTTTCTTGCTTTGTCTTATATATAACATTAATATTTTTAAATACCCACTGTACAACTTATAACGATCGGTTCTCGGTTGTAAAAAACGTCTTGTATATAAATATGTAATATATATTTCCATGATTAGGTTCAGACAAAAATTATTACTGATGTAAATTATTCTTAACCTGTAAAATGGTTATTTTAAGTCTTTTATAGGCTAAATCATTAATAATTTTCATTTAACAATTTTTAAAAACGTAAAAACAAATGTGAAAGTAATTCCCATTACAATCAATTTTATTGTGGTTTGATCCCATATAAAATAATATTTAATTTTCGTAATTGGTTTTTACTTTGTATATAAATTCTTCCCAACGTTCCACACGTTCGATATAAAACGGTATGTGAGAATTAATCGCGAGATCGATGTCTATATTTGTATATCCGGCAACCAAGGACCTAAGTTTGTGCTGGAAGCGTCGAGGATATCGAGTTCGTTGAGCGCTACGACCGCCGACAGAGGGCACCTAGAATTGGGTATTAGAGGCGTATTCTGGTGACACAAAGTGACCGCCCCGCGCCTGCGCCCCCCTTCTTGGTGACATCCCCCCTACTTCGGTGACAACGCGACAGGCGTACCCACCTGTGTCATTGGTCCCAATGTCATCCAATACTCTAGCGAACACCCTTCTCCTGTGCATTTGGGGCATTTTTAATTTTTCACTTTCAGAGATTGCTTCTCATAACGATGTTTTATTCCTTTCGCTGATGCTGAACTTGCTTTTGTAACTAAATCAATGTTTTACACACTTCGTCCGATTTATACCTAAGTGACCGTAACGATAGATTGTGGCGCATGAAACAAAATAAAAGTATTTAGCCGGTCCCGAAATAATTTTTACATGTTATTGGTAAAAATACAGAAATACCCACATCTGTTATTTCTAAAACGTTGAGTTGATGCTGTTTGGAAACATTATAAATTATTTATTAGTCTTATCTATTTGCAATAAATAAAGCAAAATAAAATTAAAATAAATACTGCTTTTTTATTTCAACTTTGAAAATCTATTTTTCTACTAAAAACTATATATATATATATATATATATATATATATATATATATATATATATATATATATATATATATATATATATATATATATATATATATATATATATATATATATATATATATATATATATATATATGTAAGTAGAATCATTCTAAAAATAAGTTTTAATATTTTATTGTATTATTATGTCTATAATATGTTTAAATAAACTATTTACTACAAAACTGGAATAGGTAATTTGGTTTGCTTAGATTCGAGACCTTGACATACATTAACAAAACATAGCGTCATCACTTAACATGTATTTAAAATATTTAGGTATATATATAAAGTAAGCTTTTTTGTGTAAAAGTACTTATTTTGAATTATCAGATTTAAATGTGGTACAACTTAGGCTATTGTTACTTTACTGTTATACTGAACGTTGTTATTTTTAATTTTAGTTCGAGTGCAGGATGGAGACTGCGAGTTCCCATTAAAGTAAAACAAAAATTTGATCAGTGTTAGGTAAAGCACTATTTTACGTCTAGTTGCCACTATGTTCTTCTAATGCAATTAGGTATATATGCTTTAAATCATTATATAATCTACCAATAAAAGCCCTCATTATAAATATAGAAGCTATTTAAACTATTTATAAGTATGTAGGTAAGTACCTACACCTTGTGATGTTTAACAAATAATTATTATTTTAATGGGAATAAGCCACAATTGAAGTTTAAAATAAGTTTATTAACGTTTCAATTTCCACTTCGGAAATCGTTCTCAAAATACAAACATTAATAAATTAAACAAATTTTGTTTTTTTGTCACTTGGTGAAAAATTCTTCTAATAATTTAATTTTATCTGACTAATTTATATTGACAATTCAGACATATATTATACATTTTGAAGTACTCCAGTTTAAAATAATATTCCCAATATTGCTGAGTTGCGTTCCTGGGACCACTTTATAGTACCTAAGATAGATAGTTCATTCGATTACATGAAATCAACTTAAACTTGAGAATATCCGTGAGAAAAAAACATAGCATATGATTCGCCTTTAAAAAGACTGCCGTGATGTCAGTAAAATTCTCCTGTTAGTGATTCCATAGTAAATCATGGGGAAAAACCCAGGAAAAAAACCTCATAATACTATCCCGACACGGTAAGTATTTGGTCTTACATTTAGTTTACCCTCAATAAACACCAAATTCTTATTTTATATGTGTTATTTAAAAAACAAAAGTAATTTATCCTCGATATATTACTGACTAACTAATAGTGGTATTTTGCTTTTATTAACTTCCTCTTTTAATATGGTTAACCAGATCCTAATGCATTCTGCCGAGGAATTTACTGCACAATTGGTCGTCTCATTTAGCATAATTAGAGCCGCTTCTTTGATTTTTTTACCATCTGTTTCTTTTAGGACTATACTTAATTCATTCCAGTGAACCCTATGTTCATTTTTCCATGCGTGTTTACATATTTGAGATCTATCAAATTCTCTATTTTTAATATAAGATTGATGTTCACTTATCTAACATTTAATGGCCTTGATGTTTTACCTCAATAAAACTGATCGCATTCACAAGGTATTTTATAAATACAATTCTTTGTTTTTTTCTTGTTCACTGTTATGTTTAGTTTTAGATAAACTAGATCTCAATGTGTTTGTTGTTCTGCATGCTGTAGGATCTGTTCTGTTCTTTTCGGTCGATTGTTGAAAATTTCTTATTTATAAACGATAAAGGATAATCAGAGAATATATCATCTACTTAGGTACATATGTCCACCATACTGTGGATCATTATTTAGTTGAAAATAGGTATTATTAGTACATAATGTCAATAACTTCATTATAGCTGATAGATTTAGTCTTGTTCTTGTTGAAAATATATCATCATTCTGTAATTTTGTTTTGATTATATTTAAAGTCTTATCTAATGGCGCATTTGTAAATAAACTACCTATTTATGTCAAAACTTACAAAAATATTATTTGAATTAAATTCAATATTCGATAATTTATTTAAAAAATGTTGTGTATTTTTTTAAATATTTTATAAATAGCAATATTATCAATATCATTTTAAAGTCAACTTTAAAATCTATAATAGGTATATGCCTGAATTGTCAATATTTATAGTATTTTTTTTTTATTAATGTTTGTATTTTCAGAACGATTTTAGAACTTATTTTAAACTTTAATTGCAGCTTATTCCCATTAAAATAATAATTGCCAAATTCTTGGTTACAAATAACAATATAGCATGTACTTGTATTGTTAGTTCTATATGTACTTATTATTTCTTGAAAGTCTACTATAGATAGGTATCTATTTATATCTATAGCTACTTATTATTTCTTAAAAAACTTAACAGATAACAGATTTCTATTAACAGATTAATAGGTTATTACAAATTCCTCTCTTTTTTACACCTGGGTTCTCTGACTATCATCAGTTGGTAGCACATCTGCTATGTGTTCAGCTTGGTTGCTACCCTCAAGCGAGAAAAGTTTTATCCTGTGTTGTATTGTCTTTCCTATACTAACTCTTTGGCCCAAGAAAAAGAAGTTTCAACATATTGTTCATTCAGTATAAAATAAGTGTTATATGGGGATATTCGATTGTCTAGAGCAAGTTAAAAATATCCCCCCTGAATTAGCTGGGCAAATTATCCCCTGGGATATTACCCAATAAAGGAAGAAGAAGATTAATAGGTTACCTAATCTAAATTATCTTAATTATCTAAACAGTTTTGGACACCTACCTACGAAGGCCTCGAAAAATATTTGCTTCGTGTTAACTACATACAAATAGAGACAATGTTGATTATTATTACAACAAACATGATTATTATAATTACTAATAATTTTCGCATTGTTTAACAGCGATTTGGATATTTTAATTTTTTCAATCGTTAGTTTAGGTACATAGATTATTTAAAACTTATTAATAAATTAATTAGGTATTAACTTTTATATATTAACGTAGGTACCTACATGGTGCATGAGTACATACACTCTATTTTTTCATTATATCCTTTCTTTTCTGCGTACTTCTTATCTCCATTTTTTATATGTCTTCGTACATCAAGACTTTCATCATCTTTCTCTTAATAGTTTATTTGTCGAAATCCAGTCTATGATTACTCAGCAAATATTCTCATTTTATTTCCTACCTATGCATATTCCATCTTCGCTTGGCAGCCTTAATACTTCTATTTTTCTTACGTTTTGTTTCGTAGATTGTTCATCGTTCTAACATTCATGATATGAAGATGGCTATCTGCAAATCATAGATTACTACTGAACTTTCTGTCACACATTTTAAACTTGTTTCCTGGTATTTGGGCTTCTTTTTACTATTAAATATTTTTTGTCCCTATAAAAAAGCGTTATTTGTCATTCGTTATTCATCTTTGTCACATACCTATACTCCATTATTCGCTTTGTTAATTAGTAACTTCGGTATTTAACGGGATTTTCTTACTCCAAGCTATCAGCATCTAGGCTTATGTCTGTTAATTGTGTTTCTTTTCTACAAATATAAATAAATTTGGATTTTTCTTTGTTTACGTATTTTATATTAAAGTACAGTTAAAATATAGGGAATTGTGTGCTGACAAAATATTTATTGCTCATATGCGAAGAAAATAGTTATAATGATATAAAAAAAAATGAATAACTAAAGTATTTTATTAAGGTACATAATTCCTTACAGCTGTTCTAATTAACTGTTTTATCAAAGACAATTAAAAAAAAAATGTTCCCTCGATCAATTTGTTAATTCTGTCTGATCCCAGCTATTAAATATTTTAAGAAAGATCTTCCAGTTATCAAACTAGTCTCAGAAGCTGCAAATAAAAGTTGTCTGGTTCGCTGTTTGCGAGGCAGTCGCTGTTATCGATTTTCTGTTTGCCCAGCCGCCTTAGGTGGTCATAAATATTAAAGAAAGTGTACAAATAAAGATGACACCTATTCGCGCTTTGTTCTCTATCAATATTTACAGACGATTATGGCACATATATATGCTTATTATTCCATAGGTAATGGTAGTCAGTAATGTTTTTTTTATTGGATAGTAAACTTTTAAGTGTAGGAGCAATGGCTGGTGTCAATTATATACTAATAAAAACATGGTTTATTATCTGATTTCTAAAATTTTACTTGACAGTTGACAGGTGGCTACTTTTCGAAATTATATTAGATGGAGTTTAATATTAAATTAGTAGGTATATCAATAAATACTCAGTTAAACTGAAAAAGGGCTTGAATAACAAGTCTTTTATGATAATGAAAGAAATATATAAGAATTAAAATGAAATAATATATATACAATTAGGAAACCGAAGGTTTAAATAAATTTTTGTTTTGCTGCGTCCTTAAAAATTCTTCTTCTTTCAGTACCCTGTCCGATTATCGAACGTTGGCGATCATATTGGCAATAATAACTTGTTTACGGCGGCTCTAAATAAATTAGAGGTGGTCTCTTGATATCATTCCCAGAGATTTCGGAGCAATGATGTTCTTCTTCGGCCTGGACCTCTCCTTCCGGTATTATAAGGTGTAGAAGGTTATACCTCTCTGGATGTCTCATTACATGACCGAAATATTGTAACTTTCAAATTTTTATCGTTTTTGTTATTTCTCTGCTCTTTTTCATTGGGTGTAAAACTATTTCACTTCTTATTCAATCAACCCAACTTATCCGCAATATTCGTCGATAAATCCACATATCAAAGGTCTCCAATTTTTTCATTAATGTCTCTGTAGGGGTTCAGCTCTCCATACCATATAGCAATGTAGAGAATATGTAGCATCGTATTAATATGATTTTAAGGTTTAGCGTAATATCTCTATTAATTAGAATTTTCTTTAATTTGGCTCTGGATTTTTCAATGCGTATTCTTATTTCTTTATTTATATCCCAGTCATCGTTAACGTTTGCGCCCAAATACTTAGGTAATATTGTGGACTATTTCTACCTCTATTCCATACGCTCTGATGTTCGTTGACAAGTTTTGTCTTAGAATTATTAAGTTTTAGCTCATATTCATCACAATGCTTCGGTTACCCTGTTTATAAGTCGTTGTAGGGGACGTGTACGAACTCATCACTATATAGCCCCCCATAAAATTATTCGACCCTCGGAGATATAGTAAACTGATCACCGGCATCCTTTGGAGATTGGTAAACTCATCACCGCAGATAGGTAAACTCATCACCGGGATTTTTGCCTGGTTTCTAATGCGAAAGATTGCCTCTTACCTGTTATACTTCTCGTTTATGTGATAATTTAATAAATTCAGAAATTATTTTAAGCAAGTTACTTTAAAATTTAACTGAGATATTAATATGTCTCACGGTGTGGCCTATTAGACGTATCTGCCAATCTAAATGGTTTTGAGATCTAAAAATTTAGTTACATAGGATTTCGATAGTGAACTTTAAAATGAAAATATTTGTCAACATGTGCTATTTTTGTTTATATCGGAAGTAGTCCCAACTTCGTTATTTGATTTTCAATGCATTTTTATATTTCTCATTGAATTCTCGAGATAATTTGTTAAGTATACATTCGGTCTAAGTCTTACTGTTTTGGCGTTATTTGACTATCTTGAAAATAATAGACGATTTTGGACAGGAAGTAAATATAAAATGTCTAAAAAATACGAAAAGCTAAAAACTTGAGTGTGCCATTAGTGCACTGAAGTCGAAGGAAACTTAATTTTTTACACGTACAAAGCTTTACATTTTATGGCATCATTGGCGAAAATTTTTAAATTTGAAGTAATCAGAAACGCATTTATTGTGACAGAATGCATCAAAATGCTTAAGTACAGTCTCCTGTACTTTATCTTTCAATGACTTGTACAAAGATTCCACAATTAGAGTGCTTTTAAAAGCAATTTATTTACATTTTTTGGTTAGTTTTAGCCATAATTTTTATTCTGTAATTTGTACTAATTTTGTTTATTGTAGCACCCTGATAATGCAAATAAAGATTTGCGAAAGGTTGGTAGACTAAAAAGAGTACTTCTTTGTCCTGCTGCACACCTAAATAGTTGTGTTTTGTAGTCTAACTGATCAGCGTTGACTACAAGCGTTTATCGCTTTTTCAGTATATATACACTCGCGATCATAAAATCCGGGTCATCTTGAAAATTTGAAGTTTCTTAAATATTTTTGCCTCTGGTGCATTAATAACCTTTTTTTTTGGCTAATGTATTTTTTATTTGTCATCAATGTTTGTTTTGAAAGAAAAAAAATGGTGTTTTATTGTTTTTATTGAAAAAACAGAAAACAAATCAAATTGTTGATAAAACAGACATACGAAAAAAAAATGGAAAATACAGAACATGGTAAAAAATTAGTGAAATTTCAATGACCAATATCGTGTATTGCCTCCCCTTGCTCTAATAACCTCTTGCAGACGACGGGGCATACTCTCAATTTTTCTCCGGATTACATGTTGTGGTATGTTATTCCACTCTCTCACTAACAGATCCTTAAGCTCCTGTGCGTTGTTAGGAGAAGGTGTATGGGTTTGAATACGTTTTTTCAAATCGTCCCAGAGATGTTCGATGGGATTCAGGTCCGGAGACCCAGCTGGCCAGGGTACCCTCGTCGTTACAACTTCGTCCAAGTATTACATACTGATCATGGCAACGTGCGCTCGCACGTTGTCCTACATAAAAACGGCGTTTTCTCCAAGCCCTGCCATGTTGGGCATAACATGTTCTTCCGGAATCTCCGTAATGTATCTTCGTGCAGTTAGGGACCCATTTTCGATGAAGGGTAATTCTGTGTGGAAGTCGGAAGATATACCTCCCCAAGCCATGACCGAGCCTCCACCAAATGGCATTCTTGGAGCAATGCAAGCTTGTGAAAATCGTTCACCGGTTCTCCTCCAAACTCTTACACGTCCATCGGATCCAGTTAGGCAGAAACGGGATTTATCTGAAAATAACACTTAGCTACAATCGTTAATTCCCCAATGCGCGTATTGTCGAGCAAAAGCTAGTCGTGCAACTCGAGGCACCCGGCGAAGTGGCGGTCCTCTAGCCATTACCCGAGAAGATAGTCAAGAAGAACGAAGTCTTCTTCTGACTGTTCCAACACTAAAATTGCGATTTCGTACTTCCTCTAGACAATTTTGATGCATAACCGCAGTTGAGGTCCGGTTTCGTAAAGCCTGAAACACAAGGAAATGGTCATCTAGTGCCTTGGTCGTTCTTCTTCGTCCAAAGCCAGGTCGCCTGGTTAGCAAACTTGCCTCCTAGAAGCGTTGAAGCACTCGTTGAACCGTAGAAAGGCTTACGCCAACAGTTCTTGCGACTTGCCGTTGAGTGTGACCGTCTTCCACAAGTGCAACAATTTGTTCCGTTTCAACAACAGTCAAAGGCATTTTTGTCAAAAAATAAACACTAATAATGGCACTAATAACCACTAATGGTGGCAATAATAAACGTTTGTCCGTTGCATTTGAACAGAAAGTCGAAGTCCAAACGAGACATTTAAATCAAGCGGAGTTACAGGTAGCGTTCATTTTGGGAAGTGTCCACTTTACCGCGAAATCGGCACTATTGGAATTCTTTGGACACTACAAAGGAAACGTTATTTTTATTTATTATTATTTTTATTTATTTATTTATTTTTAGTTATTATTATGTACGATAAAGCTCGTTAAAAATGAAATATCGGTGATTTTCAAGGTGACCCGGATTTTATGATCGCGAGTGTATATATATATATATATATATATATATATATATATATATTTATATATATATATTTATATATAAGAAGTCCAATTAAGTCGGTAACATATGGAAAATTTTTTAATTTTTAGTTTTATGAAAAAAAATTTATTCTCTAGTTCTGAATGATCTAGAACTTCAATCATCAGAATCAGATATTAGTATTCTTCAGTCATTTACGCGGTTCGTTAAACAACATGAATTTTATTAAGACTTGAGAATATCCACAATTCATTTTTTTGACAAACCGCGTATACAACTAAAAAAATTTATCATTCAAAACTTTTTATGTAACATAATTATTTTATATAACAAAATTCATAAAACTAAAAATAAAAAAGTTTCACATATGGTGCCGACTTAATTGGATACCCTGTATATATATAACATTGTGACTTTAACAATTTAATTAGAAATCTCAAAATGTAATATCAGAAAAGGTAATCTACAGCAACAAAGTAATATTATGCTTTCGTCGCACAAGTCCACAAAAGGCAATTCGATTTTTTTAGTCTTTCGAAATTGAAATTTGAAATTATTGATAACCATTATTTTTTGTCCGATATTCAATAAATTGCAGTTGCATTTAAGACATCTGGATTTGGATTATTCTGTGAAATTACCAAAAACTAGCCGTTTGCTGGGATTTTATGGTCTATACCTGATCAGGGGTGCAGGTAGGCCAGTGATCAGTTTACCAATCTCTTAGGGTCTATTTTGAAAACCCTAATTTTATGGCGGTGATGAGTTTGTACTATGTACGAGGGTATTTATGGTAATTGGTGATGAGTTTACGTGTACCCGTTGTAGGTCTTCTTAATATCTGCATATCTGAGATTGTTGACATTAATTCCGTTGGTTTTAATGCCTGTATCTTCAACTAAGGCTTCTTTGAGAATAAATTCGGAATAGATATTAAAAAGTAGAGGTAATAAAATACATCCTTGCCTCACTCCACGTCGTATTTCTACTGCTTCCGTCATATTGTGTCCAATTCGTATGTTTGCACATTGATGTCAATACAAATATTTGATAATACGGAGGTCTCGGTCATCAATTCCCATCTGTTGCAAGACACCTATGACTTTGTCATGGTTTACTCAGTCAAAGGCCTTTCCGAAGTCGATAAAACACATTATACCGATTGTTCGATATCCTTACAACTTAAAATTATGGCCTGCAAACTAAAGATTGCTTCTCTGGTTCCAAGGTTGTTTCTGAAACCAAATTGTGTTTCACTTAGTTGTATTTCTATTTTGTTGTAAATTCTCGAGTGCAGTATTCTTAAGAAAATTTTCAGTACATGACTCATCAGACTGATAGTGCGATGATTACTACAATGTTTGGCATTTATTTTTTTTGGTATCATTACAAATGTTGACAGTAGCCAGTCTGTTGGTATAATATGTCCTGTTTCCTATATTTTATTGAAGAGGCTTAGAAGAGAAAGTTTACCCTTATCGTCGAGTAGTTTGATTATTTTGCTTGGAATTTCATCTGGACGGGATGCTTTCCTATTCTTTGATAGCTTTATAGCTCTTTCCATTTCATCGAGTGTTATGTTTAGACCAGTCGATATATTTTCGATTTGAATTTCTGTTCTATCGTCATCAAACAGCTCCTCAATATATTCTTTCTACCTCTCTAATATGTCTTGTTCATTGACTATAATCTTTATATATCCTTGTTTATCAAGTAAACGACTTGCAGTTGATCTATATGTTCTAGTTATTTTTTTCACCTTTTTGTACATATTAAACGTGTCATTCTTTTTGTGCAGTTCTTCTATTTTAAGACATTTGTTGCTGTACCATTTTTCTTTTGCATCCCGGATTTTTCTTCTGATTTCTTTATGGATTTTATTGTATTTCTCAGTGTTTTTATTATTCTGTTTTCGTCTGCTTTCCATTAGTCCCAATATTTCATCCGTCATCCATTGTTATTTGCGCTTATTAAAAATTTCATACTTTTTAGTTGTTTCTTGCATAATGGTTTTGATATTATTCCAGTGGTCTTCGACGTTATCTGTTTCTTCCGAGTTTTCGAACTTTTTTATCTTGTGTGTAATTTCATGACTCTTATTTCGAATACAGTCAGTGTTTATTCGGTTAGTCGCTTTCCTTTTTTAAGTTTGAGTTTTATGTCACTGATTAATAAGTTATAATCTGAGGGGACATCGGCTCCAGGTAGTGTTTTAATTATTTTGATTGAATTTTGGTACCTTTCGGTAATAGTTATATAATTGATCTGATTTCTTATGATCTTCTCTTTAGTATCTGCGGATGACTTTCAAGTATATAAACGACGCTTGGGTAGAAGAATGTATTTATCTATCCTATCTAATCTACAAAACGGTCTCCCCTGTCATTACGTTGTCCAACTCCAAAATTCCCTACAATGTTTTCTTGTGTACCTTTTCCTACTTTGGCATTGAAGTCCCCCATTATTATTGTAATATCTTTGTTTTTCAGCTGACTTATTACCTTCTTGATGTGATCATAAAAATTCTCTATGTGGTCTTCACAACTGCTGACTGCTGCAATTTCTCTTATGATAGTGACGTCATCGGATAGTGAGTCTAAGTACCTACTTATAGGACAGTCTACGATCAAAACTGTAAAAAGATGCGTTATCAGAACAATGCTCTTGTTTTTAGTTAAAAATGGTAAACGATCGTCTAGATTAGAGTGACACAAAACATTTGAAACAGATCAAGAATACACATCGTGTCTAATTTAGTTAACTTGAAACAAAAATCTTTAGGGGAATCAAACTGAAATAAAAGTTCGGTTGTGTTTCTTAAATAATATGTTCAGTAACAGTTCGATATAAAACGGAACATAGAATTAAAAAATTAAAATATACTAATTTCCCAACAAACACATTACACCATCTGATTCAACTTAATAATTATATAATCAAAAATTAAATTAAACCAAATTATAACGAAAACTTACAAATTTAGTATAAGCAGTAATTTGAGAAGGAAAAAGTCCACGAAAAGCAATCTTATTTTAAACGACTACACATTGGACAAACATATTCGTTATAAAGCAAATTACTGAGAAATCACTAGAGTATAATGGACCAGCATTTCTCTGTCTGATTGACGTAAAGAAAGCGTTTGACAGAGTAAAACTCAAAGATGTAATCCATCTTCTGTATAATAGAGAAGTTCCCCTAAATATTATAAAAACTATCAAAAACATCTACCAAAACAACAAAATGGTAGTCTGTACGACTTCCATTTGTTGGTGGCTATAAGTCACTATGACTTTTCAGTCATTACATTTGCATATATCTTCATCTGTTCGTGACTGATGATATATCTCAACATAAAAAAAATGTGTAACTCTTAAATTATTTTTTATGGACGGCGTTTAAAGGAGACATTTGGTGTCACATGAGTATTAAATGGCAGATGACTCATCAGTTAAATGTTTTGAATGCAAAAAAACGCGATGGTTTCAGCCGACATATGAGAGAAAAACATAGAGCATGCTTACTCTATTTTCTTGCTACTTGGCTATTCCTTGATTTTAAGTTTAAATCTTTCTACTTCAATGGAGATTTTAGAACTGTATATTTTGTAAGGTTGTATCACTTGTCAAATTTAATTGTTTCATGTTTGACTTCCCGTTGACATTCTCTATGTTCTAGAGACTTCTCGACTAGAGATTCGAAAAATATTTTTTTATCAAATACATTAACTTGTGTCACAGTCTGAACCTCATCTCTAATTTATTTTTAATTTGAATATTTTGTTTGCCATTTTATCATATATAAAACAAGTTTTTAGCAAAAATGTTGAAGTTAAATATTTGCCGAAACTGTTCAGAAAGGTTTCATCTACCCTGTTGTAGTATGTATGACTCATGTCATTACACATTTACTCCCCATCATATAAAACTGGAACAAACAAGAGGAGCTTTTCATAGGGGAACACACTGACCCATATTTAAGATATTGCCCTCTTTCTCTAAAGATTTCGCTTCGCCTTACGTTGTGATCGGCAGTTCGGTATACAGCGCGGCTGTTGTAACAAAATATTTACAGTAAAACGATGTACACTGAGAATAAAGATTCTCGAGTTGAAATAATATGTATTACGGAAATGATAAAAAATTTGATTCTTAATTCGTTATTTTTCTCTATATTATGCTATACTATCTTTACTCTCCAACCTGTGGTTTGTATTTAAATAAAATCCGAAAATATAATTAGAATATAAATAGCACAATAACAGCTACAATTTCTTCTTCTTTTTCAAATGCTATCTCCGTTACGATGATTTTTCAATTATCATGGCCACCATTTTCGTAGGTTTTTTTATCTAAGATATTCGTTTTATTTCCACACTCACAGCTATAGATTTCAGGGCAAGCAAATGTTCGCACCTTGCCTGGTTTGAGAATGAAACTTTTTTGCTGCCTCTTTGACGACTACCATACCACTAAGGTACATATAAATGTTGGTTTTACCACCATAATATAAATTCAATAGAATATGTCTGGTTTTAAACCCTACATTTTCCATGAGTGCGCCATTCAATCATTAGCGTAGTTACCGCTCTCTTGATAACTCGTTCTTTCTGATGATTCTAAGTAAGCCTCGTGTCTAATATTATCCCAATATACTTCATTTCACTCACCAGATTTAGATGTGTACCATTAAGGCTTGGAGGACCAAATCCCTCTAAATCCCCCCTTCGGTTAAATTTCATATTTTTGACTTTTAGGATCTTATGTTAAGCCTTACATTTAAAGTCCATTCGATCCATATAAGATGACAAGGTCATCCGCATAGCCCAGCACAAAATGCCTGTCGTTGCTGTGTCTAGCTATCAGCTCATGCATGACCAAATTTTCGAAAGGGAGAAGATAAGACTTCCCTTTTAGACAACCTCTGGTTACTTGTACCAATACTGTATCTTCCAGTAACGTTGTGTATATTAAACGGCTCCTCAGCATGTACGCTATTCATCTACAGCTTGTTTCGTCTATTCCTTTTAGACGAATCGTCCATCTATTTACTTCGTAGAAGGTGTTGAGAAGGCTTTCTCTATATCTAGAAATGCACGCAACATCAGCTCTTGGTTTTCCAGAACGTACTATACTCTCTGTACAAGATGGTGTAGTGCCGTTTCCGTAGAGAGTCCTGCTGAATACGCATACAGTCTCTGATATGTCGGACTTTTAACCAATACACCATCTTTAAGATGCTTATCGAGCAGTTTTTCTAAAATTTTCAATTTGGCTTTTTCCTGCCTGATTTTGCTAAATGTATGCCCTTATGAGCCTCTATTATTTTGGTATATACCTTAGTCGTAAGCTAGCCTATAGTATCATAAATATTTTTTTTTGCAGAAAGTCATTTCTCTTCTGGGGATGCATCGGAAGAATCCCGTCCAAACTTGGTAATTTATATGGCTCAATAAGTTTATTGCCCATTTGATTTTATCCTAGTTTACTACTTCTTTTCTACACACCAGTTTTCCCTAGAATAGTAAATCTTGGTATCCACTCCAGTCTACTGCCATGTATCTAGTAGTATCAGTTTGGTTTTAGACTTAGGAAAATGCAGGGTCTTGTCGCCATTGAGTGAATTCACCTGACTCCTTTTGGAGTGAGGAAATACTTATCTGAGGGTCCTTTGAGAGAACTTTATAGAACCTTGACATTTCTTCAGTCTGATTTATCTCCTCGCATGCCTCTGATTGCGTTTTTGACCTTCTAAGTTCCTTGTTATATTCTGCCATAGCTTTGCGATAAAAGTCCCACTCACCTGATCTTCTGGCGAAATTAAATTTTTGTCTGATTTCTGTCCTTTGATTTCTTCTTCTTCTTTAGATGCAAATCCACTAATGGATGTTAGCGATTTTCCATTAATTCTCTATTTCTTGCAATATGTATCAGAGATTGTATGTCGTTAATCCCTGTCCATTGCCTTATGTTTCGGAGCCAGGACATTTTCTTGCGTCCCATTCCTCTCTTGCCTTCAATTTTACCCTCTATTATAAGTTGGAGGAACTGGTATTTTTCATTTCGCATGATGTGACCTAGATACGCCGTTTTCCTTTTCTTGATGGTTTCGAAAAGTTGGCGTTCTTGGTTTATTCTTTTAAGGACATCTATATTTGTCCTTTGATTTGAAAGGTTGTTATTTCTTCATATTACTTTCCTGTTGGAATTCTTCTTTATCTCCCTATAAACGTCTTCGAATGCTTCCCATTTTTTAATGCAAACAATTTGTACTCTTCTTCTTATAAACAACTTTTATGGACTCCATACCACAGGACCTCCATAATCTTCACCACCTTAGTATTCCAATTTTTGTATACTCGTTAGCAGAGTTTAAGCATAGGTCAGTGCGCTAAAAGATGTTGTATGGAACTGCAGAAGTTGATTCTGATTTCCAATTTGAGCATCATCTATTGCTCGTTCCAGTTTGTTAACCCTGGAACTGCACTGTTGGGTCTCAGAAACCCAGAGAGTCATTCATTGCAATGTGACATGTGCATGAGTGGTTTATGTGTGTCGTCACTTTATGTAAATTCAGTCTGTCGTAAGCCGAGTTAGAATACGGGTCATCCGCTGCATTTTAGTGAAACAACGAGGTAAGATATTTCCAGAAGTACAAGCATGGGTACCCCGGACCCAAGGGTGATGTTTACGGTAATAATTTTGTTTAAACTTATTTTTTTTTTTATTTTAGTATAATGGCGTCAACTAGTACAGAAAATAGTCGAGTAAAGGTATCAACTAGCAGAGAAAATCGTCGTCCTTTAACTGAGGTAGAATTACAGAGAAAGGCAGACAATTTATGGGAGAATGAGAGTGAAAACGACATCGTAGACGATATGTTTGGAGGGGACGAGTCTGATGAAGATTACGTTGAAGAGCAACTGTCAGACAGCAATAGTGAACAAAGCGACAATGAAGACGAAATAGTGGATGAATCAGTTAGAAATATTACTAGTTTACTGGGGAAAAATGGTCATCGGTGGAGCACACAAGCACCAGCAAGACAGGGTCGTACAAGACGAGAAAACATTGTAATACATTCACCTGGCCCCAAAGGAGAAGCGAGCACAGTTCAATCTCCTGAACAATCTTGGAATTTGTTGTTCAACAAACAAATGATAGATGTTATTGTTTTGCACTCAAATGAAGAAGTCATTCGTAAATGCAATGATATTAGACAGCAGAGCTACACAACACCAGTAACTAGAACAGAAGTGAAGGCTTTCATTGGGCTGTTATTTTTAGCAGATGCATTACGAGTATCTAACTGTAACTTAGATGAACTTTGGTTAGTAAAATTTGGAAATGGAATACCTCGGGCGACGATGTCACAGCAGCGATTCCAATTTATAGCCTTATGTCTGAGGTTTGATAGTAAAGACAGTAGAGCAGAAAGAAAATTAGTGGATAAATTTGCACCTATACGAGAATTATTCGACATTTTTGTGAATAACTGTAAATCGTACTATACACCATACGAATACTGTACTGTAGATGAACAGCTTGTAGGATATAGAGAAAAATGTCCATTTCGAATCTACATGGCTAGTAAGCCTGATAAGTATGAAATGAAAATAATAATACTAAATGATTCAAGAACATATTATATGCTCAATGCAATTTCATACGTTGGAAGAGTAACCACAGAAAACAATGAATCAGTACCGGCTTATTATGTTCGAAAACTTTCACAACCAATACATGGAACTAACCGAAACCTCACTATTGATAATTGGTTTACATCAATTTCCTTAGCTGAACAAATGTTAGAACAGTATCAATTACCTCTCCTAGGTACTTTGAGAAAAACTAAGAGAGAAATACCTGCTACATTCCTCAAAAAAAAAGAAGTAGGTATATCGCTATTTGCTTTTGATAGAAATAAAACTCTTGTTTCATATACTCCTAAATAAAACAAAATTGTTCTTTTGCTGTCAACATTGCATTCTGATGACTCTCTTAATGCCATTACGGGTAAGCCCAATATTATACATTCGTATAATAAAACGAAGGGAGGAACAGATACATTTGATCAGCTCTGCCATTCTTACACTACCTCACGGAAGACCCAACGTTGGCCGCTACGAGTTTTTTTCAATATACTTGATGCTAGTGGAATAAATGCAATGGTTTTGTTTTCTCTCTCAAATCTCCATTGGAAGGAAAGTAAAAACAATAATCGAAAATCTTTTCTAAAGCAGTTAGGAATGAGTCTAATTGAACCATGGTTACAAGAACGATTGACCGTGGCTACTTTACAAAAAACACTGCGGCAAAGAATTTCTGAAATTCTGGGAATTGAAGTCCCCCCACCACAACATAATGTTCATTTAACAAAAAAAGTTAGATGCTGCTTTTGTGCAAAAGGAAAAGATCGAAAAACCAGTTTTGCGTGTTCTGAGTGTCGCAGACCATATTGCATGGAACATAGAGCCCAGCTATGCTGTGAATGCGAACATCAAGATCCAAGAAACTGAAGACCTGGCTAAGAATAACTAAGACTTATATTACTAAAAGAGTTTATTTTTTTGTTACAAGGATAGTTATACAGGTGTATTTTATAGATGATAATTTCAATTTAAGGTTTATTTGTTTTAATAACAATGTTTTATGTTTGAATAATATTTTATGTTATTTTTGAATTTCAACAAATATATCTCTTTGTGAAATACCACACCATGGTTAAATTTTTTTCTACACATTCTACTAAGTTTAGATATTCTCCCAAATCCATCAAATATTCACATTTTCTGTTTTTTTTTGCTAAAAAACAGCTTTGGGTTTCTGAGACCCGAGTGTGAAGTTCATGCCTTAAAAAATAAGTGTGATGTACTAGGGTTACTGCTTAGATCTTCTTGAGCCTGATCTAGTTGAGTATCAAGATGGTGTCATGGTGTCTGCTTGTCAACGCTATCCTGAATATTTTTGTCATATTGCTATATGACCTACTCTGATCGTTAGAGTTTCTAAGTTTTTTTTAGCGACTCCTTGTTGCGAAGGTGCTAATAGTATTCTGCTGAGGGTTACTTTTACCCGAAAGGTGTTTTATAAAATCTGGTTGAGTCTGTTCTACCCGAAACACTTTCTGGCTGAGTATTTGGAGCGGAGACATAATCTGCAACTGCAGTCATTGGGCCAATGATAATCGAGTCCGTTCAACCTGGAATACTGTTGAGTTTCATATTAATTCAAATCTACCTAGCTCTAGGCTTCCAACGCAAGATAACGACTTAAATTCGTGTTGGATCGAATTATTTGAATATAATAGTAGTTTATGTATAATCTGCAATTGAAATTTAAAAGTACTTGTCTCTGATCTTTTTGAAATATTTTAAAATATAACTCTTTTCAAATAAATTTCCATATCTTATATTTTAGATACTTGTAACTGTTTTTCAATTCACAAAACATAATTCATAACAAACACTATGCACTGCACAGCATCTATTTTACGAAAATCTTGGAAACAATTTTCTTCTATCCTAATTAAAATACCCTTCCTAAAAGCCTTCCTCCAAATATATGTTACATAGATTAATGAGACACTATTACTGTAGCTCGTTGTCGTAATGTCACTTAGAGCCCTAATGCTTTTACAGTTTATTTTTGCGTAAGGAATTCAAGCGAAGCCAAGTTCACGGTTTCAGTATTCCCTTTCAATATCACCAGCGCGTGCATCCAGATAAGTTTTTTAATAAAGATTTATTTATGAATCCGTATTCAAAGTTTTGCCGAATATTCTCATAATATTTACTGAAGTTTTCATTCCAATATGGCGTTTTTTTGCGAGAAAGAATATTTTCGATGCAATTGTTCTATTTAGGACATATAGTTAATATTTTGAACGGATCTGTAATAGTAATATGTAAAAAGTTGTTCTACAGAATGAAATAAATAACATACAATGCTATGTATATGAAGTTAGCTGCCCGGAAAAGGAAAATTATCCACAATAAAGTAAAAATTCACAAACGAAAAAGAGTTCATGCCTTGAACCATCTAATGACCCTAGATTACAAGATTGACCGAGATTAATTCAACTAAAACAGTATAGAGTGCAATGAGACAAAAACGGATATTAATGGCTAAATAGATTCTTTTTTAACTATGTTTATTTACAATCTACATCATTACGGAGTAATGATGTAGAGTAAACAGTAAATATGTTACTGGTTTTGGACGTGAAGGAAAGACATGCAATGATGTCTGACCCTATTTTATTTTGATTTAGTTTTGAGGTAGATCCTCGGGGCCAGGTTTTATCTAGTCTCTTTGTAGCTGAACCATTGTTAAATAATTCCCTTACTCCGTGGCTCGATGGATTTCTTTAAGTCGTAGTGAAGTGTTTGATTATTTACGTACCATGGTGCATCCACTATCGATCTTTAGACTTAGGTTAGGACTTCCCTTAGGACTTAGGGAAAATAGGTTTAATCTAGGATGTTCTTCTTTAAAGAAAGATTCTTAGAATTAATTTCACGTTTGACTCATTAAACTTCTAGTAAATTAATTTTATCACTTGTTATTTATTTAGCATGTGGCTTAATAGAGAGAATAAATA
Organism: Diabrotica undecimpunctata; assembly: GCF_040954645.1. Classification (NCBI taxonomy): domain Eukaryota; kingdom Metazoa; phylum Arthropoda; class Insecta; order Coleoptera; family Chrysomelidae; genus Diabrotica; species Diabrotica undecimpunctata. Next base: position 41,016,601 of record NC_092812.1, read on the forward strand.
CTACGATAGTTGTAATACGTAAGTATAGAATTTAAAATACAAACATGAGCTTATACGAAAACGAACACATACAAGAAACGTACATAAAACACAAGATCTTCTTCTTCTTCTGGTTCCTATCCGTTTCGGATGTTGGAAATCATATTGGCAATCATGACCTTGCTCGCTGCGGCTCGAAACAGCTCCGTTGAGGTTTTCTTAAACCAGGTTCTTAAATTCCGCAGCCATGATATTCTCCTTCTACCGGGTCCTCGCTTACCTTTGACTTTACCTTGCAACATAGACTGCAGCAGGGAGTAACGGTGCTGATTTCTCATAACGTGTCCCAGATATTGCAATTTTATGCGTTTGATCGTAAACACAATCTCTGGTTCCTTCTTCATTTTTTCTAGAACTTCCTTGTTCGTGATCCTTGCTGTCCATGATATTCTCAGCATTCTTCTATAAAGCCACATCTCAAATGCTTCAAGTTTTTTAATAGTGGTGTCTGTAAGCGCCCATGCCTCCGCCCCCTTACAACAACACAGAGAAAACATAGCATCTCAAATGTCTCATTTTTGTATCCAGGGATATGTTGTGACTTTTGAAGATGGCGCTCATTTTGTTAAAGACCGTTCTTGCCTTTCCTATGCGGCACTTTATTTCTTGTACATTGCTCCACTGTTCGTTTATAATAGTTCCCAGGTAGCAATACTGTTTTACTCGCTCTATCTGCGTCCCATTAATGTATAGATGAGCCCCATTTATATTCTCCTTGCTGACAATCATTTGTTTGGTTTTGTGGGTATTAATGTTTAGTCCGTACTGTTGACTATACTCGTTTATTCTGTCCATTAGCCTCTGAAGTCCCTCTAAACTATCTGCTATCACCATGGTGTCGTCGGCATATCTAACATTGTTTACTCTTTCACCATTTAGAAGGATGCCTTCGTCTATTCCGTAAAGAGCCTCGTTAAAAATTTTTTCTGAGAACATATTAAATATCAACGGCGATAGAATACATCCCTGTCTAACTCCGCGTAGTATTTTTATGTGATCTGTTTCTTCTCCGTTAATTTTCATGTATGCGGTCTGATTCCAGTATAGTTCTGAAATTATTCTGAGGTCTTTGTCATCCAGGTCTGCTTCTTTTAAAATGTTTATCATCTTTTGATGTTGAACTCTGTCAAATGCCTTTTCATAGTCGATCAAGCACGCGTATACGTCGCAGTTAACGTCCCTGCATCTTTAAATAAGTACCTGTACTCCGAAAAGTGCCTCTCTGGTACCCACTGCGTTAATGAAGCCGAACTGTCTGTCTGATATTTGTTCCTCGCACTTCTTATAAATTCTTCCATCGATGACTCTAAGAAACAGTTTCAACATGTGGCTCATTAGGCTGATTGTTCGATATTCTTCGCACTTTTTAGCCCCCTGTTTTAACACAAGATAATATAAACAAATGAAAGGTTATATCTTTAGATCAAGTGTTGAGCTATCTATTCAAGGCTTGAATATATAGTTGTTAAGAAGTCTTTTGGGTCCCTCGGTATACCCTCAATTCACATGTCTCCATCATGTGTTGGATGGTTTGATCTGGACATCACAATCGCAGCTAGGAGCAGACCTTTTTTCCTATTTATGTAGGTTACGTGCACATACTGCATGTCCCGTTCTAATTCGGTTAAGCCTCTTCCAAATGTTTCGTGGCTGGTTGAAGCTATCAGGCTATTGGACTGGGTCAATACGGTTTGATGCTTTAGGTGGAGCTTCTTGAGTCCACAGTGTGCAGCATCTGGTGGTAAAATTGGAAAGTTCTGCTGTTGGCTGTTGGGCTGTTACTATTGTTGGTTTTTTGAATGGAAAGTCGGTTTGCTGCTAAACTGGGGATGTCTTCATGGATTATGAGTTATAAGTTGCTATTTATTTTCGAATACTCTTTTATTAATGCCTTTTGTTTTCTTAAAATTGTCCGAGGTAAATGACTGAGGATAAAAAGCCAATATAGTGGAGTAGTCTTGATGCAACCGCTAATTTATTATTCTCATTATTATATTAACCCAGATGTGCCTGACGTACAATAAATTGTACACCATAAACATGATTTGACTTGTACATAATGTGCGAATTTTTTCTCTTGGTAACAGCTTGAATACTTCAGTAAGTCTTGATCAAGCATTAAGTGTAGTTGTTGTGAATTGCTCGCTGTGTAATATCTGACGATAATTTTGCGATAAAGTTTATAAGTTTTCAAATTTAGTAATAAAGGTAGACATTATTACTTTGGTGCCTTCAGTAAATGGCAATATGGCCAAATGAAAAGTTTACTCTTTTTTTTAAGTACTGTTTTACCTGGATTCTCCTTATGGAACAACGAAAGGAAAGGTTTTTAGCCATCGACACGGTTAGAGAAAATGGTTTAGACGAAATGCAATTACAATATTCGAAAATTATGAGAAAAGAAAACATGGGACATATAATTACAGAAATAATTGCAGTACAATGACATGGCAATGATTTAGTAACGCTTTTTTCAAACTCTGCAGGACTGCAACTGGTATTATTTATTATTACAGGCAGAAAAACCCATCTCGCACATGTGTATAGTGTAAATGTAGGCGAAGTCGACCTTAGTGACCAAAATATTAGTCTCTACCTCATTTCTATTCGCGGGAAAAATGACATCTTTCATTGATCAGTCAATACATTGACATGGCTGTTCATAATGCCTGTCAACTTTACCGTTCGCATTAAGGGAAAATAATTCAGTTATCATCTGTAAGACGCATTACAATATCTTTGTTACAACAAAAATAAGGTAGCTATTTTCAAGGTCGTCCATCGTTCAATGGAAATGTCGATATTCGCTATGACCGGGTAGACCATTTGGTGATTTCACAGGAAAAACCAACTCGATGTGGTTTGTGCCATGCTATAGTAAAAATGCGGTGTTCAAAATGCAACGAAGACTTCCATAATAATATCAAATGTTTTGTTTCATACCATATCCAAACTTATAGTAGGTTATATGCCTGGTGTACCCATATTTTGTACAGTATTTTTTTTATTTATTTTGGGCTAACGATAAATATGTTTTTGTTAACTTATATAATGCGTAAATTCGGAGAAATATATTAAAAAATATTTTAAAGTAAGTTTTAAGCATATCTGGGTTAAGCCATTATCATGAATTACCTGAAATATGACATAGAAGAATTGATCAGAGAGTATGTTGTTGTTGAGTATTAGTTTCAATGTTCTCTGGCATAAAATTCGTCAGCTTATATGGGAATACCTTCTTTCATACTGTGTCGTAGGCAGCTGTCGGATTCACAAACACCACAGCCGTCTTTTGTTGCTTTTGGACACCCACTTTTAAATATGTAGTTAGAATTAGGACCTGGTCTGCGCAGCTTTGAAAAGGTATGAAACCTGTTTGTTCGAGTGGTACATTTTCAAGAATTCGTGGACCTGTTCTGTTTAAGATAAGTCATATCAACAGTTTATAGCAGCAGCTCAGAAGTACTATGGGATATTAGCTTTCAACTATATTGTAGGATTTATTTGATTTTACTACAGCAATTATTTTGCTCTTTTTAGAAAGTTTTTTTAGATAATACCTAAACACCAAAAAACAGGAACACTTAGACCTATATAGAGCGAAAAACAGAGAGGTAAAGAAAAAAGTAACAAATGAAAAGAACGAACGATGGGAACAAGCATGCACAGAGATAGAACGACATATCGGAGGAACGAGAAATTCAGAATCATGGCGAATATTAAAAGCACTTCAACGAAATAAGACAGAGAAAACCCAGATCGGCAAAATTAGTGAAAACGAGTGGCAAGAATACTACGTAGAACTACTTACAGAAAACCGTCCCCAATTTCAGGAAGAGAATATAGAACATACAGGAAATGGGGCATACGACCAGATAGAAATAAGCCTGGCAGAAGTTAAGAGAGCAATCAAGACATTGAAGAACAAAAAAGCCAAAGGACCCGGAGGAATACCAAACGAACTAATTAAAAACGGAACGGAAAAGTTATTCCGCATGCTACATAGAATGTTCGAAAGAGGACTAAATGGAGAAGAAATACCTGCGGAATGGACACAAGCATACATCACATCCATACATAAGAAAGGAAACAGGAAAAAATGTGAAAACTATAGAGAAATTAGTATAATATCGTCGGTAGGTAGACTTTACGGGAAAATTATTAAGAAAAAACTAGAAACTGAAATAATAGGAAAAATTGGAGAAGACCAAGCAGGGTTCACAGTAGGAAAATCATGCCTAGATCATACGTACACATTAGAACAACTGATAGAGAAGAAAATGGCAAAAGGTAGACCGGTCCATCTGGCCTTTGTTGATCTAAAGAAAGCATATGACTCAATACCTAGAGTCAAATTATGGGAAGCAATGAATGATCTCGGAATCCGACAAACACTAATAAAAGCAGTTAAAGCATTATACAAAGAAAACAAAGTAGCTATTAAATGTGGAAATAAAGCCTACAATCCATTTAAGACGACAAAAGGACTTCTACAAGGCTGTGCTACGTCCCCTCCTCTGTTTAAAATATTCTTGGAAAAGACACTCAAACCATGGAGGAAAAAGTGCGAAGGAATGGGCATACCAGTAAGAGACGAATACCTATACACCTTAAGTTTTGCCGACGATCAAGAAGTCATCGCACAAGATGAAGAAGATCTCAGCTTTATGCTCAGAAAACTAGAAGAAGAATATAAAAATAACGGAATGGAAATAAACTTAGAGAAAACCGAATACCTAACAACAGAAAACAAGGATATGAGAAACCTAGAGATAGAAGAGGGAAGACAAATAAATGGAACAGATAAATTGAAGTATTTAGGAACCATAATATCGAACCAGGGAACAACAGAAGAAGATATAAACAACAGACTGAGACAAACAAGAAACTGTATAAGACAACTAAACTCAGTGTTGTGGGATAAGAACATTACGATAAAGACAAAAAAGAGAATATATAATACCCTGACAAGAAGTATCCTGACATATGGGTCCGAAAACTGGACAATAAACAAGAGAAATAGAGGTAGAATAAGAGCAGTAGAAATGGAGTTCCTGAGGAGAAGCTGTAGACTTACAAAAAGAGACAGAATTGAAAACGCAGAGGTTAAGCGGAGAATGGGAGTGCAATCAGACATAATCGACTATATAGAGGAGAAGAGACTATCCTGGTACGGCCACGTCAGAAGAGCGGACAGAGGACGCTGGATAAACAAAATCACAAAATGGAGCCCGATTGGAAGAAGAAAGAGAGGAAGACCCCGAAGGTCATTCAGAGATGAAATCGACGAGGCTATGGAGAAAAGAACCCTGCGAGATGGAGACTGGAATGACAGGGAAAATTGGAGAAAACGGTTGAGTGAAGGAAGACAGTGAAAACTGTGGAAATCCTTAGTAGTAGTAGTAGTAGAAAGTTTTTGGTATTTTTCCAGTTATTAGGATTTGTGAGTAGACAGCACCTTTGCCAGTTCTCATGTTTCGGAGGGCTGATGTTATTTCGTCGATGATGAGTTCGTGGGAGAGGATTGAGTTATGTCGGGCTTTTTACCGTAAATTATTGAGTTTCTTTTTTTATACATTTTGTGTGTTCTTTATCACGTGGAGCCCTAGATAGGGTCACTAATATGCTAGATATTTGATCAAGGGGTGAAAAGTTGGATTTTCTAGTTTGATAAGTTGGCTCCAAGATTGTCTGCTTGACCTTTTAATGTCAATTATCTCCGTTGTTTTTATCCATTTATCTTTACGAGCTTTATTCAACGTGTGTCATAGGTCACTATCTACCTCTGGGTCACCATTCTCTATATAGTCACTGTAAAGTTTTTACATTATTATTCCATCCCGGGATTATACTCTTTACGGTAATCTCTTGTTATACACTTTTTTGCAGTTGGTATTACCTCAACTACAAATCTATCGTATATTTCAGGTATAAATGGGACTCATCTTATAACTTTATCAAGTTCCGTAAAGAATTTGCCTTCTGAAAATTCCATCTTGGTCTGGGAATGGATCGGATTACCAGAATCTTCATATAATATTGAACTTAATTTTATCAATAGTATTTTAAGATCCTTTTCAAGATTTTCAACATTCAAATTTGTACTTTCATTAGTGTTTTACCAGGAAATATCATTGCTTCAATTAGGATCCTTGTAGTTTATTAATTTAATAGTGGTCGTAAACTTTTAAATTTGTTGAAAAAATCCTATTAATATATAAATTTTAATGTACTTAATAGAATAAAACGGATGAAAAACAACCAGGAAGTGTCAGTAATTTCAAGTAAATACACGATTTAAAGAGACATATTCAAAGTAAGAACAAGTTAGTCACGGAGAACGTCTATTGCAATGAATCAAATAAACTAAGATATATAATTGTTTGGAGTACAAGTAGAACTCGATGATTTACGTCGACAAATAAGTAGATTGGCTTGAAAAACTAACAACTTAAATACAGTCATATTTCACGTTCATGAATTAAGTTAATTGTATTTAGCATAAGAATATTTACTGTAATATTAAAACATAACGTTATTTATGATTCTAGGTATTGTCACGATTTCCAAAAAGTGAGAGTTTAAGCAACAAGCAGCCGAGATAGCAATCGATGTTGGCATTGAAATATAAAGCCATAGCCACCTTGATAATGTCACGAAGAACCTTTAGCTTTAGATCATCAAACAGCTGCATACGGGACTAAGAATATTATTAATTAAAGAGTTAATTGAATATCATTACTATGACAATGCATATTGAAAATATATTAAGTTTTATTATTCTTTTTATACCCAGAAACAGAAGAATTAGTTAAATTTATCTTTTAATGATTATGTATATATTTGTAGATATCCGTGATTCACGATTTACTACTCACAATCCACTAATTTAATGTGATAGATAATATTGTATTACAATGGACTTGTGAAATCGTGGTTCTGCTTACCTTTTTATTCATACCCATTCACTAAAATGAAGTAATACTTCGGTAAGATCCATTGACCCATTGTATGTAAAATTTACGCTTACGACGATCTATGGCCTCCAAAGAAACAGCAATAACTTCCTCCTCTTATTTTTTTATTTTTACGCTTTTAAATAGCAAATGTAATAAAAGACGAGGATTTTCTAAAAGAGAACCTACAATTAACACTCGTTAGAATAGAACAAAATCTTGAATTTATTAAAAATATATAAAACATTTTACTAACCAAATACTAACAGCCAATGCATAAAACAGGGAAAGAAACTAATAAGCAAACTTCTTACCCTGGCGTTTCCTATGTAGATCTAAAACGACAAAATGAAATAACCCAACCCTAGGCACAAACCTGGTTCAGATCAAAAATATTTACCATCAACAATTAAATACATTGAACAGATGATTGCAATAGTAATCTAAATAATGAAGGCTTAGTTAACCTTCATCGGACTAACTATTCTAAGAACTAGCGCTTACGTCCTAACACAAGCAAAACTGAAACCTGTCTCTTTCACCTGTCGAATCAACTTGCGGGCGATACTCTCAATGTAACTCTAAATGATACAGCTATCAAACATAACAACAACCCCAAATATCTAGGCGTCACACTTGATAGAACACTCACCTTCAAAAGTCATCTTACAAACGCAGCCGGTAAACTAAGAACAAGAAATAACTTAATATCAAAACTTGCTGGAACAACTTGGGGTGCTTCTGCAGATACTCTTCGGACCTCTGCTCTAGCTTTGGTTTTTTCAGTGGCACAATATTGTGCACCAGTATGGCTAAATAGTGCACATACAAGCAAAATCGATGTCCAACTTAACCAAACCATGAGAATAATCACTGGAACAATAAAACCAACGCCAGTGAGATGGCTGCCTACTCTGAGCAATATTGCTCCACCAGATCTATGCCGTACAGCAGCATTAGTGAGAGAGTACCAGAAAATTGTAGCCAACGTACAATTACCAATACATCAAGATATCCCAGACATGTAAAAAGAGCACCAGCGACTGAGATCTAGAAATCCTCCAATACGATCTGCCCGAAAAATTGGTAATTCCTATGATATACATAGGCAATGGACAACAAGATGGATGCCAACAGTAGAATCGGACTATATTAAGATATCCACCCCAATTCAGGGTTTCATCGGATCAAATCTGCCCCGGTCCACTTGGGCAAGGCTTAATCGTATACGTACCGGATATGGTAAATGTGCTGATTCGCTGTTCAGGTGGGGTCGTGCAGAAAGTCCACAGTGCGATTGCGGACAATCTAGACAGACCATAAGCCATTGTGTTTCAGACTGCTTGAATCGTGCCTACCGTGGAAACCTCCAGGACTTTGCGGAATGTTCCCCAGAACCAATTGAATGGCTATGTAAATTGGACATTAATATTTAGTGTCATTTATTCTATCTTTAGTGTTTAAATAATGTATTTAATATATATGTATATATTATTGTATTTGTATATTTATCGTACTGTGAAAGTTCATACGCTAAATAAATAAATAAAATAAATAAACCTTCATCGGACTGCCCGGGGTCTATTTTGACCCCAGATCACAATTTTTGGCTGTTACTTTATAGATCTTAATTTTTCTGTATCAGGTCGTGTTTCTGCCGCGTATGTTATTATTGGTCTCATGACTGTTTTTTAAATTCTGTCTTTCATTTCTTTCCCGATATTTTTATTTCTCCATATTGAGGCAGCCTGCGGCTCTGTTTGCTCTAGGCATTTGATCTTCCAGTTCTTCCACTTCAGTTTCGAGCTTCCCGTAGATAATGTGATGCATAGATATGTTATCTCCATCACTTGCTCTGTTATCTGATCTTACAGCTCCAATTTACATCTTAGTAAATTTGCTGTTGTAACCATGCATTTTGTCTTTTTTGGGGAAACTAAAATGTTAAATTTTCTGGCGGATACATTAAATTGGTGCAGCATACATTGTAAATAGTATTCACTTTGAGAGAGTAGTATTGCGTCTTCTACATAGCAAATTATTTTAAGTTGTTTTTCTCCCATTTGTTATCCTTTTTTAGTTCTTACTTTTTTTATTATTTCATCCAAAATCAGGTTGAACAATAAGGGAATAGACAGGGAATCTCCCTGTCTTATTCCATTACCAGCTCTAATGCTTCAATAGGGTCGGTTTTTCTTCCACTTTTACTTTTATTGTGTTGTTTTGGTAAATATTTTCGATCGTTTTGATTATTCCCAGAGGTATCTCTCTTGCGTACAATAAGTGGATATTGTCCTCTAATTTGACCCGGTCAAATGCATTCTTAAGCTCCACGAAACATAGAAATGCCGGTTTGTTGTATTCTAATGGTTTCTCTTACACTTGCCTCATTATAAATATAGCATCAGTGCATGATATTTCCGACTTACAACCTAGTTGTTCTTCTCTGCTAGTGTTATAATTCCATTCAGTTTATTTGTTATCACTTTGGTTGTTAATTTTGGTGTTGTGTTTAATAAATTAATTCCTCTGTAATTTTTCGAGTTCGATTGGTTTCCCTTTTTGAAGAGAGGTATTAGGATGTTTCATCTCCCATTCTTGAGGAATTCTGTTTTGTTCTAGGTATTATTTTTTTGATTAGTTTTAATCTTTGTTGGTTCAGATCTGATCCTCTATACTTTAGGAGTTCGTTCGGTATTCTGTCCTCTCCTGGTGATTTTCTATTTTTAATTTCCTTAATGCTTCCTTTACCTCTTCCTCCTCAAGAGTTATTTGTTCGTTTGTTGTCACTTCTGATGTTGGTGGTTCATTACCGTCACATTTAGCAAATAGGAATCGAAAGTGGTCTACCCATGTTTCTGAATGTGTTTCGTTTTTATTAGTTCGTTTATCTCATTTTCTTTGCCCTCTGATTATTCTCCATATTTCTTTTTGTGTTCCATAGAAGTCATGTTCCATCTGTTTTGAGAAGTTCTGCCAGTGTTCCCTTTTTATTTGCCTAACTAAATATGCCTGTTGTGTTTGATGTGTTCTATATTGTAAAAAGGCTTTCTTCTTTTCTTCACATTTTGTCTTTACTTCCTCTCTAAACCATGGTGTTTTCTTTATTGGTATGTTAGTATTTGTTACTTTTCTCTCTCCAAGTAATTCTGTTGCTGCGTTAATTATGTGATTTTTGAGTTTTTCCCAGTTTTCCTTGATGTTATCCTGATCTAATATTTCACTCCCAGCGATCTCCTCTGATATTCTTTTTCGGTATAAGTATTCCGTGAATTCCGTATTTAGTCCTTCGACTTTATTTTTGTTTGTGTTGGCGCCGCTCTGGGTGTGAAGTATTTCATGATGATTCTTATTTTACATAATACTAGGCTATGGTCGCTACCTACATCTGCTGATGTGAGGCATCTTACTTTGATTATTTCCGGTGGATTTATATCTCTGTTCGTTATAACATTATCTGTCGTAGATCTTTGTCCACGGCTGTTATTAAATGTATATTTGTGTTGCTCTTTGTGGTCAAAAAATGTGTGGTTTATTCTAGGTTCGTTGTATTAATGTGCTCAATTCCGGGTATTACGTGATTGCCTATTCGAGCGTTAAAATCCTTCAATATTATCATCTTCCCTCTGACTTGATCTACTTCTTGTAATTGATCATAAAATATTTCCCTTGTTGTTTGAGGATTTTTATTTTCTGTTCTGTATACTGCGATGAAGTTCAGGTCTTTCTTCTCCATTTTTATCTTTGCTGTTACAATGCTTTCTGATATGTATTGCCAATCTTTGATATGATTTTGGTACCTTTGGTGTATTAGTAAGGTTACACCTTCTTTGGCCCTGATTTCTTTTGCGAGGGTTATCAAACCCTTTCGTTGATAACCTAACAAGTAAGATTACAGTCCTCTTCAAACCATACAATAACATAAGAATTGGTAGATACAGCGGTATTAGTAACAAAAGTCTATTTTCTCGTGTCAAAGATAAGACACCAGTAATGTATACCAGGCAATTATATTCCTTGAGGGTCCGTTTCAAAAATCTACTACACTTTCGCTTTCCAGTAGTTGTAACCTCCCCTCAGGAGATCATCCTGATTACGTAGTTGAAACCAGGCATCTAATCTAGGCCACCTCGTTTAGGGGGTTAGGTAGGAGGTTTAGGGGAATATGAAATAAAGTCAAGGAAAAAGATCATTATAAGACTGTTATATTGTTTTTTCTCCCGTCTTTGTTTAATAAATTTTTGCTGCATAATTTGAAAAATTTGTATCTTGAACTTAATTTAATCATTTAATTTTAATGCTACTGTTTTTGGTTGTTTTCTTCTGCAACTAAAGTATTCAACAATTTTATGGAACATATCTAAATCTATTTACACATTTAAATGTTAGTAACAGCTTATCTTAAATAGCGTTTGTTTACTTTACAACTGCAGTTTTGTACATTTTACGGCGAATAAAAAAACAATATAAGTATGGAAAAGCAAACTAATATCTCATTTTTTTTGCCACTGTATAGTTGAATGCTTTCCTGGTATAGTAAATGAAATATAATTGTGTATTGTCTTGATATTATTATCAGTACATTTTGAACACAGCAGTATTGTAAATAATTACTGAAAATATTTTAAAAGTTAGAAATTTATACAACATGGTACCTACAAAATGGTAATTAACATGTTAACTTTTCTACATTAATATGAATGCAAGATGAATGTTTGTTTTAAGCTTTATAAATCTGAAAACTATTTTAATCAAATGCTCAGCAGAGAAGTACTCTTATTTAACATGTAGAGAAGAAGGGAATATATAATAACGCACATAACAAATTTTATATCAGTTTAATTAAATTCAAAATTAATGATTACAATAAGTATAAAAATAAAGGTAAAACTCCTTACCTTTATTTTACTACATTTATTACTATACTACTTTATTACAATAGTTAAACTATTAGTGAGAAAAATGACACTTTTTATTTTGTACAACCTGTCTGAAATGTGGAGTGAGGTTAGTGCAACTGATTCTCATTAGAGAGTCCAGATGTTTATCTGTCAACCGAGATCTGTACCGATTTTTAACAAAGTTCATTTTTGAAAAAGCGGCTTCGCACACATAAGTTGAGCCAAACATAGTACACAGTTTTATTGCCAAAGATTTTAGTTCTGGATATTTTTTGTCACACACATATTTAATCCAAAATTTGTCCCAGGCAAGCGTTTCTGGAACTTGAGTATAAACCTCCTTTAAAACGGAATCTTCCTGATACTCGATCATTTCCATCTGAAGGGCAGCTTTGTTACTATTAAAAACGTCTGCTGCTTCGCTGGTCTATACACCATTAGCCTTGAGAGAAAAACTGTTGCTTAACAGTTGCACAACATTTTCAGTTTTGTGAAAATCAGCAAATCGTTTTTTAAATTCCAATTCAAGTTCATTAATAAAATGTAAAAACTGGGTGACATCAATATCTTTATTACTATTACAAACAGATTTAAGGAGAGGAAAATGCAAAAGTTCTACCTTAATGTCCTCAGAAAAAAGTTCAATCTTTTTAGAAAAACTTCTTAAATCCAACAGAAGTTTACAAACAAGTTTTCCCTTGCATTGTAGTTTTACATTTAAGAAGTTTAGATGTCTGAAGATGTCCGCCAAAAATGCGATAGTTGCAACGTTTTCTGTGTTCAAGAGGAAGCCCAAATGGTCATTTGCAGCTTCATTATCAATAGTGGACAGAAATTCTCTTATATTGTCTAGAATGCAAAGAATCTTTCACGCACTAAACCTTTACTTAGCCATTTCACGTTGTTATAAAGAAGCAAATCGTCAAACTGAGCATTAATGTCTTCTAAGAATGATTTGAATTGACGATGCCTCAAAGATGATTTTGCACGTATTAAGTTCACTATCTTCATGACGGTTTGCATTTTACTGTGCAGATTTGGATTTAAACTGCAACACAACACACTTTGATGAATAATACAATGATACGATATTAGATTTAAATTGCACATTGGATCACTACTTAGTCGCTAAACCAAGCCTTTTCTACGCCCAACCATTGCTGCAGCGCCGTCCGTTGTGATCGAAATAACTTTTTTTTAAATCCAAATTATTCTTGCGAAAATAGTCCACCACAGCCTTGTGTAAATCCTCTCCTGTAGTAGTTCCTGACATTGGCAAAATAGTCAAAAGTTCTCCAGTAAACTCTTCACTGGTTCTGTCCACGTAGCACACGAAAATGACAAGCTGTGCTGTATCTGTAATGTCGCATGACTCATCCCATGCCAAAGCAAAATATTCAGTGACAGCCAAGATTTGTTTTAAAGTTTTGTATGTTTCATCTGCCAATATCTGTGTATTCATTGTGCTTGGCGTAGTAGATATTGGAATACGCTAAATAGTATCGACAACCTCCTTATTTTGAAATAATGAATTTCCTGCTTCCAGAAAACACTCTTTAACGATAGCCGCGTCACTAAATGGCTTCATATGTTTGGAGAGCGTCAAGGAAATGCGTAAAGAAGCTTCAGAACATTTTTCTTGATCGGTCATTGATCGTTTAATAATTTTCGTAGATGTAGCGTCATTTGAAAGTAAACCCTTAAGTTTACTTTTACGAATTAGAGTTCCAGTTCGGTATTCGTCAAATGTTTTATGTTTTGTTTCGTAATGCAGTTTAACATTCGAACTTTTAATTATTGCCACAGTCTGATGGCAAATCAAACAAACAAGTACTGCTCCAACTCGGTTTGGCAAAGTGAAACAATATAAATCTGTCCATTCTGGTTGAAACTGCCTGTTTTGTGATTCAATTTTTCTTCTCCTTTTATCCATATTGATATGGATGTAAAATATAAACAACACTAAAACTATATAGATAGCAACACTTGAAACTATTCACTAAAAACACAATAAAAAGAAAAAAAACGTAAACAACACTCAGAATGACGACTGATTGAAGACTGTGATGCGACAAGCAAAACTGAGACTGAGAGTTAAATCAATATTAAATGAAAATATCCAATCAATATAAATATCAACCCCAGTAATTTTTAGTTTTATTAAATACAATAGAATTATTATAAAATTCCACAGAATGGTTACTACGTCAGAAATATGCAAATTGAAATAATGTTATTATGAAATACAAAAGAGTTTCAAAATTTGAAATAAAAAAGAAATTATTTTATTATGGTTCTATTTTGGTGACCCCTGATGTATACTTACTACCAATACAATCTATAAAATACCGTGTTTAGGCTGCGAAGGTTGCTATATTGGACAGACAAGCCAATGGTTAAAACAACGTATTACCCAGCACAAAAGTGACTGCCATAAATGTAAAAACACATGCGCTGTTGTCGAACACTCCATCAACACAAGTCACAAATTTGACTACACCAATGTTGAAATCCTACAAACAGCAACTAATTATAAAAACAGGCTGTTTCTGCAAATGTGTTATATTACTAACACAAAAAATGTAATTATTTACAAAGCAGATACGAATCAGCTAAGCAGTATCTACAGCAATATTCTGCAATTCATTCAAGTCAAAATTAATTTATGGTATACCTGGTACCTTATTATATATATAAATTTAAAGAAACTCGTCTATTCCACTACACACTTTTGTTGTTTTATGTTTATATTAAATTATTTTAAAAATTGTCAGTCTAATTGTGAAAGTGCAAATGTTTGTCTTGTCTTTTTTTGTGAACAGTTCTACCTCTGTAAGTAAATATTTATGTAATTTTATCTTAATGTTGCTTATCTCTTTGTTTTGAGAAATTTGTAGTGCACTTCTGATGAAGCCAACAGTCAGTTGGCGAAATATTAAGTGACTAGAAAATAGAATTGTTTTAATTCCAGACCGATAGAACCTGACATATACCCAAGAAAATTACTTTAAATCATATACGGTCGATACCAAAACAACAATTTATATATATATATATATATATATATATATATATATATATATACATTGTTATGATGTATTATTTGTGAATGATGAGCAATGAGTGTTTTTAACTATATATATATATATATATATATATATATATATATATATATATATATATATATATATATATATATATATATATATATATAAGTATATATATATATATATATATATATATATATATATATATATATAGGGTTTTTATCGCGGTTCTCAAAGAATTAGTTTGTAAGCACTTTTTGAAATTATCTTTATTATATCTATTATGAAACACACATATATATCAAACACAACCAATGAAAAATTTAAAATAAACTATCTTTAAATTAAAATTCTTATGAAACTAATTAAATTATATAGATAATGTAAATTTTAAACAAGCTATCTTTAAAATTGAAATTCTTATGACACTAACTAAATTATAAAAAATTTTTGTACCTTTCTTTCACTGAATGCCTAAATGAAAATGTTCTCCAAAATAAAGATTTTAATCACCACTCAATGTCTTCGTTCTCAGCCTCGGTTATCCTTGTTTTTGTAAAATTACTTTTTCCAATTATCAGCTTCCACCAATTTAAAATATTTTTCTTCTTAACAGCATTTATATTTATTCTTCTTTTCAATATACCAATATCCAATCACCAAATATATTATATAATTTTAATTTTCAATTATTACTTCCTTCCATTATCCAATCACCATTTATACATAACATAATTTTTAATCTTCAATAATATTTTCTTTATTCTGTTTCTTAATCCTCATTGAACTCACTATATTGAACATTTCACCAACTGATTAACTGTATTCTATTTTGAACTATCTTGAAAATAGGACCGACTGACTTTATACTGATTTCATAACTGTAACTAACTTTCTTACTAACTGACTGGCCATTTTGAATCCAAATCACTGAGTATTTATACCTTTTCAATGTTCCAGAACCATCTGGCAAGAAATTCTATTCGAATTGTTCTATTTCCTCTATATGAATGTTCTCGAAAAAATATATTTTCGATTATGTCCATAGACATAACCATATTCGAGAAAGTTCTACCGTAAACAAAGATTAAATTCTGTATTCTAGAGAATTCTTTTCTTTTCTATCGAGAATTTTGTTGACATTTAGGCTTTTCAGATCAGAATATAAACTTATATGTAATTTAAACAACCTAAATTAATAAACTACACTATTTCAAAACCGTAACTATATGTAAACTAAACATTTTAAATTAACAAATAACCCCACTTTTTATTCGTAATTATTATTTCTGTCTGTCACTTATTCAGAGTATGTATATTTGGTTGCCTACGCACATGGCTCACTTAAATATATTTACAATATTATAATTATAAAAAAAACTTGTTACACTTATTATATGCTAATTTCTTAAAAATCCCCTTACATAAATATTTTTTATAATATTCACTAGTATATAACTTATAAATTATTTTTTTAAACACTATTTTTCTTTCTCCTACAAATATCATCATCTCAATATATATATATATATATATATATATATATATATATATATATATATATACATTGAAGTGATTAAGCACCAGTGTATTTAGTAAAGCCACATCCACTGTCATATCCAATGTCCAGACATCCAGATAATACAATCGGAGAGAATCCCTATCTGGATTCTAGGATAACTAATGAGAGAGATCACACTAATTCGATTGTTTTGACGCGACAGAGTAACAAATGACTGCGATGTTTAGTAGTTGGGTCGTAAGATTCCTAATCTAGCAGGCGCTTAAAACGATTGACACCGTCATTAGTAGAAAAAGCACCCGCTTTCTCGTTTCTCTGTCGTTCATTACGAGATGAATTGCCGCCAATACTTGCTTGCAAAAAACTACAGTAATCGCAAAATACTTATATTTTATTGTAGTTCATCAATAAAGTTATTACCAAAGAGTACCAGTGTAAGTACAAAAAATCAATCAATGTGTTATCCAAATTTAGGTACAATAAAGCAGTATTACTGTTTTATTATAATTTTAATCCATTGCATAAAATCGTAAAAGTCCATAGTTGAAATGTTAGTTACTTCCACACAGTATACAAATTCTTCACCTAACCCAACTCGTTATTTTCAATTTTCATCTTTTTAAAACACAACCTTAAAGCTAATGGCGTAATATACTAAGGATACCATTACGGCATATGCAGGAGAATTATTTGTCATAATTATAAAAAAGAAACAAGTTTATTCATATTTAAGCGAAATCTATCGTATCTGGTAAATGTTCAAAATTTCTCAATCAAAATATTGGATATTGGTGTGTGAAGTAAATTATTAGTGCAATTAATGTAGAACTGTTACATAAGGTTTTTCATTTTTATATAATTAAATCTGTTTCTGTGACTATCGTAACTTAGATACTACGAATGAACATACGATCTACAAAGCGTTCTTAAAGTAATTCAGAAGCTGATTTATAACAAATGTGAAGAGAGAACTAGAGACACTCAGTTTAGTTTCAAAAATGGTTTAGGAATACAAGAGGCACTTTTTACATGCAGTTATTGATGTGAAAAAATGCTATGACTAGAAGAGGGATGTCTTTCTTTGCTTTATCGATTACCAAAAAGTTTTTGACAATGTAAGATACGATGTTTTAAATATAAGCGTTAAGCCAGATTATTCTCGATGGAAAATATATGAGGATGATCCAACAGCTGTAATGCGATCAAATTGCAAAATTAAGGATCTCTAACGGTCTATATACACAAGTAGAAATAAGTAAGAGCGTGAGATATGGCTGCATCCTCTCCCCTCTGTTTTTTAAAGTTTATGTAGAAAAGATCTTTCAACTTGTACAGCAAACTGTAAAAGGTCTCAAATAAATGGAATTCGCATAAATAATTTCTGATATGCCGATGATACAGCTATCAAAGCAGACAACATAGAAAAATTCAAAGAAATAGTAAATAATATGAATACAGTGGGAGAGGAATATGGTGTTAACATTAACATCACAAAAATAAAATTTATGATTATCAGCAAACAATCCCAAATGTAATTATAGTTAAAAATAAACAACCAGCTAATAGACAGTTACCTTACCTACCAGAGTTACCTTAAACAGTAAATGGGACTCTGACGAGAAAGTGAAGATACGAATAGAAATAGAGAGCAAGAAACTTCTTTGGGTGTCCATATTCGCGTCCTAAATTAATTATTGTTATACTCTTGAAATGTTCAATACGTTTCATAATAATTCAATTTACTTATAACTAGACTTCGGCAAATATGCAAATAAAAATGTAGAAAATATGCGCATAAATATGCACGTGTTTACCCGAAAATATGCAAATATTTTACAAAATATGCATACAAATAAATAAAAAAATCGTAAAATAGTAACAATTTTATTTAAAAAAAAAAGTGTACATAACTAAATATTTCCTACTATTCATTAAGATTTACATTTATTTTAAGTAACTACATCATTTTTAAGTATGAATAAACTTATTTAGAATTATGGTAACAATAAATGACCAAGTGGTGTTCAAAATTTTCTAACAAAAACTTGTGGCTTCTGTCTGAGTACATATATTTATATATGGAAAAACTTCGTTCAACATCAACTGATGTAACGGGAGCATTTTTCAAACTAACCAAAACATTTGGTTCTAAATTAATTGTTTCCGAAATATTTCCAGCTAGAACACTGACTACTTCAGAAAGAATATGGTAACCTTTATTTTTTTCCATAGTAGCTTCAAATTTTTTTAAAATATCTTTTCCAATATTACCTCTAACGTTCCGACAACATGACGCAAATTCTTTTATTAATGCTGTACTTTCGAACAATGACAGTTTTGGTGATTCTGAGTAATTGTTTTTTGAACAAAACTAAAATTTGATTTTATAAATGAAAGTTCTTGTTGAAGCAAGTTACTTTGAAAAGTTTGTTTAGAATCCAAAAGAGATTGGGAACTTTCATCTGTTAACGTATCAATTATGTTCTTTATTTTAACAAAATGACTGCATAAAAATTAGCTGCTTCTAACCATGTTCCCATCGCGTTAAAATAGGTTGTGGTGGAAGAGGAATGTTAGGTAGCATTTCTTTATAAAGTTGAATTCTTATAGGAGATTTAAGAAATACTTTTTTGACACTGGATATCATGGTATTTACAAGAGGAAACTTTTTTCGTATTTCCTCTGCAACTCTGTTTAATCCATGCGCTACACAAGTAACATGTATTAAATCTGGGAAAAATATTTTTAAATTTTGTCCTGCTTTCACCATATAACGAGCAGCATCCGATAAAATAAGCAGTAATTTATTAGAAGGAATAGTTGTCGGAAGAAAAAAAGTTGCTAATGTTTCTTGTATAAAACGCGAAATTGTTAAAGCATTTGTTTTCTCAAGTTGCTGGCATGAAATAAGATGAGATTTTGGTAAGGTATCTTCTTTAAGAACACCAATCAATAAATGAGCAATATACTTTCCTGAGGAATCAGTGGTTTCGTCTACAGATATGTAAAAATAATTATCTGCAATTTCTTTCTTAATATTAATTAACACCGACGAGTATAGCCCGTTCACATTATTTCTTCTTAGAGACCGATCACTTGGAACATTAAGTTTGCAATATTTTTTTAGAAACGAACTAAAATTTACATTTGCTAATTTTGTAAGCGGTATGTTTGCAGACACTAATGCGCGACACTCATTAAAAGTTTCTTGCTCATCTAATTTTTTTGAAGTAGATTGGAAACATTTAGCCATTGAAGTTTGATGTGTGAAGCAGTTCTCACATGTTGGTCTATCTGCAATTTCTTCTCACATGCTATCTATAAATAAAAATAAAAACCTTTATTTTAACCCAACCTTTAAAATATAAAAATATACAAGGTGTTTTTGGTTAATCAAATAACTGGTTTGGAAAAAAAACACTCGCTAAGTGTTTTAAATGCATTAGTACATCATATAACTTATTTTAAAATTCAAAAAATTTTTTTTTTTTAATTCAATTACAATAAACATAATTGTGTTTTAGAATAGCTGACTTCATAAAAAAAAGTAAAGGTGAAAAATTTTTCTAAATACACACCATTGTATTGTACCATAGACAATTTTTTCTCACTAAAGGAAGCTATTTTTCATTTAAAAACAACCTACGAGTACTAAATTTCAAGTAAATACGTTTATTGGCTTTAAAGTTATTGTTGTTATTAACTAAAAGAATTTAATTTTTTTTAATTTTAACACCCTGTATCTCGAAAAGTAAATAAGTTTGACCCCTCATTAACTATATCGTTTTGTTCAATTTTTCGAGAAGTATCTACAGTCAAACGTTGTAAGTGTCATTTGGAAACACCCTGTATGTATGAAATATTAGATATTTAATAGAAAATATTAGATACTTACAATTTTGCCACAGACTGAACAGTAGATTTTTCCCATATCCACAGACAGCTCTTTATAAGGTTTAATCCAAGTTGAAGCACTGGTTGTTTTAGGCATTATAAAATCACAATCTTCCTTTTTGTTACGCACAACGAGTGTTTACGCTTTGAATATCAAAACAAAAATGATTTACAAATCTGAGCATCAAATTAGAAATGTTTAGGTACCTAATTCAATAAACTGGGAGATTTTGGAAAATCCCTAAATTAGGAACAAAACTATTAGCCGTTTACCTGCTGTTAAGATACAATAAATTGTAGATAGATTTGGGGATTAGATCATAAAATGCAAATGAGCGAACCCTTAGCGATTATCCAATAACTGAATGCCTCAGTGACCGAGACTTTCTAAGAATGTTGAGGGCTACTTAAATTGATCTTCTTTGAAATTGTAAATGTTTTGTACCTGTAGAGATTACGTACTTAGATCATTTCTTGATTAAAATGACTACAAAATTTTATACAAGAATTGAAATAAATTGGTATGTTTAAATATTTTCAAATACAGTATAAAAATCTGAACTTTTATGCACTTTATGCAAACTTTTATACAAATATGCCAAAATATGAAATATTTGCATAAAATATGCACAATATGCAAAATATGCAATATGCATATTTGCCGAAGTCTACTTATGACCTAGAAAAAAACAACAAAATTACTTTTCTTGATGTAAATCTAGAATATAACAACAATAACTGACTAAATAACAAATAACTGGTTTACAAAATATGTTTGGTCCGGAAGATATCTAACTTTTAATACCAACGCACCTAAAACCCATAAAAGTAGTGTTGTATTCAAGTCTAACTGACAGAGTAATTCAAAACTTAAGCTTATACTTACCCTTTTAACACCGCAAAACAATAAAATTACGTCCTCTAAAAAATTCACGCTAAGCCCTAAAAAATGTAACATTTCAATAGACAGCTGTACAAAATCCATCAGTTAAAAATAACACCATTAATTTTTTTTATTTTTCTACTTTTAAATAACTAACAACAGCCACAATGTTTAAAATATAACATAACATTCACCACAGGGTATTTTAAAAATACATCCATTTTTCAAATTTTTAATTTGTACCCCTTATTATAACTGGCTATAAATTAGTTTGATAGTTTTCAGTTATATCAAAGAATATAGACGCTTATAGAAGAATTTTTCACTGTTATTTTTGAGCATAGCAAAAGATGTGACATAGATAAAGAAAAGTGGGACGAGTGGAACGCACGTGTTGCACGTGGTACCACTAAGGAGCGGTTTGCTTCTAAAATATGAAAGAGTGGGGCAATAAATGCAACTTTAGATATTTTTATATGTAGATGCCGCGTGGTCGTAGAATAGGATTAAATTTTTGCGTTTTATAAAATTGTTTAAAGAAAATAATATTATTTTAACTTTTAATAAATTAATCTTTTTAGAAAAATTATTATAATTCAAATTTTTAATTGAAATATGTACAAATCTTAAGTATAAATCAGTTTAAGACTATATTGTAATAATTTCACCAATATTCATTCATTGTGAAAATTATGTTTTAGATACTATTAGTTGTTATTTTAAAACAAGATTAAATAGTACCCATACAGCGTAAAAACTTTCACATATAGGTACTATTCATTAAAATGTACTGTTAAAGTTTATTTTGTTATTTCAAAAATAAATCAGGAATGCTTTTTGTTGTTATTGAAAAATTTTGGATGAAATGGAAGTTTTGGCGAAATGGAAAATTTCATAATTTAGTAAAAAGTTTCATTGAATACTTTTTTTTAAATTGAAATTTTTTAAAATTGTTTCGTTAATTTCTGGGCAGAAAAACAGTATAATAAAAAGTTATGTGACGGTTTTTCGTTGTGTTGGAACAAACCAATTTTTAATTCAAAGTTATACAATTAAAAAAATAAATACTTTGAATATTGTAAATATCATACATTTTTAAGTTTTAAAATTAAAAATTTAACAATTTAATATATTGAAAATAAAGATTTTATTGTGAAAAAACAAAAAAAAAGACAGTTTGCAAATCAATGGCATCGAAATTTGTTTAGGCGTAGATGCAAAGTTACCCGTTCGTACTCCTTTCCCACTTCCCCCTAACTACATATTTCATTATGAAATTTTCAAGATAGTTTTAAGCCGACGGCCACGGCACCACGCTGTGAGTTTATGCAGCCACCCTCTTAAACCGTAACCAAATCGCCCATTTGAACTGGTCTTCTATAAGCGTCTATCTTCTTTGGTTATATTTTGTCAACAAAGTGACTACCGTATAAAAAATGAAAGGTCTCGGGAAAAAACCATGAATATCACAAAATATTTTATTGAAAAAAATAAATTTTACAGGTAAATACCGTGTAAAAACTAAAATATGTGCTTGATATATTATATTCCAAAACATTTATCATTAAAATTTACTACTAAAAACTAGTACTTTGAACTAAACCAATGAAACAAACAGTTTTTGTAAAAAATAGGAAAACATCAGTCAGTGTCAATCTTTTATGGAAGAAAATCATGAAAGTCCAGGTGCGTTTCTTTTCCGAGCCAAACGTTTCTTCATTATAATAGGCTGCAATTCCTCAAGATTTGAATTATTGACAGTTCCTTTGTTGTTTCTTTTATCTTCATTTGATGAGGTATACTCATGTACATCTCTTTTGCTTGTTCGGATTCGCAAAACTTTGACAAAAATATTATGTCTTTGAACTTGTCTTCGTTAATAGCAATAAAGTTAAAGTATGATTGCATGGGTAGTTCAAATTCCGAAGGTGACAATTTATGCGACTTTTTAGCTTAAACGAACTAACGGATGTGGTCCTCAAGTTTGCTACCATTATATGAATCTCGGTGAAATAAAGTGCGAACATGAGTATTAACACACATCACCTCTTTAATTTTTTGCATAGCAAAAGGAGCTTTTTTGACATATCTATCATTAAAAAATTCAGTCCATCCCTTGATGAAACACTAAGATACTGAAATTACATTAAATGGGGCAGGCTTTGTGCGAGAAGCTATAATATTTTCCTCCCAATCAGCAGGCGTTTCCTCTCTTTTTTTAAGGTTAATAAGGCCCCTATTTTTATCGCACTCAAGGTACGAATGGCCTCTAACGGGATATGTTATTGTAATGGATTGAAGACGTTTTACTACTAATACCATGTAATGAATAAACCTTACCACTGTATAGTTTTTGTTTTGTAAACCAGCTCCATCACAGAAAATGTGTAGATGTTGAACAATTGGAGATAAACGATGCATAATAAAATCGAAAAGAAACGAACACACTTCATCTGATCCCTTTTTAGCAATAAACTCTGGATATGTAAAAAAATAAGAATCAGCGTTTGATAACACATGGATGTTAAAAGAGTAAATCGAGAGCTGTCGGCGGTAATATACATCATTGGTGGAGATATTCGGCAAGGAAACATTTTTTTAAAAGTCCATAGCTAATTCTTTTCTATTCGTGCCCTTCTTTTGCTTTCCTTTTTCATGTCATAAAACGCTTGATCCCTACGAAGATGGAACTCTCTAAGTGCTTTTAATTTGATTATTTCAGTACGTCCACTTTTCTGGTCTGTTTTAGCTGCTTTCATTTTTGCAGTAATTTCGTCACATTGACTGCAGGTATCCGATTGCGGATAACCGAAACTAATGTTATATTTTTGTCTAAAAATTTCTCTGTAACTTTGATAAAAAATTTTAACTTCCGGATATTTTTCTTTAAATAGAGAAAACATTTTCATTGTATTTAAAGTTTCAGGCAAGTAGGTTTTACCTTGATTATCATGTAAGCTATAGTGACTACTTCTTGATTTAAATGACTGGATATGCTCGTGAACACTATTAACACTACTCGGCTTCAGTTTGTTATAATTTATTCCGCCCCTTTTATCTTTGGGAGCCGTGCCAGACTGCTTTAACTCTTTCTGTAGATGTTGAAGTTTTCCCCTGAAATACCATGAAATGCACGAAAAGACTTGGCACAAACTTGTACTTCTTCGTAATGTTTTTTCTCATCCTCAGCATTAGCAGTTGACCTTGGCTGAACTCTAACCCTGTACATATAGGTTGCATCATGATATATTGCATCATGTACATTTTTGGCCCTAGATCGCCGCCTCTGTACGTTTATTAATGATATAAGAGAACACAAATACGCATTTTGTTCATTATGGAATATCAATGAATTAAAATGATTTAAAATTCTTTGTCTATTCATTTCATTTACTGTGTGACGATACTTCAAGCGTTTGCATTTGCAGAATTGACCAAATTCATGTGACTGAAGCTTAATTTTTTCATGACTTCGTATAACCTGCCCATTTTCGCTCTGTTTTTAGTGGATATGTTTCCACTATCTGCCATAATTGTTTTAAATAAATTAACTAACCAAACAGAACTGCACAAGCACGTGGTTATAACGATGTATTTACTACACTGACAAGACCGTTTGCAAGACAAGGATGCCAATTACATTTTTTGGCGCTGCTGAGTGGACATTCAGTGTTTCAGCCGTTTACGCGCGGTCATGCACGGTTTTCTACCGATATAGGATATTTAAAAACTGTAATAACTCGTGACACGCACTGTTTTCTTCCTTATTTAAAATGTCCAAACATAGATATTAACAAAATTTACTAGATGGCGTACTTAACTTAATTTTAGTTAATTTGTGACATTCATTTTTTTCTCCCGAGAGCCTTCAAATAAATATTTTACCAAAAAAACAACAATTCTATTCCCAAATACGGATAACTATTTATAAACATTTGTAAGAACCATAACTTGTAGACCAACTTTGGCATAGTTGCCAAAAATTCAATGACATTAACGAATGTAGTTTCAAATCAAGGGATGCGCCCTAGATTTCTCACCCCTACTCCAGTCGATTTGTACGGCATTGCAAAAAATTGATTTATATAATGATAAAAAACTATGTGTATAAATGCCGTACTCAGGCAAATTGCTGAAAAAAGGGCCAAAATTTTCCAAAACTTAAAAATTTTCCCTGCTCCTGATACCCATATTTTTGTACGGCATTAGGTCGCAGGTTATAATTTTTGTATTACCTACCTAAGTTAAAAATGCCGTACAAATATGTTTGGCAAAAATTCTTCCTCATTGAGTGGTAAGTTTACCTTTCCCGTGTACTTTCCTGTACCGATAAAAATTCACGGCACAATTTGTAAAGTTGTTATTACATATTGTAGTATTGATTTATATGTGATTTATGCTGGGCCAAATGACCCCTTAAAAATTCCTTATAGGCTTGTTTTTCCTGCTCCTGGTACCAATATTTTTTGTACGGCATTAGCTCGCAGGTCATTATTTTTGTATTACCTACCTAAGTTATAAATGTCGTACAAATGTTTGGCAAAAATACCTCCTCCTTGAGTGGTAAGTTTACCTTACCTCTGTGTTTACCTGTAGCGATAAAAATTGAAGGAATAATTTGTAAAGTTGTTACTACATACTGTAGTATTTATTTATATGTGATTTATGCTGTGTCAAATGAACCCTTAAACCTTTCCCATGGGCTTGTAGTGAAACCTTTATCGACTTGATCTTCAATTATAAAATAGGGTTAAAAATATTAAAAAATGTGCAGTTGAAATGAAGATCAACCATTGTATGAAAATAAACTCAAACAATATTAACAATGTAAAAAAGTGTGTTTATTAATCACAATAATCGAAATATCATTAATAATAGAAGAACAAATTCTTTAATAATCTTGGTAATAAAGCAAAAAAAGTCTAGTAATTTAATAGAACCATCTTGTATGACTGATTGGGCAAATAACAAGTTTTTTGTGCGTGAGAAAAAAAATTATTATTATATTAGTTCTAAACACCGAAGTGGTAAAAATTCAAGGACAGGAAATGAAAAAAGTGAGTTGATAAGATCGAATGCGACGTCATTTATTAAAGGTGAGTAAATTAGCAAAGACAAAGACCATCGCCGTCCAACGTGTCAGTCAGATTAGAGATGCAATTAACAATAACTTGACAGTGATCTGGAGCCACTGAATCATAAAAGGTAACCGCAGTAAACTCCTAACAAAAAATTAGTTCTTGGATAAATCAGTAAAATAATTGTTTCCTATATCTATACCCCGGAATAAATGTGTACTACAAAATATCGATTTTTCGTTAAAGTGATTTAAAATTTATCAATATTTACGCAGTTTTTAAATCAAGGCTTCGTATTTTTCGTCGTATGTGACAGCAGTTTTTTTGACAATCTGTGATCTATCAACTAGTAAATTTCAAGCAAATAAAGCACGAAATTCGAACCGTGATTTGTTAAAAATTTATTACTTTTTGGTTTTGGACATAATACAATTTCGTGTTAATGACATGTCAATTTTAAGGATTCAACATTATAAGTGTAAATGTTATGTGAAAGTTCCAAACTTAAGACCACATAAGTTATGATTATTATTTAAATATATGGTTTAAAATAAAATTACAATTTTTATTAATATACAAAGCTCTAATAGAAAATATGAAAATTAAACTAATACTGTAGGTATTCAATGTAACTTACAAACAACAATAAACCACAAACTAAATTAATACAAATTACTGGTTGTGGTTATCATCATCTTCATGTACAGTACATTCAACCAACTTACACCTCTAAGCGATTAACAGCATTTTCAAAAAACCTTTTGTTGTAGTAAAAGGCACGGTAAACTGCACTGTTGTTCTCCATAATGTTTAACCCTTTCGCTCATGATTTTTTTTAACTCGGCCTAAAAATTTTGAATATTGGTTATTCGAATTTATTTAAGATTTATGGAGTTTGTTCCAAGTCAAAAAGTTTTTCCATTTTTGAAAAATAGCATGCAAAACACATGAGGACACTGTGAGATAATGGGGTAAAAATACTGTGGGTTGGAGAAAAAATAAATACTGAGAACAATAATAACATTTATTCAATGCACATTAAACATAATTAGTACTCCATAAAACAAGTGTTAATATTGGTCAAACATAAATGAACTTTGCATTGAGGCAAGATATACGAGTTTTTCCCTTGCATCCAGGTTTCTTGCTACGCGAAGCATTTTTCGATTTATTAACAGTAGGTAAATGTCCTGCATTGTCCAGTCTTACTTCTTTTACTGGTCGTACTTCGATGTTATTTCTTTTAGGTGTTTTCGGTTCAGGCCTTATCGAAAGTGGTCGTCCTCTTTTCTTATTGACTGTTTTTTTCTATAGGTAAAAGAACTTCAGCAATGTCTGCGCGAAGGTGCACCAAAACTAAGTTTCTTTGCTTTGGTATTTGCAGATTTGTTACTTTCCTGCTATATTCTAGCCAGGCATTCGTACAGGTTAAATCTATACCATATGGGAACATTCGCAACGTCCATTTGCGTGACATAATAAAGGTCCTGTACAATGTTAGTAAGAAATTTAATTTGTCAACACCTCCCATTGACAAATTGTAATCCTTTATTACCTGTGGCCTATTTATTTCTATATAGGTCTTGTTTGTTTTGTCCCATCGTTTACACTTGTCGATCGTCCCAATTCCTATATAATTTTATGCCATTATTACAGGTTTGTTATCAAACCACTTTGTCATAATTACCTCCCCATCATTGCTGATTATTTCTTCTGTAGTACCATGTCCATGGTTTTTTATTATTTTATCAGCAGACAAGCTAGGGCTACTAAATCTATTTTGTCGTGCAGTACAAATGGCAAAGATATTTTTTTGGCACAGAGTTTGTAACAACCAATAACTGGAGAAATAATTATCAAAATAGACTTTGCAATTATCGTCTGTAATGAAATTACACAGCTTCAAAGCGACAGCTGTGCCTTGCCCGAAAACTGTCATTTGTGTTTGATCCAATTCCGTTTTAGCTCTCTGATAAATTATAAAATCGAACATCTGTCTACTTGCACCGCGAAAAGCAAGTAAAGCGGCGGGATCTCTTAATGATACAATCTGAAAGAACAAAGACCTAAGACAAGACACAAAAACAAGAATCTATAAAGCAGCGGTTATACCTATATTGCATACTAACATACACGGCGGAGACAAGACTTGACACATCTAAAACGAGATGACTACTAGAAACAACAGAGATGAAAATACTCCGACGAATATCAGGGAAAAGTCTGTTGGATAGGGAGAGAAGCGAAAACATAAGAAGAGCATGCAATATAGAAGATATAAAGGGATGGGTGAAAAAACGGAAACAAGAGTGGAACGAACACATTAGTAGAATGGCAGAGGATAGGATAGTACAAATAGCACGAGATAAGTCACCAAATGGACGAAGAAGTATTGGCAGACCAAGAAAAAGATGGTTCGACAATTTAAACAACTTAGGAGGCTAATATTGAAGAAGAAACAGGCTTTAAAGCCTACATACAAGAAGGAAGAAGAAGAAGAACAATTTCACTAAAAAGTTGCGAACTAATTTGTTTATAAGAGATTTAAACACAATTGAGCTATCAACTTTAAAAATCTAGCTAATGGAAGTTAAAGAATAACTCAAAATAGTTTAAGATTTGGTAAATGTTTCTATGTTAATTTTTTAACAAGATATGGAACTTTTATTAACGCTCTTTAGGCGGATGGCCAGCTTGTAGCGAATGAGGGCGCTAGTAAACCGCAAACGTAAATCAATTTTTAATATTTCAGCAAAAAATTAACATGAAAATATTTACCAAAGCTCAAAAAGTTCGTTTTGGGTTGTTCTGTAACATCCATTAACCAAACTGCCAACGTTTATGGTTCAATTTTGTTTAAAACTCTTATAACAAATGAATTCACCATTTTTTAACAAAAATTTAAACTATAAACTGCTATTACTTTTTTTATTTATAACGACAAAGTAATATACAACTCTAAATTTACATGGATTTTACCTTTGTATTGGTTTTTATTCGCTGTGAGCTGACCGTGCCCCTCAAAGCACGTTAATAAAAGTTCCATATCTTTAACCAAATTAACGTATAAACTTTTACTAAAGCTTTAAATGTTCCTTTTGAGTTGTTTTATAACTTTCATTAGCCAGATTTTTTATGTTTAGAGTTTAATTTTGTTTAAATCTCTTATACACAAATTAGTTTGCCACTTTTTAGTAAAATTTTTAATGTTTAATTGTTATAACTTTTTTATTAATAAACGTAAAGTAATTTTGTACGATTTTTTTTAAGCTGAAACAATTATCTTTAAAATTAGGGTATTTTGAAAGTTAATCGCACGTATGAAAGCTGAGTTATACTTGGAAAAGCCCCATCGAATGCCTATATTGCAATTGTTTGTTACGAAATTGGTTATAACTCCGGTTCTAACGGAAAAATCAAATTTTTTAAAATGCCGTTTTGTTTTTTTTTCAAAAGGAACAATGTTGGTAAAATTAAATATCTCTAATAGTTTAAGAGATACAATCATTTAAACAATTTAATTGTTAATAACGAATTATCTGACTGCCGTACTGCCAGATTCCAGTAAGAGCCCAACAAGGTATCCATTAGAGAGGTTCCAGAGAGGTGGTCTTGTTACTCAATAAACAACTAGAATAAAAAACTAAAAACTTATAAATAACCATACCTCTTACCGTTAATCAGAAAATATTTCAGACGTTAGGCCATAAACTAATAAATAATATTAACCATAAATTTCAGATCCCTGGTTTAATTTCCTCCTCTGTTCTCCTGCTCCTTTTTTTTCATCACCCCAGAAATTAGACAGTGTACTTCTCTTCATTCTGTCTCTCCTCTCAACATTATGCCTCTCGAAATCTTCCCTCTCATTTGCCCATCTTTGGCAGAGTGTCCGGTACCCCAAAAACAGTACAGTCTGCCGAGGCATATTTGCCTATTATATTTGTGCAGGTGCCAAAACTACCATGTCCGGTCAGAAACTGCGTCAGGAAGTAGTCTAGTTTCCTGAACTTACATTCCCACCACGGCCTCAGATCGGAAATAAGCTCCTTCGTCCACTTTGCTTTTCTGCTATCATTCGCCCATTCTCTCTATCACTCTACTATCGTTCTTTCTCTCTCATTCTCATCTGTATTTCCATCCATCGTCCTCGTATTTACCCTCGCTGGCTCTTTGCATAACAAAACGATCGGTATCACTGCTCCAATGACATCATCATTCAATCTTCGCTTATCCACTGCTGGACATAGATCTCCCTCATAATTTTCCATCTATTTCGATCTTGTGCCTCTTGCATCCAATTCCTATGACAACGTTTTAGATCGTCAGTCCAACGTGTTGGTGGACGACCTCTGCTTCGGTAGGCATCATCTCTTGGTCTCCATTCCAGTATCCGCTTTGTCCATCTATTATCTGTCATTCGAGCCACGTGACCTGCCCAGTTCCATTTCAGTGTTGCTACTCTCTCTACTGCATCAGCAGTATCACTCCTGTTCTTTGTCGTAGCTGGCGATTTGGGATCTTGTCTCGTAGTGAAACGCCCAACATAGCACGCTCCATCGCCCTTTGATACACACGGATCTTTTGAACTGTTCTCCTTGTCATGGTCAACGTTTCTGCACCGTAAGTTGACACTGGCAAAACACACTGATTAAACGTTTTTCCTTTTAGGCATATTGGTATATCAGACGATTTGAAAATATGGTTCAGCTTGCCGAAGGCTGCCCAAGTCAGTCTTATACGACGGAGAAGCTCAACTTTTTGGTTATCTTTTCCTATGCGAATCTCATGACCTAGGTATTTATAGGCCATTACCTGGTCTATGGATCTTGTTCCTACGCATATATCTTCGCTGACTACAAGATTTGTCATCATCTGGGTCCAATGACATCCAATGACATATAAAGCCTCATTTGAAACCGTGCTATATGCGCTAGATATCCTGAGGAGCATTCGCCTTTGCGAAGTCTCCATCAGCTTAGCGTATTTCGCAGTATTCAATACACAACACCACACGGGGGATCGTAGGTTACCACCGACTGGAAAACTTCATTTAGCACCTTTCTTTTGGTGGTACCTGGACCTCCAATGTTTGGCATTAGCCGTATCAACGCCTCAAGATTTCGGTACGCCTTCTCTACCGTCTTTTGGATGTGTACTCCGAACCTTAGTCCTTTCGACAACCAGACTTCCAGATACTTAATTGATTTAACCGGTGCAACCTCCACACCTTCCACTATAAAGCGAAGAGAGGATTTTTCCCGGCTCCTTTAAGAACTAACATCTCAGTTTCTTTATCAACTATCTCAACTCAATCATATCTAGGCACCAAAAAACATAAAAAAACGTTAAGGTACCGAGGGGATATAAAAGTGCATACTCAACCCCCCTGGCTCCTAGAGTAAAAAACACATTTCTAAAAGTCAGACCAGCTTTTCGTTTTTCAGTTAGGTCATTTATCCAAACACAATATTAAATAATTTATTCTATTTTTTTGTACTAATAATAGATCTTCCCTCACAAGAAACGTCTGAATACTACAATCTGATCAGAAGTTTCAATGAGTGATGATCTTCACACCCACGATCGAAATATTTATTAAACTTAAATGTTTAGAGAAGTTAAAATTTAAAATACCGTAGATAAATATCTGCCGACACATAGTTGCTTATGATCCTTGGAACTTATGTACTAGGGATCCGTTCTTAAGATCCGTTTGTTTGGGAAGGAACACATCTCTAAATCAAATCAAAATTAAGGAACTGATTTGAAAGTCCCGGCGAAGCGTGTATGATAACAGCACACTCTCCCGTTTCGCTTTTCGCTTTGTAGTTTGTAGTTGTTCCGATCTATGCAGTCCATCTTCGTGGACACGGACAGATGGACCTTCATTTTCATTTATTAATCATTAATCAACACGCGCAATTTGCAATAACGCCACTTAGGAAGTACTTCTTGGATAATTACTTCTCTTCTAGGTTTAATTATGTCGATGATTACTATTTAAGTTCCTGTAACAACAATGAAGCGGTCGGTTTGGAAGGTGCCTATTGCTTCGTACAGGTGGTCATTTTTTATACTCTGGTGCCTTTGGTATACTGTTACTTTGATATAATATCCAACATTTATCTGCAAAGCACTTCATCGATGCAAATCTGGTAAATATATAACGTTATATTTCGAAGTACCTACTACAGAATTTTTTTAACATGACGGTAACAGTTTTAAGAAAGAAATAAATGCAAAAGGAGACTTATTTATCTAGACTTAACATTTATCTATCTCCTGTCATTGCTACATCTAAGTGCGGATATAAGTCTCCACTACTATTTCCAGTTATACTTGTACATTTGTGATCTTTCTTTATTTAGTCCTCCTAATTACCTAGATCTACATTGCAACATTACAATTGATAATGTTTGTACGGAACAAAAATTAAAAGTCATTATACACGTACGAATACGAATAAGAGTAAATATTTTATTGAACAGTGCTAATCTATTGCGAATATTAACAGTGACAATATAGCAGACTAAAAAAAATGCGTCGTGTGTGTGTGTGTGTGTGTGTGTGTGTGTGTGTGTGTGTGTGTGTGCGTGTGCGTGTGTGTGTGTGTGTAGCGGAAAGGGATGGTCTTATACATGGTCTATTAGCCACAGGATTTATTTTTATTCACATTATACACATTTACCTATTAGGTGCATATAAGGTTAAATATTGAGTTTAGATTCCTTAACGACATTTATTATTACATCGAAAACGAGTTTATTATGGCTTGATAAGAAGGAAACAATGTTGAGTTAAATATTCTTAAGCCATCAGTTCAATATTTATATATTTAAACATTTGATGCTTAAATGCATTTTCTATCAGCATCATGTCCAGCATCACTTGGCCAGAACACTAACAATGCAACCTAAGTACAGTATTACTTTGCACTCGCTTAAATTTTGTAACGTTATAAACGTCACATGTGTGTTGTTTATCTTCAAATAATTATTTTATTCCAATTTATTTCTTTATTATGTTTTTTTTTTAAATAGTTGGCGCTCAACTTTTCTATCAACTAAGTAATCTCTTTAATCACTTTCCTTCAATTTAAATTTTTAATTATTTCAGTTCAATTCTCATTTAATTTTTAGATACTAAATTTATTTAGTTAAAACTAGTTAAAATTTATTCTGATCATCAGTAGTCATTGTCAAATTTCAAATCAGTCCAATTGTAGTGGGGATGTCTCTTTTGTGTATTTAAACAAATTTTTGTAGGATGTACATTTTATGTGTCCGTCTTGTTCTTGGGGTAAGTTTTAATATTTTACAGATATTTAGTGTTCTTTGATGGTTTTCTTTATTCATCACTTAATCAAAGAGCAGAATTACAGACTGGACAAAAACTCGTGATTAAATTTTACAGTGAACTATATAAAGCCCCTAAAATAATTGAAGCAGCGATCAGTAACCGAAGAAACATTTTAACGTTTGTCATTCCTTTCCTCAGGCAGCTGTAGCTTTCTCCGTGATTATTGTTAGTTGTTGCCTTGGAAACCGCCAGGGTATTCTAACTCTAATGCCACAAATTGGTCGCAATGCTCCTGTAGTGACCCTTTTCCAAGTTAATATGCACATTTTCTTACTTGGCTGCACCGTACTGAAGACGACCAATAGTCAGAAATACGTATATACAATTACCTTTCATCGATAGACCATTTTGTTTTTTGTTTTCCTGCTTTGTGAGAAACGCCTTTACATTTTACTTTGACTTATATATATATATATATATATATATATATATATATATATATATATATATATTGTTATGATGTGTTTTTTGTTTGAATGATGAGCAATGAGTATTTTTAATAATATAGGGTTTTTATCGCGGTTCTCAAAGAATTAGCTTGTAAGTACTTTTTTAAATTATCTTTATTATAACTATTATGAAACACACATATATATCTAACTTAGCCAATGTAAATTTAAAATAAACTATCTTTAAATTGATATTCTTATAAAACTAATTAAATTCTATAGACAATGTAAAATTTAAACAAACTATCTTCAAAATTGAAATTGTTATGACACTAACTAAATTATATTAACAAAATTTTGTACCTTTCTTTCACTGAATGCCTAAATGAACTGTTTTCCACTATATAGATTCTAATCACCACTGAATGTCTTCGTACTTCAGTTATCCTTGTTTTTTGTGAAATTACTTTTTCCAATTATCAGCTTCTACCAATTTAAGATATAGTTTTCTTCACCAGCATTTATACACCACCAACCAAACCAGCAAACACCATTTATATTTATTCTTCTTTTCAATATACCAATATCCAATTATTATAAGTTGATTTATACTAATCTCCAATCATAATATAATTTTAATTCCTTCCAATGTCCATCCAATATTCTTCTAATATACTTTTATAATCTTCAATAATTATTTGTGTATAATTATAAATGTGCATTAAATATATGCATAATTTTTAATCTTCATTTAACTCACTATATTAAACAATTGGACTATCTCCAACTAACTTTCATATTTCTTATTAAACTGCTTGACTGACTTACTAAAACTGTGAACAATTGACTTCACTAACTTTCATAATAAACTGCTTGACTTCTGACTAAAAACTTCCAAAAACTGCTTGACTTTTAACTAAAAACTTCCTGACTGATTGACTTCAGACTAAAAACTTCTAAAACTGCTTGACTTCTAACTAAAAACTTCCTGACTGATTGACTTCAGACTAAAAACTTCTAAAACTGCCATCTTGAATCCAAATCACGGGTATTTATATCCTTTTGGATATTCCAGAACCATCTCGTAAGAAATCATGTATTATTTAGTTCTATTAAATACTTGTCTGAATTTTCTGGAACAAACCATTTCGCAAACATGGCCATCTCCGCTGATCCAGAGAATTCCATTCTTTTCTATTAATAATTTTGTTTACATTTAGGCTTTTCAGATCAGAATATATAATTAAATTAGTAACTTAACATTCTAATTTAATAAAATACACAATTCAAACAATATTTTATTATAACCCCACTTTATATTCCCAATTATGATTAATTTCTATCTGTCAATCACTCCGAGAGTATTTTTGGTTGCCTATGCACATGGCTCACTTAAATCTATTTACAACATTAAAATTACTAAAATACAACTTTTTACAATTTTTATATGCTAATTTATTAAAAATGCCCTCACATAAATATATTTTTATTAAATTCTCTAGTATATAACTTATTTAAAACAACCAAATATCTAATATTATGTAGTATATAACTTATAAATTATTTTCTATAAACCCTAATCGTATCAATATATATATATATATATATATATATATATATATATATATATATATATATATATATATATATATATATATATATATATATATATATATATATATATATATATATATATATATATATATGTATATAAATAAATGTGAGTGAGATTAAAATCTCACTGAAATGAGGATATCGGTCAAGAAGAAATAAAACATGAAAAAACTATTTCAATCTTTTAATAGAAAACGTTTTGTGCAGTATTTCTGCACTTCTTCAGTTCTAATGATTGTATAGTTATATATAGATGTCAAACAATGTCAAATGCATATGTTGTGTTACAAAATGCATTTAATAAATACAATAAAAGTTACAGTTAAAAGTCACAGAAATGTCACAATATGTTAACAAGAACAGTATAATATAATACAATAATTCTATTCTATCGCTGATGTACAATATATCGAAACATGAAGCCAGGAGAAAAAGTAACTTGTTTTACTTGAGCTTAGTGAACCAATTTGAAAAAAAAAATATTTTTATTGAAAAAAGCATGAAAAGTTAACTTTATTGTTAGAGACACCAAAGTAATTAAAAAAGCGCCTTTTTTTGACAGATAGGGATCTACTACTCCGAAGAGCAAAACAAAGAAATAATATGGCTTAGGAAACAGTCTTTGTGCGAAAAATCAACTAGATGAGAAATATATGTTTAAAGGACAGAATAGAAAAGTCAATTTATTTATAAATCTAATTAAAAAGAAGGTTGGAAATAAAAAGTACCGATGACCATTTTTGGAAAGGATTTTACATTAAATGGGATGTATGAAAATTGCTAAAGTACTCGTTGAAAATTCTCATATGCAACAGGTCTTATTAAGGTCTTATATACGTTTATCTTTGTTCTCTTACTCAGACTCTTGTTTCTCAACAGATTTCTATTCATTCTGTAGGTTTTTGCTTTTTAGAATTCTTTCCTTTGTTTTCTCTTTTCCAATTTTCCCTATTATCACTTCCAAGTAGCTAAAGGTGGATACAGTTTCAAATTTGTGGTTCTGTGGTATTAGGTATTTCTGGGTTGTTGTGTTGTCCTTTCCCATCGTCATGTATTTTGTTTTGTGCCGGTTTATCTCTAGCTCTAGTTTCTTTGCTTCCTTATCTAATTTTTCAATTGCTCTTATAAGTGTCATCTTCATCTTTGCTATAATGACTAGATCATCTGCATATGCTATTACTTGAAGTTGATCTGTAATAATGTTTATGTTTATAAAGTTTGTCCTCCTTATTATTGCTTCTAATATCAGGTGAAATATTGTTGGGGAGATAGAGTCACTTTGTTTCACGCCTTTGTTTACTTTGATCTCCTTAGAAATTGTTTTTCTGAAACTTATCTTTGCTGTGGTGTTCTTTAGACTCACTGTTAGCATATGTCTCAATTTCTCTGGAATTACAAGAGGCTTTAGCTCTTTCATCATTTTCATCCCATTAATTGTATCAAAAGCGCTCTTCAAATCTATTAATTTTACTTGCTTTTTTCTGCTCTATTCTCTCGATTTTTAAGTTATTTGTTTTACTGTATGTATAGAATTAATTGTCGATCTCCCCGTTCTAATATTCTCCTAATATTCTTTCAGTGCATAATTTAAGTCTCATATTTAATACATTTGCTAGAATTTTTTATGTCATATTTCTGTGCTCTGTGTGTAAAGCGAGTTAATTCCAAATATGGTCGAATTACCTAATGCACAAACTGCATGTTAGAATTTGATATCTTCAATTTCATTCCTTAACTTAGGTATCCATTTTTGCACAAGTCAAAAACAATCAAAACAGTTAATACTAATTGTGTAAAGCGTGAACTTAGACATTTTGCTTTTTACACTAAACATTATTTAAGAAATAGGAAGACTCAGTATGTTAAGTCCCACAATCTTGCTACTTAATCATGACTTAACATACTCTGCACTAATAAGTTATTACGTTGACTCACTGTACGCCGCGCGCCTTTTAACAGCTGATTTGTCTATTTTACTAATCAGTAGCATATTGACTAGGTCATTTCAAACATGTTTGTACTTGAATGAACAACATAACGTTTTGAAGATTTCAGTCGTAGTTTCCTTCTGTGATTATTTTGTTGGTTTAGCTGAAGGAATTTAGTTAGAACTTTAACCATATCATCGATAGCACAGCGCATACTAGACAAGTTAAAAAACAATTAACTTGAGCTAGAAGAAAGTCCAAGCCGTGGTAAATTTTATTTAAATTTTTAATATTGCTGAAGACTTTGGGCCGTATTACCAATGATCTATTAAAAGCTTAATTACAAATACATGTATTACATAATTTCTATGGTAAGAATTAGCGGTTTCACTTTTACACAAAAAAAAATTATACAGCTCTCTCTGCTATTTTTTTAATAGATCGTTCATAATACGACTGTTTTTCGTAACACTAACATACTGTAGTGAGCTATAGATAATAGCTATTGGTTAACAATAATTGTTTCCTGCTCGAAATAGTAAAGAGGTGGGCAATTAACTTTCCTCCAGAGTACAACATGATTTTTTTGTCTGGTAAACTTTGAAAAATTGTATAATATTTCCAAAGCAAAACCAATTTTCTTTATTAAAAGAGGTAATTTCGGAAATTTTACTTTTATTATAATTTTTTGGAGATTCCCTTCCATTACCATTAGCAACAGGCGATAATGGTACCTTTCCTCCTGTTGATGTATAACATAAAGTGTTTTTTTCTATAGAAGATGACAAAAAAATGTTTTCAGGTTCAAGTACTGCTCCAAGTATTCCACCTTGTCTAATGGATCTGATTAAGTCAGACGACTCAGACAGAAATGCTAACTAAAATCCAGTCGAAGACCTGCTTACTTATGAGTCATCAAGCGAGGAATACGAATCTGTATATAAAAAAAGAAAGTCGATGGTCAGTAAGACCTACACAGATTTGGTACTAGTAAGTGCTAATTATTTTGGAATTAATAGATAAACAGAACCAACCGTTTTACCTTTAGAACCTGAAGACACGGATAATTTTGTTTGAAATTATTCAAGGTACTCGTGAAAAAGAAAACTGTGTTGAGAAACCCAGTACTTGTATTACAGCAATACCTGCACAAGTTCTTCTTACAAAGGCTGGAACTATAGGAAAAGACGATTAAAAAGCGAAAGCAGGAGAGTAAGAGAAGAAAGAAAGATTTTGAAGAATCAAGGCGTGGAATACAAAATAAGCAAAGGAAAACCAGTAAAAGATAGAAACTTAAAAAAATTAGATTTGTGTAGAAACAAGTGTGCTGAAAAGGTTCCGAATATTGTCTGTAAAAAAGTCTTTGCAGATTATTGGAAGATGAATGACTATAACAGGAGGTGTAGTTACATAGCGTCATTGTTAAGTCAGATGAACCTAAAAGAAAAAAAAACAAAAGAAAACAGTGACAAATTTAGACAGACTAGTGTCAAGTATCACATTGATGATAACAGAGTTGTTGTTTGCAAGAACTGTTTTTTATAAGTATTTGGAGAAAGCCGGAGATTTCTAAAAACCATTATTCGAAAGAAAATATAATCTTCTTCAGACATAATCTAACTTGATAAAAGAGGAAATTTTAGAAAAACCTTTATACCTGAAGAAAAAAGGAATGAGATAAATCAATTTTTAATTGAAATCCCAGCTTATGAAATCCACTGCTCAAGACGAGATTGTGGGAAAAGATGTGTTTCTCCACATTTGGAGAAACATTAAAGAATACAAGCGTATCCTATCTAAAAGCAATTCAAAACGGTAAGTAACTAAGTTTTGTGAGGAGTTCCACAACTTGCATTTAATAATTAAAAAGTCTAAAGTAGATACCTGTTCAAAAGGTTGGAAATGCAAGTAAAAATATGTTCTGAGAATGAAAACCACGTAGTTATACGAATTATAACGCGTAGTATGCGTATGAAAATTTAGACAAAGGAAATTCAATAGTTAACGATTCAACCAAAACTGTGACATTTGATATGCAGTAATGCCTTTCCACTCCACTCGTGCATAGTTCTGTAGCCTTCTACAAACGCTATCTTTGGATTTTCAATATAACAATCTACGACTGTAGAGATGGCACTTACTGTTACCTTTCACATTAAGGTGTAGGTGACAGAGGTGCTAATGAAGTTGGCTTTTGTGAAGTTATTTTTGAAGCTATAAAGCGTTGTGAAAAGTTTGACAATGCACATAGATACATCCGGTGGCCAAAATAAAAATACTAATATAGCTGCTGTGTGTATGGTAGCCATGAAAATTTCTCCTAACTTAGAAGAGATTAACCATAAATTTTTGGTATCTTGCCACACGCACATAGAGTGTCATACATCACACGCCCTTATTGAAAAAAAAAACATCTTTTGCTGGAAACATTCATTATTCTCATGATTGGGCCCAACTTATACAAAGCAATGGTACGAAAAGTCCTTTTGTGGCGAAGAAGATGAATCAAGCTAGCTTCTTTGAGTTTGCTAAGCTGCTAAAAACTGACCGTCAGTAGCGCAAAGATGATGTTGTTGGAAAAAATTTTACTGGAGAGATGTACAATGGCTGAAGTTTGTCAAAAACCAGCATGGAATAATGTATCATGGGAATTCCCTAGACCTTAATCAACCGTCTTAAGGCATCAGTTTTAAAAGAAGAGACAAAGAAATTATTATCAAAATAGACTCTAGTTTACGTTACCTAGGACAAAATCCTACACCTAAAATGAAAAAAAAATGACCTCCTCGACCTGCTTTCATTCATTTCACCAATTCTATAAAGACTTAATAACCTCAAACGAAGCAGAGTTATTGAGTTATTGAGTTGTTATCATCATACCCTAATGATATTCCTGATTAAGAACGTGTCGTAGTTCAGACTAGTCGTGAATTGGCTTTGTGCCCATTGAGTTGCCTCTCCTATTAATAATTTCTCTAGGATGTAGGCTATCCAATGTTTTGTGTCAATATTCATGTTGCTCATGTGGTCTATAATTTCGTTTACAAATTCTTGAGGGTTTTCTATATCACCGCCAGAGTATCGAGGTGGTGCAGCGGTCCATTTCGGTTGTGGAAGTTCCATCTTTGGTTTGTCCTGGGCTTCAATTGGTTTACCTGCACTACACTAGGGTTAATGATGTTACTGCTTGGATCAAAGTTGATAAAACTAATGCCAAATTTGGGTTGTGGGATTCTTCTATGTGTTGGGCGCCATATCGTACGGCCGTAGCATCCACGGAGGTATTCTCCATATCTGAATGATCTGCGACCACCGCTCTAGAGGAGGATCGAAGGTTTCTCGACTCCATCCTCGACCTCGTGGCAATGGTGTGTACCCATACTACACTCCACGTGAAGTTCACTGGTGGCTCTGTAATCCTCGAAAGCCCACGGACAATTTAGAATACTTTAACAGTTCGATAGTTTCTTATTGGACGGTGTATTATTCTCTTACATGTATTGAGTATGAGTATTCTAGTTGCGGTGTACGCCTTAGATTTCACAGAGATGCCAACCATTTACGTTTCGACGTGCGGTCGAGCACACACCCCACAAGGTTTGTAAGAACACCGTCGGAGTGACGACTCTGAAGTTGGTGCTATGCCTTGCACGTTACCTTCCGCGGACACAATCTTATGTCCTGTAAAGATGTTAAGTATTTCCGTCGAGAAGATTTCTAACGACGAAGCGCGACTTTGACTCGGCAAGTCCACTTGGACCTTTCGTATTCACTGTAAGAAGCGTTCGGACTCTTTTTCAAAGCGAAGTCTTTACAAAGGTTCAATCTTGGGTAATAATAATAAAAGTTGAATTTTCAAATGGCACTCGGCCAATAAGGTCTAGCGGAGCTAGTAGTGTAAGACGACTAGATCCCGATCGGAAGGTTTGGTGTCTTTTTATACACTTCGTAATTTACCAGCGATGTTCCACAGGGAGCCCAATGACAACGCAGGTAATAAAACTGTTTGTGATTGGCCGGCCAGAGTGACAATCTGCGTCGTGATTGGTCACTTCTGGCGATAGTTTATGTATCACTCAATAGCTCCATCACTCAGTGAATAGTATTTTTTGTAATATTCTTCCCATATTCTGCTGATATGTTTATCTTCAAATACGGTTTCTTCTTTTTGGTTGTTTAGTTCTCTTATTTTATGTTGGGTGTATTTTTTATCGCTTTGACCTTTTCATAAAATTGTTTTATTTTTTGGTTTTGTCTGTATTTTTCAATATCTTCTAGCTCTTCATTTAACCATCATTTTTCTTCTTTTAATATGTCACGTTGACTTTGTTTCTCGCTATTTGTATTCTTCCCTATTTTGTTCCAATAGATTGTTGATCCATGTTATTCTGGCAGAATGTTTTAGATTTTTCTCTGTTTTGCAGTCTTGATCGTACCAGTCTTTATTTTTGTTGTTGTTTTTTTTTCCTATTACTTAATTTGATGTTTTATTTAGTTTAATTTTTAATTCTTGCCATATTTATTTATATTTGTTGTTAAAATGTTTCTCTTATTTCAGTCTCTTCTAATGCCTCTAAGTTCCATTTATTAGATATGGTAAAAAGCTTGATATCTTTTTTTCGATTTGAGCGTGCTTATTTTTATTATTACCAGAAAGTGGTCAGTATCCGGGTTTGCCCCTCTTAATATCTCGTGGCCAGCATTTTTTGTACTCTCTCTGGTTGCTAGAACGTGGTCAATTTGATTTTCACTGTCAGATGGATGTCTCCAAGTTGTCTTATGTTTCGTTGGATACTCAAATTTTGTCGATAGGAAAGAAATATTTACTGTTGCTGTGAGTTGACAGATTCTGTGACTATTGTCATTTCGTGTAGAGTTTCTTTTCCGTTTTCGACTAGGTCTTTCAAGTATCTTTCTTTCAACAGTTGTGCGTTTTTGTCTCCCAGTATTAATAGCATGCCTTATTTTGGTACTTCGTCGCATGCTTTATTTAGGTTTTTATGGAATTCATCTTTTTCTGTTGGATCGGACGTGTAAGTCAAAGCGAAGGTATATATTTATTAATGTTATATATTATTTTTTCCATTTTTAGTCTCAGTGTGGCGATCATTTCGTATATCGGATTAAACTTTGTTATGCTATTTGTGAGTTTTTTATTTATATAAAACCCTACTCCATTCTTGCCTTGTTTGTTATCTCCTTGTTATCTTCTTCG
The DNA here is from genome assembly GCF_040954645.1 of Diabrotica undecimpunctata. Lineage (NCBI taxonomy): Eukaryota > Metazoa > Arthropoda > Insecta > Coleoptera > Chrysomelidae > Diabrotica > Diabrotica undecimpunctata. The sequence continues at coordinate 41,059,429 of NC_092812.1, forward strand.
GTTTTTTTTTTCACCTTTCTTTTTGTGCTCCAGCGATGTCTATTGTGCGATGTGTATTTTTTAACTCTCTTGGTATTTTTCCAGTTGTTAGTAATGTCCTTTCTAGTTCTTTTTCGAATCCTGAGAAAACTAATAAGTATGTTTGAAAAATTTAAACGCAGAATGAAAGACTACATTACTGCCGAGGACCGAAAGTCCCTGAAAACTTTTATAATGTTTATTTTAGTAAGTTAAAGGGGTGAAAAAAAAAGAGAAAATTAAGTGTTATTTTTAAATTTTTCAAAAATATTTACTAGTTTTTTTCAGGATTCGAAAAAATGAATGCATTTAAAAGGCATTGGCCCGAAATTTTGCGCCTACGCGCTTAATATTCCATGCGGTTATTTTTAATATATGTTTTCTTCCTTTTTATTTTTCCTTTTTCGTTCCCTGATATTTGAACGTTATGTTATCTTCTGTTGTCTTTTTCTTGCTGTTAACATCAAATTTAATCTGCTCCTGATTCTTTGCCAAATTAGCTGCCGTTTTTTGAGTTCTATTTGTATCTTTTGCTAGTTTTTTAAAACCACGTTTATCGCTGTTTTGTTCTCCCCCATTTCTATAAGTTTATGATTTTTCTGACTTCATTTCAATACTGTCTCGTCTGCTATCAGTTTCTTGTATGATATCTTTACTCGTTTACCTGCGGATCTAAAAAAATTTTCTTCTTGTCTAATTTTCATCTGTTTTTCTCCATCACTTTTATTCAATTAACCGTCGACTTATATTTGTTGATCTTCAATTTTTTTTAATTTATATTTGTTTTTGAGGATTTTTAGTTTTTCTTCAAAATTTTTCATGACTACAATGCCCTTTTCTTATTTCTTTAATTTTGCTCTGCACTTTTAGTTTATGTTGGAAGAATTTGGTCACCTCATCTCTTAGTATCTTTTTGTCTTCCGTATCTAGATCACAGCCTGTTACTACCAGATTATTCTTAATTCTTTCGTTCTTTAATTTCTCCACTCTGTTGCTTTACTCCATATTTCTTCTCTTTTGTCACCAATATTAGTAAAGCGTTTTTTTGGTAAATTTTCCTCATTTAATATTATTTGACTAAAAGTCTTCTCCGTTATGGAGTATATATTTCAATTTTACTGATTTATTTTCCAGTGTCTTTAATATTGGTATTTTTATTTTTATCTAACAATATCTTCTTTACAATTGCCGCTATAGATATACTTTATAGATCAATTAAAACCTTATAAATATGCGGGGCCTTCGGCATTAGAGAACACTCGCTGGGGTGTTAATTGTTTTGAAATACAGACCTGTAACCCGTAACGTCGACATAAGACAATTACAAGTAATTGCGACTCGATTCATTTTAATATATGCGTCAAACCAACGGTGCGAGAAAATAATTGGGACACGATGTTACTCTTTTTAACTTTAATGCATTATAAATGCGGTGTGTGCGCCATGTATTCCTATAAACTTGGCTATAAATTTCGGTATAAAATATCTAATTTGGGAAACATAAAATCAAGTCGAGTATGGTACTTTGATATACAGAGTGAAACCGTAGACCAAACTCGTTCTACTGCTATTAGTGTCACTTCAGTAAGTACGGTTAACCTCTCTAAATGGTTTCTTTTTTGTAGAATTTTAAATTAGACTTTATTTACGAATACTGCTAAAATACTCAGCATCTGTAAAATTTGAGCTACCTTAAATTGGACATAAGCTATCAATAAGCGTTCTGGATCTTAAATAGCGTTTAGAAGTCACTTGGCAACACTGTAACTTACGTAAGAATTCCATATTTGTCCCTAATTTTTTAGATAATCCTAGTCCAAACTAAATTTCAATAGGGTTGTTCAAATTTAAATTTAACGTGTTTTTTTGTATGGAACTTTTATCATAAATCACCGCATAAGGATAATATGGCACTTATTTTTTTTATCCAAGTATTGATATTATCTCATACCTACCTAAAATATTGCTGTACTAATTCTGTGATTGTAATTGTATTTTGTTTTGCCAAAAAACTAGGCATGTTTACTTTAATAAATTATAATTTTATTATTATGTTGGAGATATTAGTCTATACACATCGTTTTTTCTTCACATCACATATCAGTCCACCTGTTCAGTTCATTTACTTGTTCAATTCTATACCTTCAATTCGTTTTTATCCTTTTATTTTCTCTGTTTATATTTATTCTAATATTATTTCAGTGTTTAATACGACTAGGCAGTTGGTAAAAGCGATTAAAAGAAGAAGAATACAATTCTTGCTTGCATTCAAGAAACAAAGTAGAACTTTAGAACGGACAATAGTCTAAACAACCCGGTAAAGGATATAAATTGTGGTATAAAGAAAAAGTAAAACTAGGAATGCAGTTGGTACAATTATAATATAACTTGATATAATTGTATAAGGTATGGTATAGTTGCCTCCATATTTCTATAACCCATCGAAAAAAATGACTATATAAATAATTAAGAAATTCGAGTAGACGCTGCCTGTCCAGAGACGTATCGTGATGTTGGTTGTTGCACCGACACAAATTTATTGATGTAAGTGCTAAAACACAAAATAACAATGTGTAATATGTAAACAGTCAAAGAACAGACAAATCTGATTTTTGAAAAAAAAAACAAAACGTTATATTTCTTTGTTTTAAAAAATGGATTATATGGTTAAAAGTAAAATTTCAAAAAATTATCAATATGCAATCCTATCGGAAAAAATACTGATGATATATCGACATTTTCTATTACCGTTTAGCGATGAAGTCACATAAATAAAACTGAATGGTTTTAACTAAAATAGCGCCACATTAGCATACCTAGCGTTCTTCTGCAAACGAGCTCACATCATCGTCACTCTCCTAGTTTTCTGTATTCGTTTTCTACATGAACTACATGTTTACTGTTTTTTTCCAGTCGACACAAGGTTTTTGAACTCCTAAGTGGAGCATAGAGCTTCAGTGAAAACGCGCCATCGGGTTCTATTTTGCGCTAAGGCCTTCGACCTCTTTTTCTTTTCCCTTGGGGATTCCACTCTAGGGCAGTCTTTGCGATACTGGAACTATTTTTTCGGAGTGTATGACCGATCCAACCCCACTTTCTGGACTTAATTTCATTTTGTACCCTCTTTTGTTCGGTCAGGTGTAGCAGATCTTCGTTTTTGATGGTGTTAGGCCAGAATATACGAACAATTCTTCGTAGACATTTGTTAACAATGACCTGCAGTTTGTCTGTGAGGGTGTTTGTCACTTTCCAGGTTTCACATCCGTAGTGTAGAACAGACATGACATTTGATCGGAATATTCAGATCTTTGTCGTTGTAGTATACTCGCCAGATCTCCAAACAGCGTTGGTCGTGCTGAAAGCTTGTTGGGCTTTTCGTATCCTCATACGAATATCGTCTTCCGTACCTCCGTTTTCTGTTATGACACTTCCAAGATACGTAAAGTTTTCCACATGTGTGGGCGGTAATTCTACCTCATCGATAATCGAACGATTCTCTGGCACTCAAATGACGATTTGACAAAATTTGAAAATCTCGTAATTCTTAATTCGTGGAAGTCTTAGTCGAGGTATTACTGTATTTAGAATTGTTGATTTTTTAAAGACCAATTTAAAAGGCTTCCGTATAATTCTACACTTACCCCTAGAATAAATGAGTTTAAATAATTTCAACTCTTGACTTCCTGCTTATAGGGTTGATGGGTTTTAAATTATATTTTTTAGGATTATTTGATTGATATTTAATTTTGTTTTGGGGGTGGTCATGACCCCCGTGACCCCCCCCTTGGATCCGCCACTGGTTAAACGACTTACATGTAGACTCGTATGAGTACGAATATACCCAAAAACTAAGAATAGCATTTAATAAAGTTGCTACTAACAAATCGATAACTTCAAATACCCGTACATACCAGGCTGTTGCAGTGAATCAAAGACCCTCACGAAGACAGTTAAAAGGGCTTTTGGTTTTTTTAATACAAGTTTTCATTTCGTAGCTATCATCCAAAGTATCCTTAATATTGCAACTTAAATAGCATGTTTTCTCCACTCTTTCTAACGGTCTAACTGTGTACGTTAATTGTAATTTGGGTATTTATGTTGTTAATCTTACTAAAGATCATTATTTTTGTCCTCTTAAAATTTAGTTTTAGGCCGTATTTGTAACATGTTTCTACATTATCCCTCATCCATTGGTGCCATAGCGCACTATCTGGCAGCAATAGTATATAGGCGAGAAAATAAGGCACTAAACAGCAATAAACCTACCAGTTTTTTGCAGCAAGATCCGCTGTACATTGCATTTTGTGCAATAGGAAAATGCATTTTTAAGTACATATAAAATGAAAAATTAGCAACTTTTCCTACTCGGAGAGTTTCGAGATCGCTGAATACTAATATGTTAATGACGATGGTCCACGAGCTACCAGTTGCTCAGGGTGGGCCTTGCTTCCTAGAGTTTTATGTTAATTTCATTCTAAATCAGTCGAAAGTCATTAAGGGGTTTTCCAGGTTACTTAACACGAATATTATGACGGCGATGGTTCTGGAGCAACCTGGTGGAGGGTGGACATCGTCTTCTGGAGTTTCCTGTTAATTTCATTCTAATCCATCGAGAGTCATTATTCGGAGGTTTTCCAGGTCGCTGAACATAAATATTTTGTTGATAAGTTCACTCAGAATACCTCATGCAACTTTAGATGAATCTTCAAAAAATTATCCAGACCATTATTTTTTTTAAGTCGTCTCTTTTAAACAGTTTTTAGCACTAATGCAGTGCCAGGTGATACATATTATATTCTCTGCTATAGCATCGTTAGCCTTTTACTTTCACATGTGCCCTGATACTTATTCTCTTACACGAACTAGTACACAGATTTCCTTTAAGTTACATAGTTAAAATGAGTTTATTTCTTCTCTATTTCAAAATATTATGAAAAGCTCTGTAATTGATATAACAATATGGAAAAAAAATGGCTTTGTTTGCAATTTGGCAAGTAAAAATTTTGCTGGGTGAAATATACACGAATATGGAGAACTATGAAAAGAATGAATTATCTGATAGAGAAGAAGATGAGGAAGAAATAAATTAGAATTAATAAATTCGTAAATATCTTAAATGACAAATTATAAAAAAAACTTCAGGAGACGATGTCCAGGCTGGGTACCAGCTACATTGGAGATCATCGCCTCCGTAATATTTGTGTTAAAAACACCAAAAACCCTCCAAGTAATGACTTTTGGCTGATTTTTGGCTAATTTGGAACGAAAATATCATAAAACTCTAGCAGACTAGGTTCACCCTCAAGCTACCTTGATACCAAGTAGCTTGAGGACTTTCGGCGGATTTAGAATGAAGTTAGCATACTGCACAAGGCGAGGTCCACCCTAGGCACTAATATTTTATCATTAATTCTTACAACTTTTATTACGATGTACACTCATGGACAAAAATATCGAATATTTTGGAATTTTCAAATTTTTGTTTTTTCAAAATAAATTCTGGTCAAGCTAGTCGTTTATTGTAAAATAGAGTTTATTTTAACAATGTTTAATAAACAATTTTAAGTTTTATGCTGAGAAAATTGTGAAAAAAATAAATGTTTAATATTAGGTAAATAAGGGTATTTTACTCTAAACTTAAATGATAATTTAAATTGCTTAAACAACTGGTTTAAACTGAAAGAAGTGCATGATCAGTAACGAGTATTCCTCCCTCTAGCTCTTATTACTGCTTGAATCTTTCTCGGCATGCTTGCAAGTAAATTTTGGACATATTCTTAGGAAATTGCATTCCATTCATCCTGTGCAGCAAGCCGAAGCTGCTCTATCGTATTTGGAACGGGATTTCTTTGTCGTATGCTGCATTTTAGGTGATCCCACATGTGCTCTATTGGATTTAAATCCAGGCTAGAGGGTGGCCAATCCAAACTTCGAATTTGGACCTAATCAAGATAATTAGTTACTATGGCAGCGGCATGTGGACAAGCATTATCGTGCATTAACGTGAATCTTTCATATCCAATGTAAGCAACATATGACAAAACATGATCTTGCAGGATGTTTTAAACGTAAGAAGTACCAATCATCCATCCAATCACTTCCACAAGTGCGGTACGTACCTCCCAACTAATACCTTCCCAAAAAATTATGCCATCAACTCCAAAACTAACGGTCTGGGCGAGACTGCAGCTGGCGAATCATTCTCCAACTCTTCTGTAGACATAGCTTTGACCATCTGGCTTCCATAATAGGATTCTGGTCTCGTCAGTGAAAAGAACGTTTTTCCAGTTGTTGATATTCCACTAAATATGTGTTCTTGCAAATTCCAAACGATAAACTTTATGATTTTGGAGAAGACGTGGAACTTTGGCGGGGCGTCTGGGCTTTAAGTTTGCTTTATTTGATCTTCGTCTAACTGTTTGTGAACTCATATTAACTTGTCTAACATTTAATAGCTCATTTCTGAGGTGCATCGATGTCAATGAACGATTTCGTGTAGAATTAAGAACCAAAAAACGGTCATCAATTGCGGTTCTGCACATTGGGCGTTCTTGACCAGGCCTTCGTACAAAATTTCCTGTTTCGCGGTACTTTTTTAGAGTATTTGAAACTATAGATTCAGTTCTGGTGAGACGTCGTGCGATACCTTTTTGTGCATATCCTTCCTCGTACAAAATTACAATATGTGGTACTTGGACTTCATCGCAGTGCCGAATTGGTGGGATACTTGTTTTAAACTTAGTTAAATCAAAACAATATTTAATAAAACTTAATAAATTAAACTAAAAATAACCGAATTAGTATGATTTTTCCTTTGCGTGAAGAAGGATTTTTACGATGAAATGTACGAATGACACCAACCACTGAATCAACGTCAAAATAAACATCAAAATATTTCAAACCAGTTGAGTACATCAGTCTACTATATGAGTATTATCAGTAATCTAAAATTATTTTGAAATAATAGTGGCTACAAAAAAAATTGGAAAATTCCAAAATATTCGATATTTTTGTCCATGAGTGTATTTATATGACCTTATGACTCCTAAAATAACTTTGTAACACTCCCGCAATTCGACAGTAACTACAGTAACTGGTCAGTATAGTCAGTAATACGTTAGTAACGGGCCGATAATACGCCAGTAGCAGGCCGGTAACATTTCGGTAATTTTCTTAGGAAATGCGAACATTTTATTATAACTACGTCCTTTTGGAGAAGATCTTGTCAGTGTTATGGACTAAAAACATTTTCTGGTAATTTATGTCAGCATCGCGCTTAGCAAGATTTTTTGCGATATGCTGCAAGTACAAGCAAATTTGAGTATTATACGGTACAAGCCTACATTTTTGTGTAAAGGTCAGTGTCAACCCTACTTAATACAGTAGTACAATAAGCGAAATAGCTGCAGTATGGCCCGTGTAAAAAACACAGAAAAGAAATCAAAATATTTTGAGATACTCGAACCATATTATGTGATAAATATTTTTAAAATAATTTTGGGCACCAACATTGAGACAATTTAGTCATAATAATCTTCAAATATTAATTAAAGACGATTTTCAGAAAGGTTAAAATAACTTTATTAACACAGGAAAATTATTGTTTGTTAATATAGAAATAAAGCAGATTTTGTCGTATATGTTTTGATCAACTAAACATTATTTTGCACATATTGACCTTATAATTTGGGTTTTAGAGTTACTCATAGAGGTAGAGCAAATTAAACAAATTAGTTACATAGCAACTAAATAGACACGAATATTTAATTAAATCCCAAATGTAGCTGGTAATGATAATAATTTGTATTATAAAGCATTAAATGAACTCATTATATTAGAAGCCAACCAGATTGAGCTGCCTACAATTTTAAAAATATTGGCTATGCTTTGTTTATCTATTTCCATTTATGAACTATCAATAGTAAAACTTTAATATCCATAAATACATACACAAATCGTTAAAAAAGATAAACTGACCCATATAAATAAAACAAATTCACACACAATGATCTACAGATTTCGTCGGTTATAAAAAAGTGGTACGACGACCATTCGATTGAAACTATTAGATTTTTAATCTGCATTATAAATTATGGACAAATTATAGGCTTACCTCAATTTATATTTCTTATAGAATACGCATTATTTTTTTACTTTACCTTATTCACTCTCCTCTCCCATATGAGACTTGACCATATGGGAGACTTGATCACTTTTTAAAATTTCAGTAAATAAGCAGCCTAAATTTATAAAACCGGTAACATAGCGTAGCTGTTAGAATGGCATTAGATCCCATGTAATTTAGTTTTTGTTTGAATACACAACGAAGAGCACGTGTTCATGACAATAGTTTTGTCCCTACTGAAAAGTGTTTTCAGAATTATTGTTAAGTTGATTTTCTTTATGATTCGTCTAGGTGAATTTTTAGTTCTAATTTGTTGTCATATTTTTATAGACTAAAACATTATAATGGCCTCTTGGAGGCCTCTTTTCTGCGAGATATGATCCCGGAATCAAGTCACCCAGAAGCTTCTTATATATGAGTGTATTTTATTTTATAGATATGCGACGTCAATACAAATCGAGAGAAGAAGCCAAGAAAAGAACACCAGTCGACAGCTAGAGGTGAAAAGAAACTGTTTCAGGATTTATTAATAACGTCTCTCAAGAGAACAGCAAGTCGTTTTCCAATAAATGTTAGAACATTAAAAAGATACGTTCGTCGAGAAAGATCCAAAAATGTTGAAACACCCTTATTTGCTTCATTGCAAGTAGGTTCAAATATTTACAAATGCAGAGGAAAATATGTTTAAAGATTATTTAGATGTTAGCAAATTACACCATGGTCTTACAACAAAACAAGCAAAAAAACTGGAGCACGAGTTTGTCGTAAAAAATATCTGCTTCGTGGAATAAACATAAGCAAGCCAGTTATGACTGGATATACGGATTTCTGAAGAGGATGAAGACCTTATCACTACGCTCTCCTGAAGCAATCAGTTTTTATAGAGTAACTGAAGCAATAGAAGCAATTTGAAGCGTGGATGAAACTGGACTTCTAACTGTCCATAAGCTAAAGAAGATCATTGCGTGCAAAGTATAAAACATGTTAGTAAACGTCAGGAGAACGTGTAGCAGCAGTAACTGTTTGTTGTACAATCAAAGAATTTGGAAACCATATACCGTGTCTGTTATGGTTTTCCCTCGAAAACTTTGTCAAGATCGCATGATTGTTTATAGCCCACCAGGGACCACTAGAATAGTTTATGAAAGTAGATGGATGACCGCTTCTCATTTTATCAAATTTTTGGAACATTTTCAAAAACATGTAAAGGCTACTACCGACAATAAATTCATAATGGACAATCATGGTAGCTACCTTCATCTGGAAACCATACCGTATGCTAAAAAACACGGAATAATTCTTCTTACCAGACCAACACACACGTCGTATAAGTTTCAGGCGTTAGACAGGAGTGTATTTGGCCCTCTCAAGAATTTTTATAATACTACCTATGACGATTGGATGGTCACCCACCTAGGAATGACAATTACAATATACGAAGTCGGAGGACGCTTAGCTTACTCTTTCTCCGTAGCTTTTACTTCGCGTAAAATTGAGAGTGGATTCAGAGTTACGGGTATATGACCTTTCAATTCCAAAATTTCTGCCTATGAAGATTTTATGTCGATGTATGTTACTGATCGCGAAGATCCGAAAAACAATTCTACCTTATTTTAGTTTATTGTTGTTCAACCAGCCATAGATAACAATAATCAACCATTCACCAATACTGGCACTTTCACCACCCCTAAAGTAATTAGACCACATTCCTTAACTGGATCGATTTTACATAATCAACAACTACGACGAACACTAATATAGGACCAAAAAGAGCCTTCTACTTCTACTGGCACTTTCACTATACCTCAAATAATAACATCACATCCTGTAAATGGTGATAATTCACAAAATGAACAGCTACAACAAATATCAATAGAGCACAATAACCAGCCTTTCACTTCTACCACTTTTACTAGCCCAGAAAATATCAAACCTCATCCTAATGTCTAGCTCAGGACTTTAACAAAGAGTAAAAAGCAAGTAACTACGAAAATTCTCACAGCTACACCAGAAAAACTTGCGCTTGAAGCTGAAGTTAGGACTGACAAAGAGAAAAAACTAGAAAAAAACAAAGGGCCAAAGTAAAAACACTAAAAAAATAACTAAACAAAAACTTAAGGATTTGAGGAAATCTTCAAGTTCGAGGCAGTGATATTATACTACTATCATCAGAATCTAAATATGATCCTAATGATGAAATGCAAGTAGAGACAGATACTGAATTTAGCAATTTGCTGCATCTTGAAACGCTCAGGTTTGGTACTGGCATACTATGTAATGCATGATCCTCTTTCTGCTATTGGCTTCTTTACCTACCGTAACCTACCCATATTCAATTAAGAGTAGTCACTATTTTGCGAGGTAGTTCAATGCCACGTTAAGTGCTGTAGGGCGTGCTACTCAGGGCGTGCCAAATTCCAGCAATCAGGTAACCATATTTCTGCACTCCTGTAGTTTGTGCCTTGGATAAGTTTGACGACTTTTCCTGGCGGTTCTCTAGACTTTAGTATTCGGAAATCTATCATAAGAATATTTTATGAGCAGACGTTTGGTGGCTCAATGAGTATCTAACTTAAAACTGAAAGCCATGGAAGTGGATTACTTTTTACGTATCCACTGATTATGAGAATGATCCTGATGAAGGATAGTCTTTACTTTATGTAGATAGGAACTGTCAAGCCTCGATAAAGCAGAGTATTCTACTTAGGAGTAGACAATACTCAAAACCGAAGTTTGACGTGTAGTGGAGTCTTCTTTCCAGGTCGACTTAACACGATATTATTCCGGGTTGATCAGCATAGAGCTTCAAAATGATAAATGTGAAAGTAAAATAAGAAATTATAAAGGAAAATAAAAACTAAACCAATTAGCTAATAAAGTATGTAATTAAGGGCAACTGTAACACGAAATTATTTAAAATAGAAAACTTAATTCAGAAAATATTTTAAGGCCACAGATCACTTGCACACTATACGAATGCTAATAGCGAAGTGTATGTAAAACAATATCAACATACTTATTTGGCCTACAAATAGAAATAAAGTACCGGACTTAATTGATTTCTTCATTATCAAAAATACTTCAGCTAATTATTTGACAATAATGATGAATCAGATATGGACTCAGATCATTTACCCATAATACTGCCGGCATAATAATACCAAGTGGCTTCACCGGTTGTCGGATGACAATAATGGCATAGCCCGCTATGCTTAGGTGGAGATGGGGGATTCGTTGAGACTTATTTTTTAAGTTGAATGGATGTTAACTAAGCGCCAGGCAGATTTGGCCCTCGGCCCATGCCTAAAGTAGACTACAATTCCAAACCTACCAAATTGTTGCAGTACTAGTCAATGGTATTTGGAACGGGGAAAATAAATCGACATCTCACTTATAAATTATATAATAATAATAAGTAAAATAAAAATAAATTTAGCCTGTAAATAAATATGAAAGAATTAATAATAAAATAAACCGAACAAATGTAACATTGCTTCTGTATCTGTAGAGTAGGGAGGGCGAGTTGTCCCACAGCACTTAGGCCACAATTAACCCATTGTGCATCCTCCCAGGGAGCTGTCGTCCTTACCTCATTATCCATCCTGCCATTTCTAAGAAGATGGACAAGTCACCAGGGAACATCTTCCTTATGTGGGCAGATGTGGGCTAGGACTCGCCGAACGCGTATTCTCGTATTAACGATAAGTCCGGGCATTCACATAGGACATGTTCTATAGTTATGTCTTCCCTTTTAAACTTCCTACATAGATGTGTGTCTACTAGCCCCAGTGGGTGGAGGTGTTTGCTTAGTTGACAAAGACCAGTTTAAAAACCAACTGTCAAGCGCAGGTTTTTCCTGGTCATTTCCAAGTACTTCTTTGATACTGACTTTTCAAGGTTACTTAGTGTTACCCTGGCAAGTTTACATCCTTGCCCTTCTATCCATCTTTTCAAGGTTTGCGTATGGGATTGACATTTGACAATTTCCGCGATTGTTGTAGTTGATCAATCAAAAAGATAACAAGATCCTAATAGTCTTAGTCCTGCCGCCTTCCTGGCCAATTGGTCAGCAATGCTGTTGCCTTTATTCCTATCGTATACCTTAACCCACCTCAGGATGATGTTATTACCATACTAAGCTTGAGTAAGTGACTCGTAACACTGCAATATTAACCCTGATGTGACACGTGGTCTATTTAAGGATAGTAGCGGTTGTCTGATATCTGTGCAAATTATTATAGTTTTCCCGGCTATACCTTTTTGGGTTATCTCTTTTGCAGCTATGGAGTTACCAACTAATTCTGTCTGAACTTCAGTGGCATTTTTGCCCATACCCCATTTTATTCTTAGGTTCAGTAATCTGAAGTATATCCTGCATCCTATGCCTTCTTCCATTTCGGAGCCATCGGTGTATATGCAATACGCATTGGCCACGTTTGACTCTCTTTACTCTCTTGTTTCGATTTTGTAGGGTTTGTCAAACACAAAGTTTGGTTTAATCTAATCGCAGCCTGCCAGTAGCAGTGGCAGCGCATCCAGCTCTCCCCGACAGAAACGAGTTTTCAATTGTTCCATTCCTACATAAAAGTTTGAACCAGCTAAGAGCAGTCGCATCATTGTCATCAGCGCCACCTCTTTGACATATATGTGTCATGGGATGCCAATGACCAATTCCTTTGCAGCAGTTGGTGCTCTTTTCATGACATAGACATATGTTATATTTATGTAAGCCATCCGCTGAATATTGTTTAGTTTGTTAATCGCTGTTGCCTGTAGCACTTTTGGTACCCAATCAATAGGTCCGTAAGTTAGCATTGGCCTAATGAAAGCAGTGTAGATCCGGGCGATCACCCTGAATGAAAGGGCCCAGCTCCGTCCTACCGTTCAGAGACACTGCTCATTAGTAATATATGTTCTTTTAGCTCTACCATGTAAGTAGAAATTCCATATTAACTTCCTGTCAAGGGTAAGACCAAGTTATTTCACCTCATCAGAAAAGTTTAGACTGTAGTTTAAAATCCTTGGGGAAACTTAAAGTCTACGGGAGAAGAGTCTTCGAACTCGCAGGAATTTTAGGAGAAGCCACTGTGCCTTCGAGCTTACAGAAGTATACAAAACAGTAAAAAGGAAACTTAATAAAACAATAAAAAAAGGAAAGAAGGCAGAACCTAATAAACACTTTAGAAGACAACATATGGGATGACGCATATAAAATAACAATGAAATCACTAAAGATAATTGCCCCATACAAGTAAAATGAGGACCAGCAGAGAGAATCGGCCGAGCCTCTTCCTCAACAAGGAGGAACAAACCTTCTTGAAGCTCTCCTCTGCGGTAGTGGAGGAATTCACAGAAGAAGAAATAAAGAGCGATGGTCAAGAAATCAAAACGGAGAAAGCTCCCGGTCCCGGTGGACTGCCACCGTAAGCACTGAAGAGAGCAACAACAGAGAAACCAGGTTTGATCAGAAGAATATATCGCTACTTCAATACAAAAGGGCCACAAATCAAAAAAACCGAAAATACCGTTTATTCAAAAAATCTTACGTTAAGCAGTCATATTTTTATATGCCACTGAAACTCCCACATATTTTGCGTTGTTTAATAATGAAATGACATTAGCTCCCTTTTTGCATTTGGCGGTTTTGCAAATGACAAAACCGCCAATTTGTTAGTTGCGTCCTGACAGCCGAAGTGAACCCACATTTCTTTTGTGTTCAATAGCCACATTTCAAAAAACCCTAGTCGTTGTTAACGTTTTTATAAACAAAAGTGCTACATTCCGAAATAAGTCCGTTTTGCATAGAAGATTCACATAAGTATATTATTATTTCTTAAACAAAAGAGATTTGTAATGAAATACGGCCATTTTATACAAAATATCCGCATATATATATTTTTATTTCTTAATCAAAAAGGATGTATTACGGAATATGTTCATTTTGCATGATATTCTCGGAGCTGCTATATCTTTTAAAATAAAGGGCCATATATTGAGATACAACTCTTTTGCATTGTTTATGAGAGTAAAATGATAGTATAAAGTAAAATGAAGTTTTTTTATTTACTTGTATATTGTCTTTATTGTGATAATATATCATCTTATTTTAATATAATTCAGAAGTTTGAATCTGATATTACACAACGTGTTTATTTTCAATTTTAATTGAGAGCGTACCGTCTACCGCATTTCGTTTTGACCTTTATTTGGACATTGTCTGAATATGTATTTTGCTACTCCGCAAATTAGTTCATAATAGAAATAGCAAGAATTTTTCTTGAATTTTACAAGAATCATTTATTTGAAATTACCATACGTAAACAAAAAATTCTTTTTGATACGTTCCCCGTATCAAGGTTATTTTTAATGAGACTGATTGTATTTTTATTTTAATTTTGTTTAGGCTTCTTAATACCATAGTGAAAAGTAATCACATTGTTATCTCAAAAAAGAAAATATAACGATCACATCACAGCTACAGAGGGAAATAAATTACTTTTACTTGTAAGTAAAGTACATATCTAATTTTTAATTTAAATTAATTTGTTCCCAGCTCTGATATCTAATAAAAAGTCTATATTGTACCAAAGTATCGTTATATTATATGCGTTAACAGTACACGCAAAAATTTTAACATCGCATACTATTTGCCTTTAGATACTGAAGGTAAGAGAGTATGCAAAATATTCTTTATGAATACCCTAGATATTTCCGAGAAAACCATCAGAACTGTTGTGAAGAAGAACAGCAACTGTACTGTCAAAGGCATTCAGGATGAAGACCTTAGAGGAAGACACAATAATCATAACCAGATTAATCCATCTCTACGACGACATCAGGAATCATATTAACTCCATTCCGAGAATCGAGAGCCATTATTGTAGATCTCGTTCTAAACGCGAATATATAGAAGGTGGTCTAACCATTGCTGCTTTACACCGAAATTATGTTGAAAAATGTGTTTCTGAGGACAAACAATATGTTTTATACCAAATGTATTATCACATTTCATTGACAGACTTTAATATCTCCTTCTGTCAGCCCAAGAAAGACTAGTGTGAATAATGTAGAAAAACAAGAAACATAAAAACCACCTGAAAGAGAAAATCCTTTCAAGATCAGAAAAAGAAAAAGACAAACAAAAAGTTACTGAGATATTTATAGTTGCAGTATATGATTTGCAGGCTATAATGCCTTGTCCACAGGGCGAAGTTTCTAGTGTTTATTATATTTCTAAAGTAAATGTACTCAAGAGTATTACTCACAAATTTCTAATTAAAGGACACACTCAAAATAAGGGCAATGCGGTTCATTCTACAATTTAAAGAAATGTATCCAGAGCTTTAAAGTCTCCAATTTATGTGCCTGACCAATATACAACAATAATAAAAACTGCAAAGAAAAAAGGGCCACCTTATTCAGTGAGAGAACTCATTAAAGTTTCTTTGATCTCAAACAACTTGCCTGTGGAAACTACAAAACTAACGAAGATGGAGATAGGTTGAAATGCTGTGAAATAAAGATAATTCACATTAAAGCGTTCAAATCTGTGATGACATTGAAAAAAAAGGCACCAAAATTCTAGTAATTTTGATATTACACCAGTGACTATATTCTCAGAAGCTGAAAATAGCACAACCAAAGAAACAAAGTATTCTTAACCTGATAAATAAAAATATCATACCAAAGTATTATGAAGGATTATTCTTCAATCTTTAACACTGCATCTTAGTTACACAGATTTTTATATACGGCTGATTAATTTTTCTCGCGAATTATTAATGTTTCTAGTTGTTTATTTAACTAATAATGTTCAATAAATACAAATTATGACCAAAATGTGAGAGTTTTTATTAGCTAGTTATAATTGTACCTTGTATTAGTAAAAATAATAGGTAATTTTAAGTTATCAGTACCTATCTATGTACCTTGAGAATAACTAATTTTAATTTAAGATACAGACTTTTATTATGTTTCCGAAACCAATACTTATTTAGTTTTATAATTAACTTTTGTTATTTTTATATCCTGACATTGTCATCTTTTTTTGTAATAATTGTACTAAAATCTACATAAATTAATGACAAAAACATTGATTAAAATGTTTGTTTCTTTGATATTTGTCCTTTTATTTTAAATACTTACCATGACAATACAAATATTTTTTATATAAAAGAGACATATCTGCTAATATCACTTTCAGGAAAATACTTACGTTGTATTCGAATACAATATCAAATACAGTTTAAATTTACCTTTCTAACAATATTTAACTTGCATATAAATGATATAAAATAAAAGAGAAATTAACCAAAAATAAAGGTCAAAACTTTGCATAGCTCCCCTGTAAAAACTGTGATTTTGGTTTGTGGTTCTTTTGTATTAAAGTAGCGATATATCGATCTACTGCAGAAGCAACAGTTTTCCAAGAAACTAAAAAAAGCAAATCTGATTTTTCTTCTAAAGCCTGGGAAACCTCCCGATTCAGCATCCTCTTATGGGCCAATAGGCCTTCTGAACTGCCTTGCCAAGTTCTATGAGAATTTTGTCAAGAAGGTGCTGGAAGGCCTGTTGGCAGATAAGAGAGCTTAATCCAGCCAACAATACAGATCAAGAAAAGGTCGATCAGCAGTCGACGTCGCGATCTGGATAAGAGACGCGGTGAAAACAAGCACAAAGAGATGGGTGGTTTTTGTTCGATTGGACATCAAAAACGCCTTCAATTTAGCGAACTGGGGTCTCATCGTAGACAAGATTGTCGAACTTGGGTCTCCGGAATATGTGTCCAATATATGAAAGAACTACCTACCGCAAAGAAGCGTATGCATATCAAAGAAAAATAAAATGAAAATGAATGCTGGAGTCTCTCAAGGGTCAGTCCTCTAAGGACCTGGATCCCCAAGAAGTAAGGGCTACTGCATACGCAGATAACCTAGCCCTACTGATAAAATATATGAATTAGGGCATTATAAACCATGTAAATAGAGCAATAGAAAAAACTGCGAGAGAGATAGAGAGAAATGGCCTAAAACTTGCAGTAGAAAAGAGAGAAGTAATTATTATTAATATTAATATTATGTATTAAGAGAGAGAGAAAAAAACGTAAATGTTCGGTTCGTAGGCTCCGATCTAAGACTCCAGAAGACCGTAAAATATTTAAGAATCATACTAGATGACCAAATGGCATTCGGACACCATATAAAATAGGCATGTCGGAAGGCGAAACAGAGGACCTCGAACCTTAGTAAAGTAATGACGAATATAGGAGGCCCCTGATCACAGAAGATTAGCTATCCTACAATAAATCCTGTCCATCTTACTATATGGAGCCACAGTGTGACATGAGGTCCTCAACAAAGTGAAATGATTTTTAGGATACAAAGGAAACCGTTAATCAGGGTATGCACCGCGTGCAGGACCGTATGAACCATTGCCTAACAGGTAGTGGCTGGTGCTGTACCGGTGCATATCCTGGCCAATGACAGGATTCGGATGTATCAAAGGGGCAACGAAGCTTTAGGTTAAGGAACACATGAAAGAAAAAGGAGTTTGGGGGTATGTCAGGACCAATGGTCAAGAAAAACAAACAAGGCTGCCTGGACGAGAGCCCTTATCCCAGATGTAAGGAGGTAATAGTGTAAACATAGGCGTGTCAACTACTACTTCACATAATTTATGACGGGGCACGGATCTTTCCAGTCTTATACATATAGAATACAGAAAACCTACATACAATGTAGGAAGAACCTTGGCGCAGTTGGGCCTGCGGTCATATCTAGGAGAGCCACATGAACTAATGGATAAAGCAATTGAAAACAAAAGCACTTTTGACTTGATCATTGGTTTTGTGACAGAAACCATAAAACACAAGGACGAAAAAGAGAAAGAGAGGAGACTGCAACAAAGGTAAACTGTTTATTTTAATGTGTCGTGTCTGTCGACTTTGGTGGGGTGAGCCACTATTCAGATCCCACTACTGACGGCAAAATATTAAATTTAAAAATTCTAAACATTAATCTAAAATTTTAACGGTATGCTTCAGTTAAGCTGTTAATATCTTAACTCTATAAAATTCTAAAAACTCTAAACCTCAAGTTCTCACACAAAAAGCTTAAACGGTATTGGAACATTAAATAATATTCTAACAATGTTCGATCAAAATAATTGCAGCCAGAAGATACAAATAAATCAGATACACCTGCAGTAGAGCGGCCAAGTGGACAAAATTGATCTACATAGAATTGCAAGATGTTTGAAGAACAAAATAAGGTATAGGATATCAAGCCAGACTAACAGGTTCGTTATACAACTGGACATCCGGAATAACTAAGGATTAATACCAAAAACAAAACAAAGGGATTTAATCAACGAAACATTATGCCACTCTCTTCCATTGTAAAACTAGCTTTCCAAAGTATGTAATAGTAAAAAATTATGTATCTAGTTAAGGTAGGAAGCGGAAGTAATAATTAGAGTGAAGTCAGATATATATGTGTTATTCCTTATTCCATTCATTTTTCCACATTCTAAAAGTTTTTTAACGGCTTCGTTACGTAGACTTACGAACATAACGGCCTTAATATATAAAATAAAAAGGAACTCATTTCGGGTATTTTATATATTATGTTTTAGTCACTCATTTATGAGTATTTCACATTTGTGTCCAATCCCTATGTATTTGATGAATAAATTAAGATACCAGACTTATGTTCTTAATTATAGTGTCATTTTAGAGAAATGGACTAGGGGAACTTAACGATTCCGAGAGATATATGTATATATGGAAATGTCATTTGGCAAACTTAGGTTATTAAAGAGAAAAGGCATGAAGAGTTTCCTGACCTTCCTCGTATGTGGTTTGATAAGCACCGGTACCCATGAATTGACCCTGAATACATAATGAAACCGATGCAGTGACCTTTTCTGAAGTCAGTCCATAATTCAAAATATAATAGTAAATTTATTAGACACAAATTAGAACTGTAATATAGATTTATAATCCATGAAGATCGGTAATCTTCTGCGAATCATAGGTGCTCGATGTTACAGCGTGGATCACAACACTAGAAAACTGACTAAATCTTTAAATTCACCCATTATATAATAAACATAATAGTTTGTGAAAATTAGTGACTATAAATTTTATTTCGCAGTTCACTTATCACCAAGAGGTAAACCAAGTATTATTACAGCAGTATAGCAAAGTAGATCTATTGTTATTTTAAAGTAATTAGAAAACTTTTAAAGTAACTTAGGTTCTTTTGTGAGTTCTGAAATGAAATACATTTAAAAATTGTATTACACATAATATAAAACAAACCAAATCCGTTCTTATTTTGACAATTGAAAACTGCGTAGCCCAAATTTACTCGATTTACTAAATGACCCATACTACTTTACAGAACTTTACTGTTCCTTTTCAAAACTTTTTTTTTATTTAGAAATTACAGCCGCATCCACCATAATGGTTATTAGCGGCGGCTACAGAATTACAAAATTAGAGTTTATAAAATATTCCTATAGATTTTAAGAAATTTACAATATTACTAGCTGAAAAATGAGTGCCTAATAAATTACTTAAACTGTTAGGTATGTTAAATGTAACACGAAAATTCGCAAATCTATGGCATTCAATTAATAAATGGTTAACGTTAACTTGTACATTACATGTTTCACAAATAGGTGGATCACTTTTGGACAATAAATATGAGTGAGTAAGTCTCGTGTGTCCAATTCGTAATCTCGTTATCACCAATTGTTCTCTTCTGTTTCTGATTGAGGGTTGCACATTTAGCAATTTCACTCGCGCACTGGTCTGCACTTTCGTTGCCAGCAATGTCAATGTGGGATGGAATCCATATAAATCTGATACTCCTAGAATTTTCTTGAGCCTGCATGAGTTCTAGTTTTGTCAGTTTCTCAAGGGGACCTTTAGGATAGATCTGTTTAAGGGTTTGAAGGGCGCTTAGTAAATCACTTAAGATAACAGAGTTAGGAATGTTATTAAAATTTATATACATGATAGCTTTAAGCATTCCATAGAGCTCAGCGTAGAAAATTAAAAAAGAAGGTTGGAAGACGAAATTGATATGTATCGCTTGGAGTAACGAATGCAGCACCTATTTCTTTATCACACTTAGTTGCATCTGTAAAGATTTTATAGCAATGTTCGTAATGCTGACGGGGAATTAGATGTAGATTATTCTTAATCTCTGCGTGACAGTTAATATGTTTGTCATATTGGGTTAGACCTGTATTTATATTTGGGGTATTAATTATCCAAGGAGAGGGGTTTTTAATATTGATTGGAAAGGTAATTGGGAATTCGAAATTAAGACATCTCAGGTAACACCGTACTCGCTCATAGTAAGGCATAAGTTTGGTACTATTGGTAAAGAGATTTATATATTTATTAGTGAACGTATTATTAAGTAGATGTTTGTTTACATTTGAGGCTATTGACGTTGCTTGTGATAGTGTTAAGGAAATTCGGCGGTGATATAATGAAGGCTCCCCATTTTCAGAATATAAACTTTCCACCGGTGATGTTCGAAATGATCCAAGAGAGAGTCTAAGTGCTGTGTTGTGAATAGAGTCTAGCTGTTTTAACAATATGGGGGAAGCAGAAGCGTAAGCGATTGATCCACAATCAATTTTTTATCTAAATAGAGTTCTGTAGATTGTAAGTAAGGTAGAGAGATCAGAACCCCAATATCTATTTGACAGTGTTCTCATTAGGTTAAGTTTCTTATGACAAATCCAAACTAATTGTCTAATATGTTCTTTCCAAGTAAGTTTATTATCAAACCACATACCCACGAATTTTACACATGATTTGAAGGATAGCGATGATTGAAAAACTTAAGGGTGGGATTATTTGAGAAGTTCTTTTTTAAAAATACCATACCAACGGTTCTTGTAACCGAGAATTGAAAACCAGTATCGCGAGACCACTTTTCGAGTTTTTGTAAGAAACTTTGCAAAATTGTTGAAGTTAAATTAATATCTTTGCCTTTTACATTAACCACCAAGTCATCTGCATATAAACGTGTTTTTAAAGGTTTTTTGAGGTTTTTAATTATGTCATTAATAGCCATTAAGAAAAGTGTAGGACTAATAATTGAGCCTTGAGGGATACCGTTTTCTTCCTCCTGCATTTCGGAATAGTAGTTGTTAACTCTTACACAAAAAGCTCTGTTTTCTAGAAAGTTCTTAATAAAATGAAGGCAATATCCACGAATGTTCCATGACTGTAACTTTTTTAAAATGTTGAATCTCAAACATGTATTAAATGCTTTTCTTAGGTCAAAAAATACTGCGATACAATGCTGTTTTGTTGCCAGAGATTCATGAATAAAACTTTCCAGGTCTAATAATATGTTGTCTATCCCGGATCGGTTTTTTCGAAAACCGTTTTGTTCGTTTATAAGTAAGTTCGAATTTTCTAGATGCCAAGTCAGCCTTGAGATAATAATTTTTTCTGGTAGCTTGCCCATTGCATAAGTTAGGCTTATCGGTCTATAGGGATCAGTGTCTAGACGAGATTTTTGGCTTTTGAGAAATGGGAGAATGATAGATTTTGACCAAACAGATGGGTGCTGGTGTCGCTGCCAGATGAAGTTAAATAATTGAAGCATGTAATTTTTAGCAGATGTGGGTAGGTGTTTTAAGAAAGTAGTTGGGATATCGTCAGGCCCAGGACTTGTTTCTTTTAGATCGTTTAGTGAGTTGTTTAGTTCTTGTAACGTGAGAGGAGCGTTTAATGGAATGTTTTCTAGAGAGAGGTTAGACCTTTCGGCCTTTAGTTTATTTTCCAGAATTACAGGGTCAAAAGTTTCATTAAAATTAAATTGAATTATTAAATTATTTTGAGACTAGATATTGGGGATGACTCCTTTATACCAGAAATTTTACGTATTTTCTTCCATAATTCTCTTACACTAGTAGAGCTGTTATTGATAGAGACATATTGGGCCCAACTGGATTTTTTTGTTTGATTTATTAAACGTTGAGTTCTAGCCTTCATTTTTTGTAGTTAATTTTATTTTCGAGTGTTTTATTCTTCTTAAATCTATTAAAAGCTG
This sequence comes from Diabrotica undecimpunctata, assembly GCF_040954645.1. Classification (NCBI taxonomy): domain Eukaryota; kingdom Metazoa; phylum Arthropoda; class Insecta; order Coleoptera; family Chrysomelidae; genus Diabrotica; species Diabrotica undecimpunctata. The sequence goes on from NC_092812.1 coordinate 41,081,656, forward strand.
TTCTGCTGACACGTACTGCTTCATTACACTCCGAATTCCATCAAGGCACAGGAACATGATTTTTAATGGGCTTTGTTTTGCCGATGAAGAGCTCCGCACTCTGCAAGATGTCACTATTAAAAGTACCTAAAGAATCGTTTGTATTATCATTCAGTATAAGACTTTCCAAAGCCTTATCTATATAATTTTCGAAATCGATCCACTTAGCCGAATTTATATTCCATTTGGGCAAGAAAGACATTTTGCAAGGCTGACCTGAGAGATTCTCAATGGTAATAGGGTGATGGTCGCTACCATAAGTATAATCGAGAATGGTCCAAGAGAGACGTGAAGCTGGACCTGGATCACAGAAGCTTAAATCTATCACGGAGGATTCTTCAGTGCAGATGTTGTATGTGTAAATCTTGTAGGTGACTCATCATTTAGGAAATTTAATTGAAGATCCTGTATTACTTTTTCTAGACGTTTTCCTCTGTGATCGGTAGGCTTAGAACCCCAAATAAAGTTATGACCGTTAAAATCACCTACGTTGATTCGAGGAGAGGGTATCTCTTCGATAAGGCTTTTTAAATCTTCATATGCAGCTGAGGAACTAGATGGAAGGTATATGTTACATATAAAAATTGGAACGGGAGCGGTGATCTCTATAACTATGGCTTTAATGTTACTATTAACAGGAAAACATTTGCAACCAAAGATTTTTTGATAAGTGTCATAACTCCACCTAAAGAGAAATTAATGTCATGTACTCTATCTTTTCTAAAAATGTTAAAATATTTGGAATTACAGTTTTTTGGGGGTTTAAATTTGTTTTTTGGAGACATATTATTTCGGTAGAGAATTCAGAAATAAGTTTTTGTAAGGTTTTCGTATATATATTACATTATACGAAAAATATGAATTTATCAGTTAACCTGAGATGACTCGCCCTCGGATTCAGAGATGTCGTTACCCAAGTGCGGAGGATTTTCTTAAGAAGGTGATATATCGTTTGGTTGATCTATTTTTTAACTGCAGATGAACTTAAGTTAGCATATTAACTAATCCCAGGAGGTCAGAAGTAAACTCTTAAATTATGTTAGAAGGATCTTGCACGCCGATAACATTGCTTAGAAGTAGAAGTAATTGGTCAAAATTGAGAACAAATGTGGGTAAATTATTTTTGGATAAAATCTTTAGCAGGCTCAAGGTCATATGATTTTGTTGATTTTATGCATGTATACTCCTCGTTGCTTTTAACCTTCTTGACTCTAGGTTTGGATGTAGGTACAGCAAATGATTTTTCTGTATGCGTTGTTTCTGGAGACGTAAGAACATCATTGACACTACGTCTCGGCTGAAGATCGATATTAATTACTATGCAGCTTTCCATGGTGTTAACTGAAAATTTATGTTCTCGTGATATTTTGCATACAAATATTAATTTTATTTTTCACCTATTTTAGAACTACAACAAACCCCGCCTTTTCAAACGATAAAAATTATCCGCATATGCAACTGATTTGTTGGAGGCAAACCAATCTCCCCATATAATTCGTTTTCTTAATTTACTTCGTATACACTACCTTAATATCCATCTTAATACTATCTATTATATGTCTTGTCCTTCCTTTACTCGTTATATTTGTACACATCGTAAATATTGTTAATTCCTCTGATCTTTTCTGATTCAACATACCTTAGAACATAGCTATTTACCTCATTTTCGGTATTCACTATGTAAGGACCCTCGAAAACAGCATTAATTTGCACAACTATCATTTGTGAGATTCGATGCCCGTAATGCCCTTACAAGCACCTTCTCGTCTATTTGGAAAGTCACTGGTCTTCGTCTTCTATTCGATCCTGCCTTTGGATAAATGTTTCATTACTTCGTCGCAGCCTCTTCTGCACTGTTTAAAAACACCTGTTCGTATTCTCTCGGCTCTGGATCTTCCCTTGGTCTTATCGACAGATCAGATATCGATCAAGCAAAATTTGGAGACCATCAATATTTTCTGATAGAATCACTGCATCGTCCGCGTATCTAATTACATTATATAGTTCCTCATTGATTTTGATTCCATATGGTTATCTTTCAAGTGCCTTTTTAAATAACTGGTCCTAGTAAAGATTGAACAGTGTTGGGGACAAAATGCAATTTTGTCTGACTCCTCGTTGTATGGATATTTCATCGGTGTAATGGTGTATAGATCACTTTTTTACTGCCAATATAATTTTTTTTATTTCTGACAGTCTTTGATTTCCTTGCGCGGTTTTGTGTTCTAATGATTTTCAATAGTTCCGACTCTTAAGTTGTAAGGTTTTTGTGTAAAAACAACGTGTTGCTAATTCTTATTACAGTATAAGTACAGAGCTAGATCAGCTCTTCTCTATGTTCCGATAATATGCATGCCAGCAAGACGTTCTCCTCATATTTGGTTTTCTCTGACCTTTACTGTTAGTTTCAACTATTGTGCATATATTGCGCATTTATGCTCTTTTATTTCTATAATAACTTCGTGGTCTTTGTCAGTCTAGGAAGTCTGTTCTATTTATGTATTTTTCCATTTTTATAGCACTTGATTTTTCTTATTACTGATCCTTTCGTCATCCGAGGCTTTGATTTCCGTTCTGTGAGCCCTTGGATTTTTCCTGGGACAGGCTCCTAGCCGCAGTCTAGCAGTTAGCCTAATTTAAAGACAACAGGATAAAAGAGGAAAAAAGAACCTTTTTTTATCTGGACCCGGTATCGGTAACATAATATAATATGTTGAACTACTCAATCCACCCAACATCAATAACGGCAGAGTTACGTTTACTTACATTCACCTAAAGTGCGTTGACAATTCTTATTGCTGTACTATTCACTATGGTTATTAACCCTGCAGGGGTGGCGCCAAGTCTCTCAGACCCAAGCGTCGTACTACACGGTATAAAAAGAGTGAGGTTTAAACTATGAACTTCGTGCTCTTGGTACCTTACTAATATTTGTAGCCTATTTGGGTTCACTTGGTGCCACCACTTAAGTAGCTCAAGTGACTGATGTTTTATTTTCATTTCTTGTAATTTATTTTACAAATGATAAGTAATTTTGCTAATATTATGTATTCTTTTATATGTAACCATGTATTATTTTATATTTTGCTTAGTCAAATTTTTATTATTTTTAGCAGCACAATGAGTTATGGAAAGGAGCAAAGTCGTCTACTTCAATTGTTCGAGGAAGTAGAAGCTGACACAGAACAACATTTTAATGACATTGAATCAGAGAATGAAGTAGATAACATAGAGGAACATCTTTCAAATTCAGATCCTGAACAAGAGGGTGATGGCGATGATTGCGAAGTGGATGTAATAGCAGTAATAGTTTCAAGGATTGCTACTTTTATAGGCAAAGATAGAGCAGTCTGGAAAAAACACTACCCGGTGCAAGCGGTAAGAACTCGCCAATTTAATAAAGTTTTTTATTTACCGGGTATAAAAGCATATGGCAAGAATGCCAAATCATAATTGATTGTTGGAATTTGTTTTTTTCCGAAGATATTTTAAACATTATTGTTGAAAGTACGAACAAATATATAGATCAAATGAAAAAGATGTATAATAGAGCCCGTTCTGCTAAAAATACTGATGTAATGGAAATAAGAGCTTTACTAGGAATGCTCTATTTAGCTGGGTGTTTGAAAAGTAATCGGACAAGCACAGAAGAGTTGTGGGAGCGAAATGGCAGCGGGGTTGAAATGTTTTGGTTAATCATGTCGCAGCAACGTTTTTTATTTTTGTTAAGACATCTTAGATTTGATAATTTAGAAACTCGAGACGAAAGAAAATTGTCTGATAAGCCAGCGCCTATAAGACAACTGTTTACAAGTTTTGTAAAAAATTGCAAAAATGCCTACACTACACAATTAGCGAGTATGCCACTATAGATGAAAAACTTGAGGCATTTCGGGGTAGATGCTGTTTTAAACAGTATATTCTTTAAAAACCGAACAAATATGAATTAAAAATCTTTGCTTTAGTTGATGCAAAAATTAGATATACATTAAATATAGAACCATATCTTGGTTTAGAACCAGAGGGACCCTTTCAGTAAAAAAAAAGCTTTGAGCTTATTACAAAACTTCGTCGTGATTGCAATCTGACATACGTCGGTTCAGTGAGAAAAAACAAAAGACAATTACCGTCGGAGTTTATAAACACCAAACATCTACCTGTTTATTCAGGATTCCAAGAAAATATTACAATAGTATTATATGTTCCCAAGAAGGGAAAAATGTCATACTGGCCTCAGGTATGCACAATAATGATCAAATAGACGAATCAACAGATGATCAATAAAAGCCAGAAATTATAACATTTTATAACTCAACTAAACGAGGGGTCGACACCGTTGACGAACTTTTTGCCACGTATAATGTAGCTGGAAATACCCGGAGATGGCCAATGGTGATTTTTTATTAACTTATGAATGTGGCTGGAATAAACTCCCAAATTATATATCTGGCGAATAATCCAAATGATAATTTGCTTCGTAGAATACACATAAAATGTTTGGCCGCAGAGCTAATCGACCAGCATTTAAAGCGTCGCGACCAACGCCAAGAAGTGGCTGGAACTTCAGCTGAACTTCCAAGAGGTAATCCCGAAAATTTAAATATTAAAAAACGATGTAGTTTTTGTGTTAAAGACAGTAAGACTCGTTATTTTTGTCAAATGTGCAAAAAATTTATTTGTTTAACACATGCCCAGTTTCAGTGCCCTGATTGTATATTGCACCCACACAATGTTTAAAAGTCATAGGATCAAGTCAAATCTTATATTTTAATATTTTGTACCCTTAATAAAATAAAGGTTAACTTGCATGAACTCTTGTTTTATTTTTCACAATTCATGACCATCCATCATCTATTAATTATTTTGGAAGGTTATATTATTTATTAGGCCCAAATTACATTTTATTGTTTAAATGATATTCATAAAGGAGTAAAGCTAGATAATACACCAGTATTGTTTTGATTTTCTAATAAATAAATTATTAGGTCTGTCAGATTTGACGCCACTACTAGTGTTCCGATATGAGGCGCCACCAGTGCAGGGTTAAAAAACTAGGAGCCACACTAGTGATCAATAAAATTAAAGTGGTTTTGGTTTACAGCTGTTTACGACCTCAATAATATTATTACAAAAAAAATACATATGTTTTCAATAAAAAAACATGGGATCATAAGCTAATTAGATAATTTATTTAACAAATTTAAACTAAAAATTACTATAAATATTTATATATAAGCTCTATATACTATTGTATTAAATGTAAAATCCTTTATTATTTTTTTCAAATTATCCTTAAACTGTCTATAAATTTCGTAACTAACATTTTGTGGCTGAAACATAGGAAGACAAAGCAATTCCCACGAAACGTTCCCAGCTCTCATTCAATTAACTCGAGATGGGATTCTAAATTATTCTTGTCGAGAAATGACTTTTTTTCACAAGTGACGAGCAACAATTAAGGCCATTTTTCTTTTGTAGTGTAATACTGGATTTTAAAGTGTAATCCTTTTTAGTCGCACTCCCTTTCCCCTGATTCTCCATGGGGATTTATTTAAGCACTTTTTTCATTTCACCATAGATCATTCGGACTCGAATACAAAACGATCATATTTCGGAATTTATACTTACAGAGGGTTTTAAGTAACGGCTCAAAGTGAAAAATATTTTTTTAATTCGATATTAAATTCTCTCGAGTTAAACATGTATTTTGTCTGATAAAAGAAATAATTATACTATTTTTAATCAATAATCTGGGTTGCAATTATAAATTATAGAAAAGGATCTACATAACTGTAAAAACAAAAGACAATATTACGAACTACAGAATTACAATTTTTAAATTCATTTTTACACATTTTTTTAGTTTAGTAGTGCATTTTTTCAACTCAATCTTTCCTAATTTTTTAATTCTTTGTTTGTTCTCTTTTTCTGTCCCAAGTGTAAGCCAATTTACTCTGTAAATTAGTTTTCGTCTTCTTGCCGAAGTACCATCTTTATTCTAAGAGTTATCAATCACCAAGTGTACTTTCGAGACTGCAGTTCTAAGTACTTGGTTACATATTGATCTTCTTTCATTTATCATTACTTGCATTCTAAGGTAAAACAGTTTATATATTATGTTTATGTGGGATTAAGGCATAATTAATTGTAATAAAAATTACATTTTCAACCGCTGTTCGATGTTTAGATTTCCACTCCGGAAATCGTTTATGTTAATGTTTTTCAAAATTGATGATTAATTTACTTTTTCTTGATCTTAGGCAATAGCCATACTTGTAGTAAAAAAATCTGAGGGTGGTTTTTGTGCCCTCGGGATATCAAATTCTGATTATTTTGTGTGTCTTGTAACGTTATAAAAGTCAAATATTTATTAATTTATGTTTAAATAATTATTTTATTTTAATTTCTTTACCAATTTATTAATTTCTTACCCCTTAGTTTCTCTTTTTACTATTTTTTGTTCAAAAAATAGTTGGCGCCCTCTCTCTTTCTGTCCGGTTCTAAATATATATGATTAATTCATAGTTTTATTTGTTACCAACTGAATTTTCATTGTTTAATTCATAGTTTAAGACAAGATGGATTTACACTTGAGGGACTGAGCTAGGCGAAGCATAGACGATAAGCTGCCATAGTTGATTAAGGTATTAATTTATAATAGTATTTCAATTTTCTTTGGTAGTCTTATCGTGACACATTGACACCCAACGCCTGTTTACAGGTTCTTCTTCTTCTTCTCGTAGCACTACAACCCGGGGTGGGTTTTGGCTGACTGCACAACTTGCTTCAATCTTGAACTGTCGTCCATAATAGTTGGGCCAGTGGGTAGCCCCATTATTCTTAGATCTGACCATATATTGTCTCCTCATCGCATTCGTGGACGTCCTTCTTTCTGTGGGGGCTTCCTCCCATATTAACTTGGCAAGGCAGTTATTAGGAAGTCTATGGACATGGTCAGCCCATCTTAGACTTTGGGATTTGATATCTTGGACTATACATCTGCTTGACCTCAGCATTTGTTTTCATTTGGTATTGGTAGCTATCAATGTGATAAGGCCCAAAGATTCTTCTGAGGATTTTCCTCTCAAAACATCTAAGTTTTCTTTCAGTTTCTTTGGTCAGGGTTCACGTCTCATACCCATACATGAGCACCGGTCTAATCACCGTTTTATATATTCTAATCTTTGATGTCCGTGTTAGGGTTTTAGATTAAATAGTATTGTGGAGGCTGTACATACATCTGTTTGCTGCCTGAATTCTTCCTTTAATCTCTTTTGCGATATCGTTATCTGCAGTGATTGTTGCTCCGAGATATTTAAATCTCTCCACTCTTTCAAAGTTATATGGGTCTATTGTAATATCTTGCAATATTCTATCTTGTCCCTTTTGTCTGTTTATACACATGTATTTAGTTTTCTCTTCGTTTACCCTTAAAACCAATTTTCTTTGCCTCTACCTCAAATTTATTAAAAGTCTCCTTCACATTGGTGACTGTGTTTCCCACATTGTCAATGTCATCTGCGTATGCTAGTAGTAATTTTGGTCCATTTACTGTCAGTAATTCTGTTTTAAGTTGTGCTGCTCTTACTACTTTCTCTAGGATGATATTAAAATGGAGAAGTGACAGCGCATCTCCTTGTTTCAGGCCACTGCTTATTTCGAAAGATTATGAGAGTTTGTTACCCATCCGTACTCTGGATCTACAGCTATTCACACATAACTTAACAAGCTGGATAAGTTTTTTTTTTGAACTGAAAGTTCTGCCATTGCATTCCACATCTGATCCCTTTTAATGCTGCCGTACGCTCGCCGGAAATCTACCTGTTTACAGGTTGAAGGATGTCATATCGTTACACATTGGCACCCAACACTTGTTTACAGGTTGAAGGATGCCATATCGTTACAGTATTTGTATTATTTGTTAGTTTGTTATGCGTTTGTGTATTATATGTTTATCTATTGAGTGTTGTATACATATTTTTCATAATTATAGACGATGTGTAATTAATCCGCTAATTATGGTATGTTTTTGTTGCTTAGAGTGTGGGTAACATTGGCAAAAATAAAAGAAGGTATTAAAATGTTGAAACTTACAATAAAAATTTTACTTACGATTTACTTTCAATATAGCAACCTAACAACAAGCGTAATTTTAAATTTCTAAATATAGTCATATGCGATAAAAAAAATAATTTGTGAGGATGTGTCAATGTTACCCAGATCTACTTTATGCCTAATGACTTTATTTCTAGTTATTAATGAGATTTAATCACCTTGGACCTTCTTTTTGAAATAGTCCAATAAATGGTCAACGGTTTGAGTTTACAAAATGTGATTAACAATTGTATTAATACAATATCATTACCATAAAAGTAGCGTCGATCTGGGATGTATTGTCAATCTACGGATAGTGATACGTAACATAAAGCCACTCCTATTCAAATGTCAACCTCGCCTGCTCGTGTGATGATCTAGATCATGGGTATTTGATACATCCTGCTAGATAACTAACGAGGCTCTGACGTACGAGTGTTTGCCGGGATAAGCAACGCACCATTCACTGTCCAATGGCTTCGGACAGATGAGCTGGTAAAAGGAAGGGCACTCTGTTATTCTGGGACTAATAAATTGGTCTTAAAGGCAGAAGAACCAAGAAAATGGTTATGTTCAAAATAAAACTAACACAGCTCAAACATTTTCTCTTCCAAACACTCTAAATGAATACTTCATTATTGTGAGTAAAATTATAACATCAACTATTTTACCACAACAAGATCCTTTTTCCTATCTCCCCAATTCAAAAGAGGTCTCGAATTCATTCTTTATAAGACCAGTTGATACATCTGAATTGGTCCAAACAATCAGTAGTATCAAAAGCAAATCTTCCTGTAGTACTGATGGACTATTCATAGAAATTTTCTTATCTCCCAAAAATGTGTTGGAAGTCCTGGACTCACTAATTATTGATTCAAAAAAAAATTAGTTAGTCTTTGTATGTGGGTATATATTTTATATACCCCAAAACCCCATAATATACCCCAAAAAATTTTTCTAAAATTAGATCTATATGAAGACTTGGAAATAGTCAAAGAAAAGCAAAGAAGCCCCAACTGCGTTAATCGCCATGTATCTTTCAACCGTGACTTTCAACCCTTACACCGACAACTCTTCTCATAACCCACACTTCTCAAATTTACCCCATCTTCTTTATCTGACCTTCCTCTATAAACGTCAACACCTTAATCCTTCTCAACAATTGTTGCTTTTAAAACAACCATTCTCTCTACACTACTGTCACAACACTCCCTCCAAAAGAATTTTTTCAGCCCCCTATTGTTAACATCATATCTATTATACCTCACTATTTCATTATTTTACAATCTTCACGTTTACATCATATTCCTGTCCATTCTTTTTTCTTTTGCTAGTTCTCTGTCTTTTCATATATCTACCATCCACTCATTAGTTCTAAACTCAGTAACCATTTAAACACAATCCAGCAATTCATCATAATTCACTTTCTCCCACTTTGCCAAAACCCTTCATCAACCATTGCTCCCCCCTCTCTTAGTCAACAACTTAGTACATCATACTCACAAATAAAATTTCAGGCTTTTATGTACCGAATTTAATATAACCAAAATATATTTTGTTCAGGGTGCTAGATGCTTTAAGCATGAAGGACCTCTATCATCTCTAATTTTGTTGATTAACTCATTCATTTTCCTCTAACCCACTATCCTTTATTCTTTAGTCATTTCATTTACTTTTACTCCTGCCAAGTCTCTGAGGATCTCAGCCTTTTCAATTTTTTAAATTTAATCACATATATTATAACTTTAATTCCTTCAGCCGGAAGATTTTTAATCCCTTTTCTCAATCTATTGGACTCATATTAAATTTTTTACGATACCTTCCCGACTCTAATTTACACTCTTTTAACGTGGATAAAATAGTAACATTATCCTATAAAGAAGCTCTTCAACCCGTGCTTCTTAATATCAGCCAGATCAGTATCGTTGATTCTGTAAAATTTCGTGGTATTTTTATAGACAGCAACCTTAAATGGTCCCTTCATATCGATTTGTTAAGTAAGAAACTAGCCTCAGCCTGCTATGCAATAAGATCTGTTTCGACGGGAATCAATTTAGCATCTTTCAAAATAACATATTTTTCTTTGTTAGAGTCTCATCTTCGATATGATGTTCCTTTTTGGGGTTATAATACGTTATTTTGGAAGACAATATTTATAATTATTTATGTTTTATATTAACAGGTTGGATGCCTTTGACGCTTATAAGAGTCACTGTGTATTTTGCTCGGGTACCTCCGTCGCTTATAAGCGTTCGGTACGTATTTATATATTTATTTACATTTCTTAGTTGGAACCGCAGTTGTGTTGCATATTTCTTAGTAGGCACTCAAGGAAGGATATTTATTACTCATAAATACACGTGGTTCAAGTTTTTCAAATATTTTTATTGTTTTATTATCATGCAAAATGAATACGTTGAGGCTGGTCCTTCCAGACCTAAAAGGAGTCGTTATCATAAGTACACTGAAGCAGAATTGTTATAAATGTTGGAAAATAGCGATGAGTTTAGTGATTTTGAATTAGAGAGGAATTTGATTGCGGATTGACAGGAATGGACTCGGAGAGTGAGAATGAAATCGGAAAAGTAATATCTGATTATCGATAAGAAACTGTAGATGAATGTTCCGACATCTGTTGGGAAGATGTACCAGGTGAGATGAAAGGTTTTCCGTTTCTAAAAAATCAGTCATTCAATGCAGTTCTACCGGAAAACACTCTGATCTGTTTTTTTCGTAGTATATTTACTGATGATATTTTAGAATTTATAGTTGATGAAACAAATATTAACGCGGAAAATATTTTTTTATCGGTGCAGACACAAGAAAAATCTAAAATTTGTTCATGGAAAATGTGACGAAGGAAGAACTATTAATATTTTTTGGAATATTTTTACATATGGGTGTTGTACGACAACCAAGGATGCGCGATTATTGGAAACGGGACCTTTTATTTAATAATGCTAGAATTTCTTCTAATATGAGTAGAAACAGGTTTTTGCTAATACTGCGAGCACTTCATTTTTACAGAAATCCCCCACCAGGTGAATCTAGATCTGAAGATAGACTTTACAAAATAAGACCGATAATAAATTTCTTTAACGAAAAAATGACAGAAATATTTTATCCAGGATGTGAGTTATCTCTAGATGAATCCATGGTTCTTTTTCGCGGCAGGATTATGTTCAAGCAATACATTAAAAACAAAAAACACAAATATGGGATTAAGTTGTATTTATTAACAAACCCTAGAGGTATTGGTAAAAAATTTGCTGTATATATTGGTATGTTAGACGATACTGGCGGTAAAGGACATTCTGAAAAAGTTGTCCTACATTTAATGGATGGATTATTAAATATTGGCCATCATATTTATATGGACAACTATTACAACAGTTTTTGTTTAGCCAGAACTCTAATTAAGAATCAGACTCACTGCACCGGTACACTTCGGTCTAATAAAAAAATGACACCCAAAGCTGTTATTTTAACTAAGCTAAAAAAAAAGAGAAACCATTGCGCAATATGCTAAAGGAGTAATGATAGGAAAGTGGCAGGATAAGAGGGATGTTTTATATATTTCAAATAAATATGTAAATACAATGGTTGAAGTAGAAAATAAAAGAAAACAAAAAGTTACTAAGCCATTGTCTGTCGCCGAATACAATAAACATATGTCAGGTGTAGATCACCTTGATCAAATGCTTTCATACTACCTTCACGAAAGAAAAACAATAAAATGGCCAAAGAAACTTTTTTTCCATATTATGGACATGATGCTCAATAATGCTTTTCACTTATGTAATATATATTCTGGACAGAAAATGTCATCATTTGATTTTAGAATGGCAATCATAAATGAACTTTTACCTCGTTATGAGAATTTAAATAAAAAAAAGCATCAAATATCGAACATAGGCTAATAAAAAGGGAAGCGACTCCAGGTAAAAAACAACTCGACAGAAAAAAATGTCAAAAGTGTTCCAAAGAAAAAAAAACGGACAGATACAACCTACGTGTGCGAAACTTGTCCTGGAAATCCAGGATATTGTCTAAATTGCAGCATCATAATTCACAAATAGAATATAGCAGTCAAAGTTTTATTAATATTAAAGTTTGTTTTTGTTACATGTTTTAAAATAAATAATGTTTTACTGTAGAGTATAGGCAACGCTTATAAGCTTCAACGGTACACGGATATGAATGCCGAAACTCAGTGCCACTGCCGCTTTAGAGCGTCAGTTTTTTTTACCTTTTCTTAAATATTTGAAATAGCAATTACATATAAAATATCATTATTTATAATTATTAGCAACGGCATACCGTTTTTTCAATTTTTTTAATTTGGGACCACGTAAAAGTAAGTTACAAAATAGCTGCATCCAACCTGTTAAGATAAGATTATATAGATTGGATATAGAATCCAAGGTGGTTTTATAAGAAAAGAAGAGATAACTGAGTTAAACCGCCTATTTTAGCATATTGTGGTTAGTAAACAGAATTTTGAGAGCATTGGTTTGAAAACTAAGCTCGAATACTCTGGTCCAAGTCTATAGTCCGATACCTGGCTCGAGGCTGGGCGCTGCGCTTTGACAGTGAACACTGGAATTTTTCAAATAAATAATAATAAAACTTTCGGCTCTCGGTAATAATGTAATCTTTCATTCTTCGTTTAAATTTTTCAAAAATTAAATTTTAAATTTATTAGTTTTCTCAGGATTCGAAAAAAAAAAAAAAAAATTAATGCATTTAAAAAGCATTGGCACGAAATTTTTCGCCAACGCTCTAATGTGACAGTTCTTCTTCATTTAGGGAATTCCTAATGTGGGAATTCCCAATCTTCTTTGTAAGGTTGTTGGCTCTGTTCTAGTAAAAATTTGTGGAAGTTTTGAAAACAAAAGTTTTCATTGTTTTATTGTTATATAAAATAAATTTTCATTAAGTAACGGTCGAATCCATCACTTATTTTATACTAACCCTACTTGTTAGTCAGTCTGCAAAATATTGGAAAAACTTTTACAAAACCTTATTACAAAATTCATTTCACGTACAAAATAAATGTATACTATTGTAAATAAGTATCTGAGATAATGCAAACAACATTTACTCAAATGTCCTTTTACAAAAATTAAGGTGTGAATAATGTTTAATTTAAATTAATAATCATAAAAACTGTACACCTGTTAGTGTAAGTTTGATCTACCCGTTTTGATATACAGTGACAGAAATAACATTTTTGAATTATTATTACTTTTCTCCTAGTCAAGTTGTCGTTGAAAACATTTGGTTTAATAAAAAGTTGGTATTATAAAAATTTTATCATAGGAAGCGGGTATGATGTCTATTTCATATGATGGTACTGACTATTTAAACCAAATATTTAATTCACAGCTCGCTATATTTAACCGAAATTAAATGGTGAAAAGATAACTGTTTCGAACCAACAACATTGTTAGTAAGTTTACCTAGGATTATTGTAAATTGTATATTATTGATTATTGAAAATTAAACTCTAAATACAGTTATTTATTAAAAACATTAGTTTATATCGTTTCTATTTTAAATAACAATCGTGAAAAAATTTTTTTTAGGTCACTGTTACGTCTTGATTTTAGCAGTAGAATAATGTAAACAACGACAGTTTCGTAGCTACAAAGTAAGCGGTAACAGTGGCCAGTGATGCAGAAAGTAGTTATGAATAAAGATCATGAGTAGACTTCGGCAAATATGCAAATAAAAATGTAGAAAATATGCGCATAAATATGCACGTGTTTACCCGAAAATATGCAAATATTTTACAAAATATGCATACAAATAAATAAAAAAATCGTAAAATAGTCTACTATTCATTAAGATTTACATTTATTTTAAGTAACTACATCATTTTTAAGTATGAATAAACTTATTTAGAATTATGGTAACAATAAATGACCAAGTGGTGTTCAAAATTTTCTAACAAAAACTTGTGGCTTCTGTCTGAGTACATATATTTATATATGGAAAAACTTCGTTCAACATCAACTGATGTAACGGGAGCATTTTTCAAACTAACCAAAACATTTGGTTCTAAATGAATTTTTTCCGAAATATTTCCAGCTAGAACACTGACTACTTCAGAAAGAATATGGTAACCTTTATTTTTTTCCATAGTAGCTTCAAATTTTTTTAAAATATCTTTTCCAATATTACCTCTAACGTTCCGACAACATGACGCAAATTCTTTTATTAATGCTGTACTTTCGAACAATGACAGTTTTGGTGATTCTAACTGAGTAATTGTTTTTTGAACAAAACTAAAATTTGATTTTATAAATGAAAGTTCTTGTTGAAGCAAGTTACTCTGAAAAGTTTGTTTAGAATCCAAAAGAGATTGGGAACTTTCATCTGTTAACGTATCAATTATGTTCTTTATTTTAACAAAATGATCTGCATAAAAATTAGCTGCTTCTAACCATGTTCCCCATCGCGTTAAAATAGGTTGTGGTGGAAGAGGAATGTTAGGTAGCATTTCTTTATAAAGTTGAATTCTTATAGGAGATTTAAGAAATACTTTTTTGACACTGGATAATATCATGGTATTTACAAGAGGAAACTTTTTTCGTATTTCCTCTGCAACCCTGTTTAATCCATGCGCTACACAAGTAACATGTATTAAATCTGGGAAATATATTTTTAAATTTTGTCCTGCTTTCACCATATAAGGAGCAGCATCCGATAAAATAAGCAGTAATTTATTAGAAGGAATAGTTGTCGGAAGAAAAAAATTTGCTAATGTTTCTGGTATAAAACGCGAAATTGTTAAAGCATTTGTTTTCTCAAGTTGCTGGCATGAAATAAGATGAGATTTTGGTAAGGTATCTTATTTAAGAACACCAATCAATAAATGAGCAATATACTTTCCTGAGGAATCAGTGGTTTCGTCTACAGATATGTAAAAATAATTATCTGCAATTTCTTCCTTAATATTAATTAACACCGAGTATAGCCCGTTCACATTATTTCTTCTTAGAGACCGATCACTTGGAACATTAAGTTTGCAATATTTTTTTAGAAACGAACTAATTTTGAAAGCGGTATGTTTGCAGACACTAATGCGCGACACAAGTCTTCATTAAAAGTTTCTTGCTCATCTAATTTTTTTGAAGTAGATTGGAAACATTTAGCCATTGCAGTTTGATGTTTTCCTCCTATTTTTCCTTTTTTTGCAATGTGTGAAGCAGTTCTCACATGTTGGTCTATCTGAAATTTCTTCTCACATGCTATCTATAAATAAAAATAAAAACCTTTATTTTAACCCAACCTTTAAAATATAAAAATATACAAGGTGTTTTTGGTTAATCAAATAACTGATTTGGAAAAAAAAACACTCGCTAAGTGTTTTAAATGCAGTATTAATCCACAAATTAGTTTTTGTTACTAACCATTAGTACATCATATAACTTATTTTAAAATTCAACAAAAGTTTTTTTTTTTGTTAATTCAATTACAATAAAAATAATTGTGTTTTAGAATAGCTGACTTCATAAAAAAAAAGTAAAGGTGAAAAATTTTTCTAAATACACACCATTGTATTGTACCATGGACAATTTTTTCTCACTAAAGGAAGCTATTTTTCATTTAAAAACAACCTACGAGTACTAAATTTCAAGTAAATACGTTTATTGGTTTTAAAGTTATTGTTGTTATTAACTAAAAGAATTTAATTTTTTTTACTTTTAACACCCTGTATCTCGAAAAGTAAATAAGTTTGACTCCTCATTAACTATATCGTTTTGTTCAATTTTTCGAGAAGTATCTACAGTCAAACGTTGTAAGTGTCATTTGGAAACACCCTGTATGTATGAAATATAAGATATTTAATAGAAAATATTAGATACTTACAATTTTGCCACAGACTGAACAGTAGATTTTTCCCATATCCATAGACAGCTCTTTATAAGGTTTAATCCAAGTTGAAGCACTGGTTGTTTTAGGCATTATAAAATCACAATCTTCCTTTTTGTTACGCACAACGAGTGTTTACGCTTTGAATATCAAAACAAAAATGATTTACAAATCTGAGCATCAAATTAGAAATGTTTAGGTACTTAATTCAATAAACTGGGAGATTTTGGAAAATCCCTAAATTAGGAACAAAACTATTAGCCGTTTACCTGCTGTTAAGATACAATAAATTGTAGATAGATTTGGGGATTAGATCATAAAATGCAAATGAGCGAACCCCTAGCGATTATCCAATAACTGAATGCCTTAGTGACCGAGACTTTCTAAGAATGTTGAGGGCTACTTAAATTGATCTTCTTTGAAATTGTAAATGTTTTGTACCTGTAGAGATTACGTACTTAGATCATTTCTTGATTAAAATGACTACAAAATTTAATACAAGAATTGAAATAAATTGGTATGTTTAAAAATTTTCAAATACAGTATAAAAATCTGAACTTTTATGCACTTTATGCAAACTTTTATACAAATATGCCAAAATATGAAATATTTGCATAAAATATGCACAATATGCAAAATATGCAATATGCATATTTGCCGAAGTCTAATCATGAGGAATTATACCGATCAGTAAAATATAAACAAATAAAAGCAACTCAGAAATTATAATAATTGGTCACGTTATCGCCAGTTTTTAATAACAAAGGAAACACCATAAGAATAATCTTAGGATTTAGCATACTTTGTTAATAGTTTACAATCGTAAATTTGTTGAAAGTTTGACATCTGTAAATTCCATGAGTGGTCTAATTTTGTTTTAATTAATCCTGAACTATTAAAAATGAATCTATTTATCAAATTTAAGGGTAACTTTTGGGTTAGAAGTGATATTAATGAATGGTTTGTCATACTTTCAATTAAATAAATATCACAGTTTGTTGCCCCTAACACATTTTGGGCGCAGACAAGCGCAATATTTGTGATTTGTCTTTGATAGATTGTAGAAGTCATTTATCAAACTGGTCCAGTACACACGCCGATGTCAGAACCATAGGCGTAGGAATACCCGTAAATATTATTTTATCAATCATTTCGCGACCTAATTTATCTACGGTTTTACGAGATAGTATCTAAGAACATTCAAGATATTTCAAATATATTACTCTACATATAAATTTAACTTACTGTTAAAAAAATTTGACATCGAAGTAAATTAGGACAAACCACTGTCGCGATTTGCGAGCGTAAAATGGTCTAAAAGTATATAAAAAAGAGGCTCAGGCACTACAAAAAAACTGAGGATGACCACATGAAAATACCATAAAAATAATAATCAAAAACTAGTTATAATAACACTAAATTGAAAAAAATAGGATAAGGCTTTTTTTATTTTTTTTAATAAACCTTCCAATTAATTTGCAATCTGTAAATTTTACAATAGGCAAATATTAATGACATTAACAAAACATTTAGGAAAAATATCCAGTGACATTTTATTTTACATATCTAAGGTTGGGTTTGGGAAACTCAACTACCACACAACACTACACTATAGAACAGTCCTAAGGTTCATAAATCTGACAGGCGGATCATATGGAAGATGTCTTCTTAACCTTCGCTGGACGGGACATCTCATTAGAGATTGAGGTGTGTTGGGGTGATTTTCTATGCGTTCGTCATACTTTTGGGAAAAATATGATATTTCTTATTTGACATATTTCATTTTAAGATCACGAGCAATAACACTATTAGTTATATACCATGGAGCGTTTACAATAATTCTAAGTATTTTAGATGGAATCTTTATAGGATTTCGATATTTGAGTCGGATGCTGTCAGATGGATACCCAGATGTTTTGAATATTCTTTTTGTTGCAAGAACTGACCAAGTTTTTAGCCAAGAGGATCTAAGTGAGCCTGCAAGATTTGAGAAGCAATGACAAGCTCTTTATCAGATGTCACAACATCGGTATTATCTTCATATGTTGCAATGGTTATAATTTTACTACTGGGAAGATCAGATGTGTAGACGATATAGAGGATTGGACCAAGTATACTCCCCTGAAGCACTCCAGATCTTATTGGGTGTAGAGTTGTGGTTTTGTCTTGATACCTTACTTGAAAGATTCTATTTTGAAGGAAGGATTTGAGGACAAGGAAAATGTTGTTTGGTAAGCTTTTTCTGATTTTATCCATCGTGCCAAACTTTTGTTAAAAGCTTGAGTGATGTCTAAAACGACAGCAGAGCAGTATTCTTGATCTTCAAAGCATTTATATAATTTTTTTTATACCTTGGTGGTTTCTCTCTAAATCCAAATTGAAAGTTAGGAATAAATTGATTAGCTTTCACAATTGGTTCTCTTTTCTCTAGACGAATTTTTTTTTGTAACTTGCTCATAGCAGGGAGTAGGCTACTAGGTCTGCTGGATGTTGTTTCCTTATTGTTGCTCAGTAAGTTTTCCTGTCTTAGGAGTTAGTATAATTTGGGCTACCTTTTACAAAAGTGGAAAGTACCTCGTCCTTAAAACAGTCCCTCAGTCAAATACGTCAATCCCTTATACGAAAGTTCTTTTACAATGTTAGCACTACTTAAATCGTTTCCTGCAATTTTTTTGGATTTAAAATATGTATAGATTTTGTAACTTGGTTAATAGTAAAATTTTAAATAGTTTGATAGTTAAGATGAGGTTAAAGAAATACTTTTAGTTTATCTTTAATGTCAAATTTATTTTCAGCGAGATATGGTTAAAAGACTTTTTAATGCTAAGTTCAAAAACATTGGCTTTGTCCTCAATACTTTTTGCCCAGTGAACATCTGGAGTAAGTATAGGATGGTTTATAAATTAAGGCCTTCTTAGTTTTATACAGCTTTCCATAAACCATAGTAACTAGCTTGTAAAAGTGTTAAGTTTCTAAGATAGTTTTAAATTTAATTGTTTTTTAGGATTTAGTAATGTCTTAAGTTATAAGGTAGCTTGAAAATTTAGTTTTGTCTGCAGAAGCATGAGTTCTTTGCTTGATTTTCTTTATTTTTCGTTTCTCGGCTATTTTTTTAATAATCGAAGGCAGTTCTTGAGGTATACTAATTGACACTTGGCTAGGAGAATTTAAAATTTTATCGTTTCAACAACTTCGACGGTGCAGGAAGTTTGAGATATTTCTCTACCCAGATGATCCGTTAATATTTACTAACCAAATAACGCACTATATACGGACCACATATGAAGTTACAGTTTACTCCAAGTCATATCGGTATCCACACATCCATAAGGAAAAAGTACGCAGATCACTTCGATCATCAATATTAAGGAATTACCAGACCGAGTCAATTAACCTGGTCATCCCCAATCTGGGTCGTAACAAAGAAACCAGATGCCTCAGGAAAAATTAAGTGGCAAATCGATGGCAAAAAACCGATACCCTATTCCAAATATAACAGACATTCTGTACAAATTAGGATGCTGTCCTAATACTTTTTTAACCTCGATCTAGCCAGCGGATTCCATCAAATCGAAATGATCGGAGAATATATCCAGAAAACTGCATTTAATATTGGAAATTGCCACTAGGAGTACCTCAAATTGACATTCGAACTCTAAAATTCACCCTCAGCATTCCAGAGAGTAATGGAAATACTAAAAGTGTAATTTTTAACCTCTCTTTAGGAACATATTATGGTAACTCTTAAGAGGATATTTGAGGGATTAAAGAGAAAAAAGATTTAAAATGCAAGTTGACAAATATAAATTTCTTAAGAAAGAAGTCGATTTTAAGCCACGTAATCTACAAGGGACTAAAACCAAACGCAACTAAGATTAGAGTCAACATAGACTATCCTATACCAAAGACAGCAAAAGAAATTCGAAAATTTTTAGGATTACTTGGTTATTACAAAAAATTCATAAAGAATTTTACCAAAATGACACAACAACTTACCACATGTCTTACAAAGAATGCTAAAATTAAACGCACCGAAGTATTTCTAAACTCTAATAAAACTTACAAAATCTTACTGATTAATGAACCACTTCTGCAATATCCAACACTTCAATCTTCAACGGGGGGAAATCCCCCTTCCAAGAAGTTCCAAAATTAAAGTAAACCTATTATGTATATCTTTTATGTAGTTTGAGTTCATCTTTGTTATATGTTTTGGTTGGTGTTTAATTGGAATGTCTAGATCCTCCACTGATCACAGGGTCCAATAGGAAACGATAAACCAATCGCCTATGCATTCAGAACTTTAAATGAAACTGAACTTAAAGATTCCACTATCGAAAAAGTAATAAAGGAAGGGAATTGTGTTGGGTACTAAATATTTCCCCATACCTTTTTGAACGAAAATTCAAAATTTAATCCAACCATCGATCACTACAATGGATATTTTCACTCAAAGATCCAAACTCATAAATTATAGAAAAAGGCAAATCCAACACAAATGCTGTGTCGAAATTCACACGAAAGAATTAAAAAGTGTAGATGAGAATATGAAAGAAATAACAAAACTCCTCTCAAAAAAAAAATAAAACGATGATATATCTATGATCAATCGCTCCAGTTCTTTATCCGACCTAATAGAATTTTTAACCAGACGTGCCGAAAACACTCAACAAATTTCGAATCCATCAATCCCTTTTGGCGACTTAGACAAAATTAGATTGCAACATTAACGCCCGAAGAAATAAAGATAATAGACGAATTTAATTTTTGGTTTCCTTAAGCTACGCAAACTGAAAAAAAAAAAGATGAGTAGAATCCAACCACAATAGAAGATATCCCTGATCAAAGCAAAGAGTCCTCAGAAACAGTACACAGAATTTTGTTTATCAATCACAAAACTTCCTAAGGGAATGGAAAAATTAAGGTACAATAAGCCCGGACATCAGCGGTATTAAAGTCCAGTTATCAGCAGTTTCAACACAAAGCGCAGACAGGTCGTCATCAATTAGTTGCATATAAATATTGTAAATTTCTCTTTTTAAAATCAGTTGTTAATTATGTTAATTAATGTTAATTTAATTAACTAAAGTACTGTTACTCTGTCAGTTATACTTGTACCCTTGCACCCCTTGTAATTTACGGGATGACTTCCTTTATATAGTGCACAAGGTGTGTGCTCTATCTCTCAGGCTTTCTTTGGAAATATGTCGAGGAAGTCTGATACAAAAGGACTTTTTGTAACCATAAAGTTGGCGTCTCATACATTGTAGTAGGTTACGTTTGAATTATTGAGCTTCAAACTGAATTATCATGTTTTGCAATACTTTGATGTCATAAATAATATTCTTATTGTTTATGTTATGTTGGAGGTTTATGTAGAAGATTGATACATTGATACTAGGGTTTATTAAAGTTACTACAAAAGAAAATTTTAAATGATTTTTTAATTTTTTTTACTGGATTGTGACATTCAGTTGAGGCTTATTAGCGTGTCATAAAAACTGTACTTTCAGTAATTTTCAAATGAAATAAAATGGATATTTGGTGGTTGATGTTTCCTTATTTTTGGTTATCTGTAATATTACGGGAATCTTCACACTCAATATCATGATAAATATATTACAGTACAACCCTATCTCATATAACTAATTTTTATAATTATATTCTGTATTCTGTATTTTTTTTGGTAATTATTTTGGTCGTCCTATTTTATAAAAATTTCGACGTTAAATCCTGTGTTATATTGTATATATATATATATATATATCGTGAATTTTCTGTCTTCCTGCTGAAAAAAGCGTGAAACAATCACATGAACTGTGGTGTGTACATCGAATTATTCACTCCATTAGCCAAACTCTGGTTTCTGCGTTAAAGAATGTTTCTCTTCCGCACTTTGGGACCCATAATTCCGGGATCGACCGCCTGCAGTCAGTGACGTGGACAAAACGACAACTGATACCGGAACATGGTCTTTTCCGCAGATTTTTTGCTGTGTTTTAAATGTCAGCCAAGAAGACGAGATATCGATATAAGTTCTTCAAATACACGAGAAAAATAAGCACAACTAAATACTAATATTTACTATCTTTATAATGAGAATTAACCATAATTTCAGTTGAAAATAGGTTTATTTAGACGTTTCCATTACCATTTCGGAAATTGTTCTCGAAATATAAATTAAACTTAAATACAAATTAAACATGTATTGGTTTAATTTAAGTAAAATTTCCTAAATATATACTTTAATATTTATAGCAGTTTTACCTTTTTGTTCAACATTATAGGCAGTTTCATGCTAAGAAGGTTATGAAAAGATTTAGATTTTAAAACATATTTTTATTTTATATTTACCGGAAAACTATGTATTATAATCAGATAAGTTATTACCTAAAATTTAATGTGGTTCTAATCAGTGAGCTCTGAGAGACTAACATACGCCTAGATATTTATTAAATCTCTCACAGCCTGAACTTGGGTTTTGACCATTCAGAGAAACTGATACCTTACTTTAGCGATACTCCCAACCTAGTAGTACTTGTGATTAACCCTTAATATCCTAAATTATTATATTTCTGGAAAATCGTATATTTTATGGTAAATTATTGTTTGTATCAGTCCTGTAGTCGAGTTTCTGAGCTGTTTTTTAAAACAAAAATTAGATAAAAGAAGTTATTAGCTGTTACATATATGTAACTCTAGGACATAGAGGAAACGAAATAAGAAAAAATGCTAAAGGCATATTAAATTATATATTTAAGCATAAAAGATATTTTTTTACATAATAGAGAATTATCTTGTATGTTGCTCATTGCAATTAATACACAACCTGAAATTACACTTTCTATACATAAGAATTACAATTTTCAAAAGCGCACCAACGTCTTTTCTTATTCGGAATGATTTGATTTGTTGTGGTATGAATGAAAAAGAGCATGATGAAGCTTTTAAAAAAATTTTAGAAAGGGCCTTAAAATACAATATTAAATTTAATTTAGAAAAATTGCAATACAAGTTAAGTGAGGTAAATTTTTTGGGAACAAACATATCAAGTAATGGTATACAACCTTCTAAAAAAAATATTGAAGCTGTCATGGCTATTGAAAAGCCATTAAACAAAAAAGATTTGCTTAGAATACTAGGACTGTTTAAATTTTTTTCAAAATTTTTGCCAAACTTATCTCAATTAACTGCAAATATGAGAAATTTGACACGAAATGATGTAAAATTTCAGTGGAATGACTCTCACCAAAAAGAGTTGGATGCACTTAAGGCACTTATAACTAATAAACCAATTTTAAAACCTTTTGATGACAATAAACCTATATATTAATTCAAACAGATTCCTCTAGTAAAGGTATTGGTAGTGTGTTATTGCAAGATATGCATCCTGTAAGTTTTGCTTCTCGTTCAATGAATAGTTCTGAAATTCGATACGCTCAAATTGAGAAAGAACTTTTGGGCATAGTATTTGCGTGTGAGAAATTTCATTTCTGGATATATGGTCGTGAAATACTTGTTCACACAGACCATAAGCCATTAATTTCAATTTTTAAAAAGAATCTTGATGATGTGTCTGCTCGTTTACAAAGAATGTTGTTAAAATTGTTAAAATATAACATTAAAGTTGAATATTTACCGGGGTCAAAAATGTATGTTGCAGATACTTTAAGCAAATCTTTTATAAAAACCGAAACTCCAATTGACAAAGAATTAGAATATACTGTTCATGCTCTTTCTCTGTCAGTACCAATGACAAAAGAAAAAAAGAATAGTTTTCAAAAGGCCATAGAAAATGATCCGGTTTTGAGTCAAGTGAAAAAGTTTTGTTTATCAAACTGGCCTAAAAATCCTCATAAACTTGAACCTGATGTAAAATATTACTATAACCTTAAAGAACATATTCATTTGTCAGATAATTTGCTTTTCTTTGATAAAAAAATTATTATTCCTGCTCAACTGAGAAAAGAAATGCTGTGTCTAATACATGCTGCACATTTTGGTATACAAAAATCAAAACTAAGGGCTAGGGAAATAATGTACTGGCCAAAAATGTCAAAAGACATTGAATTTTATATTGAAAACTGTGAATCATGTCAGTTGAACAAACCGTTAAATCAAAAAGAAACGCTGATTAATCACAAGCAACCTGAAGGGCCATGGCAGTTTTTATTCTCAGATTTTTTAGAATTTAAGTCAAAAAGTTATCTTTTAATTGTTGATTTGTACTCTCACTGGATAGAGTTATTTCCTGTGAATGACAAAACTGCTAATACGGTTATAAGGTGTTGCAAAGAAACTTTTTCAAAATTTGGTATCCCAGATATATTTTTTGCAGATAATGTTCCTTTTAATAGTTTTTGTATGAAACAATTTGCTCGGGAATGGAATTTTGAATTAGAGTTCTCAAGTCCTGATCACCACCAATCAAACGGTTTTGCAGAAAAATATGTTCAGATATGTAAAAATATGCTAAGAAAAATTAGTAACGTAAACGAGCTGCAAAACTGTTTGATGGAATACAGAAATACGCCTCTTACAGGTATAGGTTTCGCTCCCTCTCAATTATTGTTGAACCGTATTGTCAAAACAAAACTGCCGATTTCTTCTGAAAATTTAAAATCTAATATTGTTGATCCACAAGTAGTTTCAGAAAAATTAAAAGCAAATTCACAAAAAATGAAAGATCACTATGATAAAACAGCTAAAAACTTACCTACTCTTCAGAAAGGCGATAATGTGTTATTCCGGAAGAATAATTCATGGCAAAAAGGTAAAGTAGTTGATAGGTATAATGAGAGGTCATATTTGTTAGTTGATACAAAAGGCCAACAATTCAGAAGAAATCGAAAGTTATTAAATAAAACCAACCTGCCAGTTACAGTTTCTGAGTCTTATTTTTCAAATTTATTATATGATGATGCTCCTAGTTCTAGTTTGATGTGCCATGTTCAAAATAATGAGACTGTAAATATGTCATCTGAGATGGAATCTGCTGATGAATTAGAAAACACAGTCATAGAAACACAAAATACCTCAACTGAAACAGCACAGAATGAGGACTCCAAAGATAATGCTAATTGCTGTGAAAATCCTGTTGGTAATAATGAGGAACAGCCGTCCATCTCAGGTAACATACATCAAGTAACTGAGAGTAACATAGAGCTGGTGTTTGAGAGTGACTCAGAAACTGATAAAAATAGTGAAATAAACGAATACCCTTCCGACAGACGTAAAACTAAAAAACCAAATTATCTTAAGACTTTTTTTTAATGTTCATAATGACATAATTAATGTTTTTGTTAAAAAAAAAAATTAACTTAAAGAATTAAGTTTTATATTTAGAGATCATGAACTTTAGTGTGTAGACAGCTTAAGCTGACAGCTGACAGAGAATAATGATGGCCGCTAGTTAGAGCCCGTAATGTAAGTTTATATGTTTAAAAAAAAAAGAAAATAAAGTTCTCCAGAATAGTTATTTTTATAATATCCACCACCAACGAAATAAAACATGGTCAAAATCATTCCAGATCACGATGTGATCTTGTGTTTCAAATCTGACAATGTCGCTGGTGCGACTACCGAACCTGCTTAAAATTGAGGGTTTCGGTCGACCTGCACCTTTAGCTTTTGTATCATACTTCATAAAATATAAAGTGGCTATATCTCTGTGAAAATCGATTTGTTTTACTGAATTGCCGGTCTTCTTAAAAATATGCGAAGCGTTTTCCAATGATGCGTCTGGCAACCATGTAAATAATTGACCATTAAACCACCACCATTTTTTTTTGATCTAATACCAATCCTGTACCTCCTTATATTTTGATCCATTAAGTCCGTCCCTTCCATCGATGAGTTACATTTTCCTATAAGACACGGACGAGGCACACTCTTCTCTTGTTGAAAAAACCTTTTTACAAGTGTCATTGGTTGGATGCCATAAGAGGTAGATGCAGGAGAAACAATATTATTGTCGGACCAACGTACACAAATTATGCCATTGTTGCATTCAATAACGCCACTACAATCACCCCGAACTGCCTGTTTTTGCCAAGCAACATGTTTAGCAGTGGAGCATATATTCCACTTATAGTAATATTAGTTATACTATACTATATTAGTTTATATGAAGTTTCCATATAATTTTTCGTCTCTTTCGCTGGATTTTGGGTTCTGTCCCTGGTAAATATCAAAATTAATTAGATAACCGTCTTTTGTGTACCGACCACATTTTAAATCCAAATCTGATTGGCTTTCCCCTTATGAACTGTTTACAAGAATGCTTCCTATAGTATTTAACCATAGATTCTTCATAACATATTTCTTCTTCTGTTACAAAGTTCTTTATAAACTTGTTTTTTAAATAGTCCATAAGGGGACGGATGTTCCATGCTTTATCCTTTGCTTTTATGCTATTATTGTCTGCCCAATATACAAATTGCATAATTTGTTCGAATCGATGCTCTATGTCTGCTTTACAATCACAGTAATATCGCTTTGCTGGTTTTGTATCGTATTAACTAAGAATCAAAATGCCAAAAAAGCATTTCAGTTCTTGAAGTGAGATATTTGTATTG
This sequence comes from Diabrotica undecimpunctata, assembly GCF_040954645.1. Lineage (NCBI taxonomy): Eukaryota > Metazoa > Arthropoda > Insecta > Coleoptera > Chrysomelidae > Diabrotica > Diabrotica undecimpunctata. The sequence goes on from NC_092812.1 coordinate 41,108,247, forward strand.
GAAATATTTTTGAAAAGAGCATATTCTTTAGTTTCTGACTCTGAGTATTGGAATAATGGGTCATCATAAAATAACTCGAACAATTCAACAGGTGTTAAATTCTCATATTCAGAAAAAGTTGGATTTGTAAAAGTATCTAGACGATTTTGAAAATTACCTCGTTTTAACCAAGAATATGTACACTTTGGTGGCGCATTTCTAGGTGCGTTGGCTTCAGTGGAGCTAATTCTCTCATTATTTGTAAGTTTTACCTCGGCTTGGGCACGAAGTTGTCTTCCTGGCAAATGGTCACGATCTCCACCATCATTTTCGTCTCCAGATTCTTCATCTGTGATAACGTTTGCTTCTGGAGGTTCTGTGTAAATGACATACAACTTGACATCACCTTAAGCGATTTGAAGTGCTTCTTCTAGGGTAAAACCTCGCCTAAAAAGGAAAAAATCGTAAATGCTAAAAATACACTCCCATATATGCGTTTATGTATAAAATTTATGTTATAAAATACCTCGCATTTCCCAGTTTCCTAAAATTCTTTGTTGGCAAATCTTCAGATGTTATCTAATAATCGCTGTTTCTTAAATCGTCGAGAATATCTTAATATTTACTGTGTAAACACCTTTGTTGACACAGCGACCGTGCAATTAATATATTATGATATCTGACATGACTTATAAATTACAATGAATAAATCGCTGGTAGTGAAATCACGTCCCATTACCCATTACTGATGTGTTTATTTTTGCAAAAATACCGTAGTACTTTATTCTAGCGTTGCAGATATAATACTGAACTTTATCGCTACACCAAAAGACCAAACTAAGTGGTAACGAAATATTTAAAAATAATTTGAAAGATTTAGGGTATGTACTTTCATGTAAAGTTTCACTTACTTTTTGACCTAAAAAAATTGTAAGATAAAAAAATAAATGTAATTACTCTACATCGATGTCCACTATATCTGCAAACCACTAAACATGCATTACAGGAACTTTCAAATTTCACTATACTTACACCATCTATGCGATCCTATCACAAGTTTTCTTGCAGCGCGGTGTTTAAATTTCATAATATTGCGTAACTTATAATAATATGTAACACTAGGATATTAATTGTTAAAAGTATAGAAGGACAGTTCGTATTAGGAACTTATAACTATTATAGAATTCTGCTAAGAAATGAATATGGTAATTGCCAATACTACTTGGTTTTAGCTTCGTCACAGAAGACTGTATACATTGACGTATCCGTCACATAGAGGAAACCATATTGTCAGAAATCAGATAGATTTTATACATATAAACAGCAGATATAAAAACTCTATAATCTCAGTTAAAACTTATGTACGATGGAGCAGATGTTAACTCAGATAACAAGTCGTTAGTTGCTGTTATGAAAATAAAATTAAAAAGAAATAAACTTAGAAGATAAGAACCAAAAATTACTATAAGTATGCTGAACCCCTATGTGGTTTATAAAAGAAACATGGTCTTCACGATATCTCAACTACAATTCTCATCATCCATTCTCCCATAAGAAGTCTGTAATTATAAGTCTTGCTGATAAATCTATACAACTAACAGATCCATAATACAGACCAACTGCAATAAAAAAGCAAAAAATGCCCTTCTAAAGAATGCATATCCCGAACATCTAATCGAAACTGTTTTCAAATCAAGACTTAATAAATTTTACAACAATACAAATAACAATAAACCCAACAGTATCAAAACTACTTATACAATTCTTCCATATAAAAGGTTTATCCGAACAACTAAAAAATCTTTTAGCCAAACATAACATAACAGGGGCTCACAAAGGCAACAACCTTTTAAATAAATATTTCACTAAACTAAAAACAGAAACTCCAAAAAAAATCACATGTTGTTTACGAGATACCATGTATTAACTGTGAAGGTGTCTATATCGGGCTAACCAGTTAACTGCTTCAATCCAGAATTCTTTATCACAGATATGACAAGAACAACGTCACTGCGCTTACAAAACATGAAAATGAGAAGAAGCATAAATTTGACTTCGAAAACATTAAAATTTTAAAAACCGAACAAAACGACAAGAAGAGGGAGATATACGAATCAATAGAAATAAAAAGAAATACCAACGCAATAAATGAAAAAAAAAGATACACAAAACCTAAATAAAATATATTTTAATCTGATTTAAATAATAACACTATAAAAAGCTCTTAAAGTCATAACATATCTCCACTTTACCCTTTTAGAAAACATCAATGATACGCCCATATAAAAATAATTATACACTTATGACGGAAAACCATGAGATATCAGATATCAACTTTCAGTTGTCACTTCATTAATGTCAGTGTCCCGTTTTACGTTTTGGTATGTTATATATATACATATTTTACAATAACTGTTTGTTCTTAATCTTGTACATTTTAGAATCTTGACAAAGGCAAGAGTTTCCGGCCGAAACTTTGATTCCTATGGAAAATAAAATCTAGTTCCACATGTAATTTAATTTATTGAACCTAACTCCCAAGAAATACTAATTTTATATTACACACACACACACATATATATATATATATATATATATATATATATATATATATAGGTTTATCCAAAAAATTAAGAAGATGAAAGACTTTTCCAAGGCTAGAAAGAAAAAAGAAGCTAGAAAGAGATATGGCAGGTCTAAAAAAGAGAAAGATAAGGATATATACAAGATAGCTACCTAGTATGGATAGCTTTATGAAAAAGTCAAAATACCCGAGGAGACCACAAGATTATGCAGCATGCATAAAGCAAGAGACAAGACATTGAAGGATTTGACTCATATGCGGCAGATTGAGATTGATGGAGTGTTAACAACAGTTTGTTGAAATAAAACCAAGATAATATGAATAATTTAGAAAGTTGCTAAATAAAGAACACTAGAGGAGAGACAGACGATGTGGAATCCCAAATGAGAATGTAATACCGGAGATAGATCCTGAGAGATGAGGTTGTCGAAGCGTTAAATAAGATGAAGAATGGTGAGGCAGCAGGACCTGATAAAATACCTGTGGAGGTTTAGAAGGCTCTAGCAGAGGAAGGGGTTGATGTTTTGTGGCATTTGTGATAAGTAAAATATATGAGGAAGAAAGGATACCAAATATATCAAGAAAAAGTGTGATAGTATTATTGTATAAAGATAAAGGGGACATTCAGGACTATATAAATTATATAGAAATAAAGTTAATGTCCCACACGATAAATTTTTTTTAGAGAGAACTCTAAAGCGAAGGTTAAGGAGAGAAATATCGATAAGAGAAGAAGACTAAAGGCTAGTAGGTCGAAAACGAAGTATATGTGGTTGGTAGAAACAGGAATGGTTAAGGACATCTAATTACTTGGAGAAAAACTAGGATGAATAGGAGAATTTAAATACTTTGTCTACTACATAACGGAGAATGGAACAATAGATTGAGAAATTACTTACAACATACGGGCTTGTTGGTTTAACTGGAAGCCAATGAGCTGCTAGAAGTTAATAAAAGCAGACGCAGAGGAAAGCCGAAGAAAAAAAAAAGATGAAAGGTCTGTGTGGCAAAGGACTTGAGAGAGAAAGGTTTAGGTAAAGAAGACCATATCGACAGAAATGAGTAGCGAAGAAGAGTAAGAAACAGCGACTGAAAGGAGAAAAGCTGAGGAAAAAAAAGAAGAAGGTTAGACTTTGTTTACAAGATCACGTTAAAACAATCGATTTTGCTTGCCTTAAATATCTTGTTTTATTTACTTTTTTGCATTTAAGAATTCTCGATAATGAGTTAGAATTGGAGATATTTCTGTTTATCTTGGAGAAGATTTAAATTTCATCACAACAATTTAAAGTGCAAAAAAACCAAGTTAAATTTCCGAATTTTAACATTTGATTTATTTGTAACATAAGAAAATATTTTTAAGTTAACCAAACATTATTGACGTTTTAATAAGGATGCATTTATTCTTTTTTTTAACTACCTTACATTCTTAGTGCATTAACGTAGCAGCTAGAATTATCATACAAAACATCACGAACTGTTTGAAAAATTATTTTGAAGATGATGCAAATTTGTCGATTATACCGACCCAGAACAGTACATGTGATTGTTATCTTAACAGTACTCTTGCAAATAACATAGTTGGATCCATTACGTAACTAAAGCAGAATCTACTACCGACGCGAAATTAAGATAATTTTTTTTCATGTTAAGTTCCTAACCTAACCATTATTATCAGATGTTTTAACGATACAAAATTAATAATACACAGAGCTTTCAAGATTATACACCTGTTTCTGTAGGATGTAAGGTTGATAATATTAGATGGAATCCTCGATATGGTCGTCGGTTTACTACAAAAAAGAGGATCTTAAGAGATTGTTAATTTTCATTCTCTGACTATTTTATCAGTTAAATATAAGTAATTTGAAATATATTTATGAGCATCAGTCAAACAGAGTATACAGATTTATTTATAAACTAAGTTAAATGAATAATATTTGTAACAAGTCTAATCAAATGTAGGTAAACTTACATACGGAAGTAAAAAAGTAATGATTCATGATTATGAATTTAAAGGAAAGAAGATGAAGTAAATTAAAAAAATATTGTGATTCGAGTTACCATATAAATTTTACCTAACAAAGTTACCTGACCTATCAAGCAGATTTTATTAAAGTTTCAAAATTACTTTTAAACCGTTAATATCATAAAATAATATTTACTATTAAAAATTTTCACCTCCATCCAATAGGATGGAGAGAGGAACTATCATAAAATGGTTTTCTTAAAAATGTTACATATTAATAACACCAAAACAGGAATGAATACGAAAAGTGACATCAGTGACTTAAGTAACATTTACACCTTCTTCTTCTTCAAGTGCCCTCTCCGCTACGGAGTTTGGCAATCATCATTGCTATTCGTATCTTTGAAGCTGTTGCTCTAAATAATTGGTTAGATGTGCACTGGAACCAGTCTCAAATTGCGCAGCCAAGATATACGTCGTCTCTCCACGCTTCGTTTGCCCTGAGTCTTTCCTTGGATAATTAACTGGAGCCATCGGTACTTTTTCCCTCTCATCATATGACCAAAATATTCCAACTTTCTTCTCTTGATGGTGATCAACAGCTCCAGTTCTTTGTTCATTCTTCGAAGAACTTCACTATTTGTTACTTTGTCTGTCCAAGGTATTTTCAAAATTCTTCTGTATATCCACATTTCGAAGGCCTCTAGTTTATCAATATTGCTCTTGTTTAAAGTCCAAGTCTCTACTCTGTACAGCAGTATCGAGAAGATATAGCATCTAACCAATCTCATTTTCAGGTTTAAGTTAATGTCATGACTTCCCAGAATGTCCTTCATATTAACAAAAACGGATCGAGCCTTTCCAATTCTAGTTTTTATTTCTTCTGTGATGTCATTGTTGTTATTAACGCTTGTTCCCAAATATTTATATTTGTGTACCCGTTCGATTTCGTTATTGTAAATGTACAGGTTTGCATTCAATCTTTGTTTTTTTGAAATAATCATGAATTTCGTCTTCTTGACGTTCATTGTTAACCCTTTCTCTTAACTAGCTGTGACTACCTTGTTTAAAATGGCTTGCAAGTCTTCTACTGTCTCCGCCATTAAAACCGTATCATCTGCGTATCTAATATTATTAATTGGTTGGCCGTTAACTTTTATCCCAATCTCTTCTTCCTCCAATGCTTTCTTCATAATTTCTTCCGAATAGAGATTAAATAGCATTGGTGACAGCACACATCCTTGTCTAACTCCTTTTTTAATTTGAATTTCATTTGTTGTGCTATTTTCGATGCTTGCAACTGCTTTCTGATTATAATATACAGAGTAGATATTATTCTTATATCGCGAGTGTCTAACTGTTTAGCTTCCAAGATCTCTAAAAGTTGGTCATGCTTGACGTTATCAAACGCCTTGTTGTAATCAATGAAAGAAGCAAATACATCTTGATTCACATCCAAACACCTCTGTGTCAAGATGTGAAAGCCAAATAATGCTTCACGAGTTCCATATCCCTCCCGGAATCCAAACTGAGTTTTTTCGATGTCTTCTTCCAATTTTCTGTAAATTCTATTGTGAATTATTTTGAGGAATATTTTTAAGGTGTGGCTCATCAGACTGATCGTGCGATGATCACTGCACTGCTTAGCATGTGCCTTCTTGGGAAGAGGGACAAACGTTGATCTTAGCCAGTCTTCAGGAATTATACTGTTTTCATAAATCTTGTTAAATAAGTCTACTAACAAGTGGATTCAATCTTCGTATATCAACTTTAGTATATCCGCTGGTAGCTCGTCTGGTCCTGGAGCTTTGCTATTCCTTGATGACTTCACCGCTTGCATTACTTCTCCTTTGCTTATTTCTGGACCTGTCTCTTCTGGAAAATTATCACAAAGAGGCTGCCTTTGATCGTCAAATAGTTTTTCTATGTATTTCTGCCAATGTTTTAGTTTCTCCTCTGTCTCCATTATCATGTTTCCTTGTTGGTCTATAAGTACTGTCTGCTTCCTGTTTCTATAAATTTTCATTTATAGAAACATTTTAAAACTACAAAATATTCTATAAAAGATTCAGACGATGACGTAGAGTTTTATCAAATGTTTTAGAAAAGTTTTTCTAAATTTTTTTTTCTTATCGGAAAAATCGTTTGAAAATTTTTGGAAAAAAATCATGGTATAACTGACAGAAAATCGAAAGGATTCTACAAATTAGATTTTACCTCAAAAAATTACGAAAATTTTCATTTACGGAAATTTTTTTGGAAAATTTTGAGGAAAACTCTACTTGACGCTTTTCAGAATAGTAACAGAAGTGAGCATACAAATTTTCAAATCAATCGGTATAAAAATATCATAATAAAATCAGTTTGAAAATTGTTACCGAGACCTAAAATGCACAGGCAAGTGATACATTTGACCCCGTTTTATGGCTCTCTGTACCAACCCAGCTGTCCGCCCTTTTATATTTAGAGTTTTTAGGGGCTAAATAATGAGCCATGAAAATGGCGGACATATTACTTGTCGTTAATTTTTCCCCAAAAAATTGCAACCTCACCCCTGTCCGCCACCACTTATGTATCCACTCTCGCGTCCGCCCTTTGGGATTTCGTCTAGTTATACCAAGATCTTACTCTGGGCAAATGTTCAGCCATATTATCGATCGTTAATTTTTCCGAAAAAAATGACGACTTCATCCCTGTATAGCCATCCCCTGTACCACGAGGGGCGTCCGCCTGTAAGGCAAAGTCTTAACCCAGTTACAATGAATATATTCTAATAGAGAAATGTCATATTACTGATCAGTTCAAAATTTCGGCTCTATCTCTCCGACTATTAGGCAAGCTCCTCTTTCCTTTAAAGGAGACAGATAGTTGAACGATATTTTATACAATGTCTATCACCGGGTATGGATTTATTTTTGTCCAAGTTTTATATTGGTCCACTATTTCAAATGCAGTTCAAACAGACATATATAAAATTGTATGTTCCGTTTTAAATTGGTCCAATCTGTATATTGTCTAGTACATTACCGTCAAAGTTTATCTAATTTTAAAGACGAAATGTCAAATTAGCATGTCTTCATTATTAAGCTTTTAGTTCGTTATAATATGATTATTGCCGAATAATTAATTTTTTTTATCGAAAATAATTTTAACTTTTATCGAAAATAAAAAAGTTTTGAAAATGTGGAATTTTCAGACATGTTCAAGTGCATGTGCAAGTTCGAGGACTGTATGCTGAGTTATATCCAGGAAGTAGGGAACCCCATCACAATATTTGCTTGTCTTCAGCAATGTTTTCGCCAAAATCGTATATTTAAGAACTTTTAATGATAAGAACTTTAAGCGCGGGTAATTTTTGGTGCATTCGGGAAGTACGAACTATAAAACAAGAAGAAGCAGTTCTCGAATAATTAATTGAGGAGTTACCTAAAAGAACTACTCGAAAATTTGCCAACTTATTGAATGTAAACAATTCATTGTATTTAAAATTTTTTAAAGAACATCTGCCGTATCCGTTTGATATCCAACGGGGGAAAGCTCTATTACCTATGGACTTTTTTCGGCGCCTATGATTAAATCTCCTAAGTTCCTAATTTTTCATACAAAATTTATTCTAAGCTAATTTTGTTTACTAACAATCACTTATGGGCCTAGAAAAACCATATAAAATCTTAGAAACTCATTTTCAGCATCAGTTTTTAGTAAATGTATGGATGGAGGTAATTGATGATCATTTAATCGGTCCATGTTTTCCTCCACAACGACTAACAGGCAAATCTTACCTTAGTTTTCTACAGAAAGATTTACTCTTTTTTTTTTTAATTTCTCTACAGCTGAGACAATATTTATAGTTCATGTATGAAGGTGTACCAGCCCATTTTAGAATTAATGTAAGTAATCATTTAGATACATTATATTAAAATCGTTGGATACGTAAGGAAGGTACGGTAGTGTCATGCCCGATCGCCGATTTAAATTGTCTAAATTTTTAGGAATATTTGAGCGAATACGACAGTCAATGAGACCAAGAGTTGAATCTTATGTCACGTCTGGGGGAGGTCATTGTAAACATTTGTCGTAGTTTTACGGCTAGTTAAAATCCTATTAGTGTTACTTACTGTTATTGTTTCGCTTTAATGTTATTATATAAATAGTTCTTGTTAATGAATTAAAGACATGAAAAAAATGCACTAAAATTTATTTTTGGCATAAAAGCGGTGCACCACATAAATAAATGGCAAACAAGGTTTTTTAACATATTAAACAAGGAATTCACAAATAATTTGAAATGTCTCAGTGATCTACACTTTTGTCTTTAAAAAAGTTAAGACAATTATAGGTATGCGCGCCAATGATGAATACTAATTTCTAAATTTTATGTCAAAAATGGGTGAGAACTACCTTTTAAAACTTACGAAATATATATATATATATATATATATATATATATATATATATATATATATATATATATATATAGTGTATATAACGACGCTAAGAATACAATTCTTTGGTAGGTAACTTTCGGGAAAGCGTCAAGTCAAGAATCGGCTAGAGATGGTATAAGCCAGTTTGGTGTAGAACTTTATTCTAAATGTGAAATTTTCGGTGATAGGCTGTCATCTTCATCAGCACCTAAATGGAAAACTTATTTAGTACAAATGGTGTTAAAAGTTAACATTTAGAAACCTACATTGAAAATGTTTAGTTGGTTCTAGTGGTGAAGAACACTGTCATAAATATGTTAAAAATATTAAAAAATACATTTAAAATTTTCAATAAAAACATTACAACACAAGAGGGTATTTTTACAAATACAACACAAAAACATTTAAAACCCAACAAAAACCGCATCTTCATGTTTAAGGTAGAAAACAAGAATTTTTCTTCTTTTTTGATGACAATGTTTCTGATTTCTGTCAATACCTAGATGTCATATGTAACAAGGTTATATTTACATCTGCACCTCATGCAATAAAATGGAACTTGAAAATAATCTTTTAAAAAACCAAAATAGCAGGGAAATGAAGTCTGCTCTCAAGTGCAGGCAGGTCATCTGTGTATGTTATGGTAAGTTACCTTCATTTTTTAACCTGTTACATCTTGTCACGTTCTGCTGAAGCAAAAAAGAATAAATACAACTTAAGTTTTCAACATCTTTCTTACAGTTCATAGAAGAGCTGCAGTTATGGATGTAGCACATTTCTATGAAATTTCTCTTAAATTGGTTGTCTCTAAACTCTTTTTAGTACTTCCACATTTTCATAGTTAGCAAGTTAGCAACGTGTCCAGTATTCTTAATATGTTGGCTAAAAGCTGTACTAGTAGGCTTCCTCACAACGTCACTCTTGTGCAAAGCTATTCTTTTTGAGAGTTTCTGGCTGGTTTGACCGACATACACCTCTGAACAGGAACCACATGGAATAGAATACACTACATTGAAGTTATGCAGTTTTTAATTTTCTCTGTCAGGTGAGTAAAGTATGTCCCTAATCTTTTGTACACTGAATTTGCTATCACTATGTTGAACTGTCTGAAAATGTATGTGATCTGTGGTGATAAACCCCTGATGTAGGGCAATCTCCCATAGAAAAGTTCCACTGGTTCTCCTTCTAATGTTTGTCTTTGGTGTGTTCTTGCCGTTGGCATATCTTGAAAGAGCAGTTTGTTGAGCAGCATCTTAGGATAGTGATTTTTTCTAAGAACATCAAGTTACTTTATGACAGAAATCGATGTTTTTATTGAAAATTTTAGATGTATTTTTTAATATTTTTAACATATTTATGAGGCAGTGTTCTTCACCACTAGAACCAACTGAACACTTTCAATGTAGGTTTTTAAATGTTAACTTCCACCATTTGTACTAAATTAGTTTTCCATTTAGGTGCTGATGAAGATTACAGCCTATCACTGAAAATTTCACATTTAGAATAAAGTTCTACACCAAACTGGCTTATACCATCTCTAGCCGATCCTTGACTTGACGCTTTCCCGAAAGTTACCTACCAAAGAATTATTTATATATATATATATATATATATATATATATATATATATATATATATATATATATATATATATATATATATATATATATATATATATAGCACCGAGCAATATAGCGAACTCTCATTATTTTTTCATGCAAGATCACCCTCTGAAGTTTGTTGCACTTATTTACTCCCCTATAACACCCTATATATCAACGATCTTGTCAAAAAATATGCAGACCTACCTTGAAGTGGCGAAAGGTTTAACGAAGTTCATAATAATACAGATACGATCTTGTAGCTTTTTAGAAGATTTTTGATTTGGTCACAATGATCTCTACCAATTATTGTATAATTTAGATATATTTTTAAAAAAAGTGTTTTTTTAGTATTTATAATAAAAGTTTGCACATCGAAATATTGTAATGGGTACTGCTATTTGATTTTTGAATTAGTTTTTACCCTTTTAGACTAAGGAATAAGAAATAAATGCACAAATAAAATAATCAAGCAACGTGTACAAATGTGTTTTTTAAACTTTACTATAAACAAACTAATATTTAGATATTATTTCGTACTAAAACTTAAACGTACTAAATATTTGTTAGTATCCTAACCGATTAGAAATTATAAACACATTTATTTTTTGTATAATTTATAGCATCTAAACAATTAATTGAAACCATTAAGTTACAATTATAATTATTATTTTTATTTTCTCCCCCGTATATATAATGAAGTGTAAAAGAAATCAGAATTTTAGGAACACCTAACTAGAAACAAGTCGAATTAATATAGTTCTTTATCAGTATCACAATCAGTTAAACTCAGAGAGGAGCCGTCACCCATCACATCAAACAGACATCAACCATCACCCATATATTCTGATAGAGTTCGGACTTGAGAATGATCATTGCCCGCAGTTATCAACTTGTGGTATTACTATTACCGGGTCTCGAAGCGTTCCCTGCAAGGTCCCATCATTGAAGCCGATCGTGACTTGCCTCGGTCGTGACACACCACAGAAAAATATAACGTCTAAGTGGATATCTGCTACGCGTATATGCATATTATATTCCCGAGACCGAGTTAGCGTCAGCTGCCGTCTGACTCAGTTTATTGCGGCCCAGCTCACTAGCGAGGAAGAGATGCAGAATCTTCGGTGAGGAAAATTATCGTGGCGTGGAGATTATAGCTTTGATTGCCGCCTTTTCAGCTTCCGACATTCACGCTAACCAAGGCAGTTGAAGATGTCCATTACACTTGGCAATTACGGCAATTGCATTAAAAATAGACTTACTCCGTAGACGTGGATCTAATGAAATGCTTAAGTTACAGTCAACTTTTACATGGGAAAAGTTTTACGTCATTCTACAGTTAAAGTGGCTATTTATCGTATGAGTAATATCATTACTTTGATTACATACGAGGGCAGGAGGTTACAATATTCTTTGTTGCTTGAATGTAATGTATTCTTTTTTATCTTTTTTAGTTCTGTCAATATTTTGTTTTATCGTATATCTATTTATACTAATAAATTCCATGTTCTTCCAAATAATAATATTACACATACTATAATTTTATCTCTCTTTTTGCGCTCTCCTTCAGATTTGAATGCTAGATATTGGCCTCTGTAAAACTTTAATAGTTTTTTTTTTATTTATTTACAATTAAGGCGCATCAACCTATGCGGTTATTATAGTTTATTTTTATGAACGAGAGAGTAATTAGCATAATTTTAACTGGTAGCTCCGACCACTCCATGGGCGTGCTTAAGATTAATTGAAAAATTACTTTGAATAATTGTAAAAAATAAATGAATTATTTCAGTGTTATAAAGTGTTATGTGTATGTAAACAAAAGTGACCTCTTTTATCACACACTATATTAGAACTGACTGGCCTACATTAAAAAGGGTTTTAAAAAATTCACATTTTTTTTAATTTTTAAAAATTACAAAAGAGAAAAAGAGTTTTTAAAACCGTCTAAGGTATGTTAAATAGATGAATAAAAATATTAATATAAAACCTACAGCTACTTGTTACAAATCCAAATCAGATTCAGAAGATGAACTTTCAGAACCAAGATTTATAATAACTGGCTCGATCATTTTATCAGTAATATTGTCCAGCTTCCACATTTTTTCCTCTTCTTTAATAGTGTGATTTACTGCCTTTTCCCAGTTTTCAGGTTTTACATTATTTACGGCCTCCAAAAATAACTGTTTAACATCATGAATTTTAAAAGTGGTATTTTTTCTTGAAACTTCACTCTTTATCTGTGCCCATACCAGTTCAATCGGGTTTAATTCACAATGATATGGTGGGGATCTAAGTACTGTCATTCCACGATTTTTGGCAATTTCATCAATTTCGTATTTTTAAAATTTTTCTTTATGAAGGGCACACAACGAATAAAGTTCCTTTCTTATAAATCCGGGATGGTACGTAATATTTTTTGAACTTAGCCAATTCTGCAAGTCTTTTTTTAACCACTTGGTTGTGGGCAGTCCTTCTATAAGTCTGGAGTGATAACTTGCATTATCCATTACTATTACACAGTTCTTAGGAAGAAGATCTATCATTTGTTCGAACCATTTTTGAAAGACATCAGCGTTCATGTCTTCATGGTAGTCACCGGTACGAGTTGATTCAAAAGTTAATAAACCACCTTCAACAAAACCGTCTGAACTGCTAATGTGTACTATTATCAGCCTGCGTCCCTTTCCTGATGGTGGGTTTAAACCAGTAGATAAGTTATTTACAAAAGCGTGCCTTTGACTTGTAACAGTTTCATCCTGCCAAAATTTATTTGGTGTATGACCCTCGTTGATCCATGTTTCATCAAGATAAAATATTTTTCTTTTTTGGTTTCTCATTTCCTTTATGGTTCTTAGAAAATGTCTTCTCCATATGACAATATCGCTTCTTTCTAATAAAATAGACTTTCTGGGATTCTTTTTCCAGCGGAAGCCTATTTCTTTTAAAAGTTTCCATAACGTACTTCGACTCATTTCTGGGTAATCCTTATCATCTCGAACGGAGACAAGAACTTTATCCAATGTTGGAAATTCTTGTCTAAAGAAGAATTCATGCACTTTCCGTCGAAGTCCTTCTTTAAAATGATATTCTATTTGAAATTTTGGTTTCTCTGGAGCATTACGTGGCATTTGAAAACTACCACATTTCTCTTCTTTAATAACTCTGTAAATCGTAGATTTCCCAACACCAAGTGTACTGCTAACTAACTCAACGGTCTCATCAACACTTTCACATAAACGTTTGTCTGTAAATGATTTAAAACAATTAAATATTAATGTTTTTTCATTAACTGTTAAAGGACCAATTTTTCGGCGTTTACACGGCACTTCCAAATTTTCCATAACACTAGTATACACAATAAACTGCACCTTGCAACTGAAGTACCTACTTTTAGTGAACTGTTAAGAATTTTGAATACGCCACTTGGACCTTCCTACAAAATGGAAAAACCCACTATCACATTTTCTGTGGAATAAGTTTAGAAGGTAATTATCTAGTCAATTACTGTCGTAGATTCCTGGAATTAAAGAATTAAATGTTTGATTGTTGAAACCCTTACTTCGTGGAATGCACTCATTTCAGATAAAATAAAACGTTTTATTTTATCTAAAGAATTAAACTTTATTTTGCAAATAGGTAGGTACTTATTAAACTTTTATTGGTTATATATAACCAATAAAATAAACATCTTACATTTCTTGCAAATTCATTAGTACCTGTTAACCTCCATCACTCCGACACTGGCAACCTTATTTAGGGATTAGTAACCCTCACAACTATTGTATTCTATTCTGCTCCAACCTTTATACCTGGTGGTCATAGTCAATTTAAAATTGTTTTCCTATATACTTCTGTAAACTTGTTGACAAATATCTGTTTTTCATTGAGTCACCCGTATCAACAGTTTAGGGATTTGCATACATAATTTATTGTTTTATTACTCTCTCATACATAAAAATACACTATAGCGCCGCTCGGTATTACAATTTTTTTACATTTTTGGATACTTAATATATACTAATTTTGACATTCATAGATTTTTACATACATAAATCTGAGTTAAACTAAGTACATTGGTTAATAGAAGCATTGACTATTTACTACACATTTATTTGTACACGCACTGATGTTTATATTTGGTTGTATATTCCTATTGATTTTAGAAAACTTAAAACTGACGAATAGACACACATTTCTTCTAGACACTCGCGTAGCGTTGTCGGTAGGTTACACTTTTTTCTCTCATTTGAACATGCAGGGCGTTCGATTAAGCAATGTTGGACACTTAAAGTGTTAAAACACTTACCGCACATTAAATGGACACTTTCAGTAATATGATATTCATGTGTTAAACGTGTATGTCCTAATCTTAGTTTGTTTATTATAGTTTGGTCTTTCCTGTTGCCACACTAATTCTTCCATTCTGTAACTGTTGTTTTTATGTCTTGTAGTTTTTGTAAAGATTGATTCCATTCTGGAAGCCACCGTTCTCTTAATGTCGGGTTAATCCAGTAATGAAAATCTTTTTTATAGGTAGGTTCTGTCAAGTCTTCTTTGTTAACTGAAGATTTGGCGGCAGCATCTAGTCTTTCATTACCATGTATATGACGGAATCCACATAAATTTTACAATCGCATTCTTTTGCTAAAGTTGGTACAAATGGTTCTTTATCAATCGCAACAATGAAAGAGTTGGGTAAATGGTGCCTATACTACCCAAGGGACTTAAGGAATCTGTTAGTATTAGGCACCTGTCTGAGTTGGCGTTCAGTGCATAGTCTAATGCTTTGTAGAATGCAAATAGTTCTCCTGTAAATACTGTGCTAAAATTTGAGATTTTGTATGAAGCAGTGTAGTCGTTGTGTATGAGGGCACATCCCACTCCTTTTTTGATTTGGATGCATCAGTATAAATATGTTGGTAATTCTGGTACTCGTCAATCTTACTGTAAAATTGTTTAACCATAGAGGAAGCATTAAGTTGATTACTAGCATTTGTTAAACTCAAGTCGAGGAAGGGTTTTCTGACCATCCAAGGGGGAGCGGTTAAAAGAATGGTTTGGTATATTTTAGGAAAGACAATATTATTACTGGTCATGTATCTATTAAGTCTTTCATAAAAAGGGGGTTTAGATCTTTTTTGTTAAGATATGTTATGTGGAAACGAGAAGAAAAGACATTGTTTCTGGCGGGATTTTCACTATTTGCTGAAACGTTTGCAGCATATGCTAGGCTAAGATATTGTCTTCTTAATTCCAGAGGCATTTCTCCTACTAAACATAGTAAGCTATCTATGGGTGTGGTAAAAAAAGCTCCTAAGGCTATTCTTACAGCAGCATTTTGGATTGTTTGCAACTCTTTTAAAAGTGATTGACTGGTAGACCCATATACTATTGAACCGTAATCGACTTTAGATCTAATAAGGGTTTTATATACTGTCAATAGGATATCTTGATCACATCCCCAATTTTTATTAGATAAGACTTTCATTATGTTCAAATATTGTTAATAAGATGTTTTAAGATGATAAATATGCTGCTTAAAATTTAAAGGTTTGTCAAAATTAATTCCAAGGAATTTGATACAATCAACATATTCTATGTTTGTATTAAACATTGTAAGTTCTGGTCTATTAATATTACGTTTTCTGGTGAAATGAATACATTTACTTTTGTTGGAGCAAAATTTCATTCCCGATTTCATTGACCATTTTCTCTAATGCAGAAATAGTATCTTGTAAGGTTTGTTTAATTAGTTCTATGTTTCTTCCTTTACAATAAATTATGAGATCAAACTCTCTCAAATACTCTGGTTATATAAAAAAAAAATACCGCTATGTAGCTTTGATTATTTGCTAGCGTTTCATGTATTTCAAACTCGAGGTCAACTAAGTTGTCTAAAGTTTATCTATCTTTACGCAATCAACTTTGTTTGTTACATAGAACAAATATTTGCTTGAGTATCCAAATAAGGCGTTGGTTAATTAATTTTTCGAGCACTTTGCTCATTGCACTTCCTAACGATACTGAACAGTAGGAGTTTGGGACTGAATGTGGTTTACCAGGTTTAAGGATAGGTTGTGTAAACATTATTCCAAGTCTATGGAAACACTCCTTCAAGCCATATTTTGTTATATATCTTTAGTAAATGGGCAGTTCTATTTTTAGGCAAATTTTTAAGAAAAATAATAGGAATATCATCTGGACCAGGACCGGAGTTTTTAATAGAATTTATAGATTCAGTTAACTTCTAGTATTGGTGCATTTATTGGTAGGTTATCGGTTATCGCTTTTATATAAAAACTCTCTAGAAAAGTTTTCATTACTTAAATATGACTCGTAGGATGAAGCTAATACATTGGCTATTCCAGATCTAGATGTATGAATTTTGTTATTATATTCTAAAAATCTTATTGATTAGTTTGTGCGGCGTCCCGAAATTTTGTTAATTTGTTTTCACACTTTTAATTTGCTGGGGTAGAACTGTTTATTGTTGATAAAAAATTTTTGCTTCTTTTACCACTTTTCTACTAATAGCACTTAACTTCTTATATTTTAGAAAATTTTCTTGTATTTTTTGTTTTTTTTTTTTATTTATTGAATGCTTTGTGAGTCTTCTTTATAGCATCCTGACAGTGATTGTTTCATCATGGTACTGCAATACGATTTCTTACAATTTTATTTTTTCCGATGATATGATCTGCTGCGGAAAGTATGACGGAGGAAAGTTTATTTACTGTCGTTTATATTGTCGTGCGGGGATGGATCTGAAAAAGAATTCAATTGATTCTCCACAAATTGTGTAAACGGTGACCAATCCTCTATTTCTGTATTCCATCTAAGGTACGGTTGAATTTTTTGTTTGTTTTCGAAATGTATCACTATGGGAACATAATAGCTTCCATACAATTATGCACTAGCTTCCCAAGTTATGTTTTGTACTAAAGAAGGGTCTACAAGAGATAAGTCAATACAACTAGTGTTTCCAGTAAAAGAATTAAATCTTGTTGAAGATTTATCGTTAAGTAGGGTAATATTGGTGTTATTAATGACAGTTTCTATGATGTGTCCTATTTTGTTTTATAAATATTTGATTCCCAAAGTGGACTGTGTCCATTTAAATCTCCTATTATAATCTTAGGCGATGGAATTTGATCTATAATATGAGTTATCTCTTTTATACTTATATCAGTATTCAGTGGAAAATAAATATGTTACCGATGTTAATAA
This sequence comes from Diabrotica undecimpunctata, assembly GCF_040954645.1. NCBI lineage: Eukaryota > Metazoa > Arthropoda > Insecta > Coleoptera > Chrysomelidae > Diabrotica > Diabrotica undecimpunctata. The sequence goes on from NC_092812.1 coordinate 41,126,037, forward strand.
TTTTTGGAGTGTTTATGGTTACTGATACTGCTTCAAGGTTGGTCTTTAAAGGTATTTGTCCAATGAGTTAATAACATAAATAGAAACCCCTCCACTGGCTTTTTTAAAATCACGTCTGTTTTTATAATAAGTTGCAAATGCTTTTAATTTTGCTAATTTTTGGTCAGTCAAATTCGTTTCTTGGAGACATATTATTGAAGGTGAGTGTTTAGTAATTAATAATTTAAACATTTCTAGTTGTGTATAATAACCGTTTATGTTTCACTAAAGAATTAACATTTTTGTTCTATATGGTAATTTTTATTCTAGTACTTGATCACTGTCTAATTCAGAGGAGGAATTTGTATCCAGAAATTTGGATATTTTGCGCTTAATCTTTGTTCTACGTGTTTTCATTATTTTTTCATTGAACAGAGGGTAAATGTTGTTTAATAATTTTAGTAACCTTTTAATATCTTTTGTAAAAGTTTGAGCAACACTCAATGAGTCGGGTAAACCATACGCGTCTTCAAAAAAGTGTATCGTTTCTTGGTAATTAAGAACACTTTCGTTTGTGTCGTATTCAAAAAATACTTTTGTTGGCTGCATCAATTTCTGTATATCAATAGGATCTATTGTTGGCATAGTTCTATTATTTTTTAAACTTGTATCGTTAGCAGGCCGTATAAAGCATTCAGGAGTTTCAGGTGGTGTAACTGTTTTGAAGAAAGCTTTTTTGCTCTGTGTTTGCAGTGTAGGTTCTGTGCTAATTGGTGAAATAATCAATGATTTATTAGTTTCTGATCCTGTTTCATTAACGTTTATACCTTCATTTGTAAGCGGGTTATCGGTTTTTGGCCTTGGTTTATTGACATCTACATCTTTATTTTTTTATTGTTTAGATTGAGTGTCTTGTACCAAATAATTTGGTTCTGAATGGATTTGTGCTTAGTGTTGTGTTACGTATGATTTTTTTGAGGACAGTTTGAGGCGATATGGTCAATATTTTTACAAATATAACAGGAGTGTTCGTCTACACACATAAAAATTCTATAGTTTGTATTGTCATGAAAAATTAACAAAGTTTCAGGACATTTAGGTCCACTAAAGGTATAATATATAGCTGTCTACGGAAACTTAGTACGTGTTGAAATTCGAGATGAGATGTGCCAATTCTAAGGAATGATAAGGGAGACATAAGTTTAAAACCTAGTTTCTGTAGTTATGATTCTAGAATATTATGTGGAATTGTTGGGCATACATTAGATTATCTTAGTCGTTTGCTAAGAGTAAATAATCTTCTTCCTTGTATTATTTGATTGTTTACTATGATTTTTCGTTGACCAACATTGATAAATTTGTCAACTAATTCTTCCTTAGATAAATAAATACAAATCCTGTTGTTAGCTGTACGTAAAGAGAACAATATATCTTTTGAAGAAATAACTGATCCCAGTGATACAAGGTAATCTTCTAACTTTACATTTCTAATGAACTAACTACAATAGCTTGCTTTTTGGATAGAAAATGATTAAGAGTACTGGTTACTGTTGAGTACGATTTTTTAAGTGTTGGTGGTGAAATACAGCTCATTTCCTGAGATAATTCGGAATTAATATCACCTTTAAATAAAACTTGAAACTAGTCATTAGATCTGAATGCGGTCCTGTATCAAAACTATAACTAGGCAATTAAGCCGGTGCAAAAACAAAAAAGATAAGAAATTTTTGTTTGTATTTGAAATATTCGGTGGTTCTTTAATATGTTGTCAAATAGATATTTTTGTCAATTACTAATAATTAATGTAATATAAGCTGACTTACAGAGTCTCTGAGGTTACTCCTACTCAGGAACTTCACCAACTCACTCTTGTAATTTTTCAACGGGTATATTTGACTTAAAATTCACTTAACTTAAGAGCCGATATTTTCCTACTATACTGCTTAACCTCTAGCCTTTAATAGTTTCTTTATCTTGATATCATAATACTATAATAATTAAATCCTTGCACTTTTTTTTATGTTGTAGTTGGTTGATAATCTAATAGATACTATATCATATATATATATATATATATATATATATATATATATATATATATATATATATATATATATATATATATGTATATGTATATACCATGCGGTCCATATGTATGGAATAAATTCATTTTTAGCGTTATTATGTACTAAGTGAAAAAAACCTGAGACAGGTTGATTTTTATTCTTAAATTGATAATATACAGTATGAAAATATTAATCTCTCAACCACCTCCTTTGAATTATAAGCACCATCTCGAAAATTTTAATTAACAAAGGGGGTCGTGTGGCACCTTGTTAGAAAGGGATTTTAGTACCTAGACAAAGCAATTGAAAAGCTACAAACTTACTTGCCTACATTAGAGAATTGGTTGAAAAAATGGAAAATTAAAGTCAATATCGAAAAATCAGCCCAAATCACATTTACAACAAGAAGACGCAGTTTTCCATAAGTTAGTCTAAGCATTGCCCTCATTCCTGCTAGAGACGTTGTGAAATATCTTGGGTAGCAAAAAATCGTAGACTAATTTTCGAAACCAAATTCAAGAATTCCACTTTAATCTGTGCCTTCTAAAAATTGCAAGGCAAAACAGACGTTGATAAAGATGTTAAGAGAGACAAGGGGAATCTAAAAATTGCATTCCACAACATATCTCCTCAACTAAGCAAAATTCTTAGCGAATTGGTTTCTAGTACTCGTACAGATTATATCGAAATAAAAAGGAAAAGACAGTTAAGATTTGATTTCACGTACAGGGAGCTTGCGCATCCGTTTATACGTATTTCGGCCCAATAGGCCTCATCAGAACGGTTTTCGCAAACGTGAAATCAAATCTTAACTGTCTTTTCCTTTTTATTTCGATATACTCTGTACGAGTAATAGAAACCAATTTGCTAAGAATTTTGCTTAGTTGAGGAGATATGTTGTGGAATGCAATTTTTAGATTCCCCATGTCTCTCTTAACATCTTTATTAACGTCTGTTTTGCCTTGAAATTCTTAGAAGGCACAGATTTAAGCGGAATTCTTGAATTTGGTTTCGAAAATTAGTCTACGATTTTATTATCAGATGTCGCTACATTGCGTCTATATGAAGCCATGTTATAGTTGCTTCCTAAGACAGAAAAGATTTATTTCACGTTCAGAGCGTTTGCGAAAGCCGTTCTATTGGGGCCTATTGGGTCGAAATACGTATAAACGGATGCGCAAGCTCCCTATACGTGAAATCAAATCTTAACTGTCTTTTCCTTTTTATCTTGGGTTGCATTTGGACTGAAAGCTGACAAGGAAGCAACACATTTACCACAAAAAGACTCAGCTCAATATAAAATTAAAACAAATAAATTGGTTACTTAGCAGAAAGTCACAACTGTCATTGGAGAACAAAATGATGCTTTACAAAGTCATATTAAAACCGATATGGACTTACGGCGTAGAACTATGGGGCTGTATCAAGCCTTCAAACACAAAAAGTTTGCAGACCTTGCAATCAAAAAACTGCGTATGATAGCTAAGCCCCTTGGTATGTGAGCAATGCAATCATCCACAATGACCTAGGAGCAATAACCGTAAAAGATGTCATATCACTTCACGCCAATAATGCCAAAATTCTTAATTCAACGCACCACAGCCAAATTATCAGTGAATTATATTAGCCACCAATGTAGGAACGAAAACTGAAGAGGACGGCCAAAAGACCTGGTTACATAGGTGAAAATGGAGAACTGTCGCTGGACGGTACCCAAATCAAGTCAATATTGTCATCACATTTACTAATTACTCAATGCACTGTTTATGAGTAGATTGTAAATATGCATTAGAAAAAACGTTTTCGAGAATTTTTTGTTTTATTTTTGTATTTCATTAGAATATTATTTTTGTTTTTATATTTTAGTTTGTTGGATTTTACTATTATTACTTTTTAAAGCACTAATAAACTATTTTACCATGTTGATATAGACTTTTGTTTTAAAAAGGTAAACTTCATTACATAAAATAACTTGTTGTACATCAGCGACATCAGCATTGAAGGTAAAATGTTGTACTGTAATGCTGCTGCCGCCTATGTGCCACATGTCATTACTGACAGGTTCCACTCCAAGAAACGTTTCGATAATGATATTTTCAATCTTCCTATAGGTAAATAATTGTAGTCTGACAAAAAAATTAGTTCAGGTTCTGGGAGAAGTACTTAACAAAATATACGCAGCGAACGTGCTGAACTGGGTTTTAGAAAATAAAAGTAGGTCCGTTTTTAATTTATTTCCTTTTTGTCTTTATAATATTTTTAAGTGCAAATGTTAATAAAATGTTAATTTGACGATAGTGTTCATGTACATGTTCATTGATCAGGTTTGATATTGCTACACCGATATCGCCATATTTCAAAATTTATGTTACACAACCGTCTTCTCAAAAAATTTGATTTTTAATATCGAAAAGTTAATAAAAACATTTTTTCTCCATTTTTCCCAAAATAGATTAATTAATATATTTTTTACTCATTCTTTTGATGACACTTTTTTTCTATCAGAAATAAAAATTGACTTATTAACTTATTAACTTTTTAGTTTTGTTTTATATAGTCGCGATCTTGTGGGCCTAATACATTACAACACGAAATTGATGCAGATTTCTCGGACTATAGCACATTGGGAAAGAACAACACAGTACGACATATTTCATTTTGTCGCCTCCAGATATCTTGACTCCGTAACTGGAATTAATTTGATAAATGACAGATTAGGTTGTATTTTCCACACTGGCGTCTTCTCTTAGATATAAATTACGAATGTTAAACTAGAAGGAATATGCACAATTGCTACACCAACATACTTATCAGCGTGTAGATCGCACTTTGCGCAAAAACTCACCGACGAATAATGATTAATATTGAAATGACAGGAGAGATTTCAAGATATGATTTTATACTTCTTTAGCAGTTTAGGTGATAATAAATGTCTGTTCTTAACAGAAATACTTTAATAAATATATAATTATATAAATATCCATAAAAAGTAACCTAACAGCATAACAAAAATAATATTATACAATAGGTAAGATTTAAACAAGTAACTATTATACTGGACATCACGTATTTTAATTTTTTTGAACTTTTGATTGAGTTTTTTAAAAATGTTTATTGTTTAAACTTACGTATGGTAGACCGGTGAATTATCCACCATTTTTTGTTCTTCTTAATTCTTCATTACATTCAGTCAGAGCTTTTCGGTAATTGCCCCACACATCTGATCCTTTGGTAAAATTAAATTTTCGTCTGACTTCTGTCCTCTTAGTTTTACGGTTATTATGTTACCAGGAAACTTTCATGTTGAATTTTCTCGTCTTATCTCCGGAAAATTGTATTCGAACACCGACATGGCAATCTACTGAAAATGTTAGGTATCCATATCTAAGTCCAGTGCATGTATTATCGTTAGTTTAACCTTACCTAAACAATATTGCAGATCTGCTCGATATGCTATCCAGTCTTTGTTACGATGGATACGATAAGTATTTTCTTAATACGCTTATTTTCTCTTACTTCAAATAAAGATGTGTCGATTGTGAAAACAAGAAACCTCATCTTATACATGTATTTATTAAAAGTTTTAGCCACGTTAGTTGTGATCACTGTTATAACTATTATCTCCTTTAGTTGTAAAGTAACGTTTGTTTTCGATATTTATTATCTTTTAAGCATTTCTCATAATAAACCGTAGTAATAACTCACCTGTTTCATTGGTGTTTGTGCTTCTCCAAGTTAGATGATGCACAGTCACATCACAATCGATGATTATTTGCAGTTCATTTATCTTGCAATCTTTAAATAGCTATTATGTCTCCCGTGGTGGTAATCGGGATCATCATATGAGAGGTATACTGATCCAAAAAAAGCATTTTTATACTTTCTACCTCTCCGATCTTTATATTTCATCATCATCATATAACGGGGGTCCTACGGCGATTGCCGCTTCCCGCATTTCAGCCTCCATCTTTTCCTATCTCTCCAATCTCCCTCTTCTAAGCCTCTAGATTGCATTGTTTTTGTAATTTCTCTTCTCCAGGAATTTGGTGGTCTTCCCCTTTTCCTTCTTTCTTGTGGAACATACATTAAGGCTTTCTTTGACCACCGCTCCTCCTCCATTCTCATTACGTGACCATACCATTGTAATTGCCTTCCTTGTATTCTATCTGAAAGAGTATCTCTAATTCCTGTACGGTTTCGTATTTTCTCATTCCTGATCCTTTCCATTCTCGATACTAGACATGACCTTCTAAGATAATCCATTTCCACAACGTCTACTTTATCTCGTTCATTCTTTGTCGTCGTCCAACATTCAGCACCATATGTGGTAATTGGTTCTACAATTGCTCTGTATACGCGAAGTTTGGTATGCATCTTTATTTTATTAGACCACAGTAATGAATTCAGTATTCGGATGCATTTTTTCCCTTGGGTTATTCGGTTTTGTACATCTATCATCTGCTGATATGACGATCTTTATATTTACCGTCGTTAAATCCCTGAAACAAAAAATCCTCAACGGCAATATTTTAATATGTTGTTTGAATATCATTCAAGTCCTTGGGACTATGACAGATCGGCTATATATAAGCTCTCGACAGATGCTGCTTAATGAAGTCTGCATTCTCTCATAGGTCCACCACAGCTTTCACCACATCAGTAGTCCATTTTTTGGAATGGTCACTAAAAAAGTTTACCTACAGGTTCCCTGCGCTAAACATTGTTTTATGAAACTGTAAAAGTTGATTCTGACTTGAGAGAAGAGCCCCATCTACAGCTTTTAGTTTACTGATGATCAGGTCTGTTTAAACCTGATCTAGTTGTATATTAGGGTGATGCCTGTGTACTACTGCTGTCTTGTATACTTTTGTGATATCTCTATATGATCTCATATGCTGATTAGAATTCCTAGGTTTCTTAACGATTGGGAATTGAATAAAGTGGAGTGAGCGAGATATCTTCTGATTATTTCGTAAAATGGAGGGTTCATCCTTTTTTTATTTATATAAGTTTCTTTGAAACGTTCAGCGATGTGATGTTAATGTTATGTTAATAATAAGTACATTCTTCAAAAATTTAAAGGCGGTTCCCCGGTTAAACATTGTAGATTATTAATGGGGCTAGTACAAAATGCTCCTGTAGCTATTCTTAGTGCTGTAATTTGTATGAATTCTAGTTGCGCAAGAAGAGTCTTCTTTGCAGATGAGTATACAATTGATTCATAATCGAGTTTTAATCGTACTAGTGATTTGTAAATACGAATCAGACTTTTAAAATCTGAGCCCCAATTGCGATTGCACAGTGTTCGCATTAAATTAAGACAATATTGACAAGATTGCTTAATTTGCATAATATGGTATCTCCAAGATAGTTTTTTATCAAATATTATTCCTAAAAATTCCACATAAGTTAAGTTGTTTCCATATAACTGAAGATCTGGATTTGTAGAGTGCCGTTTTTTTGAAAATAAAATACATTTGGTTTTGGTTGTAGAAAATTGCAATCCCACAGTTTTTGACCAGTTTTCAAGGTGATTTATTTCACATTATAAGTTTTTCTACATAGAAAGAATATTTCTTCCTCTTAAATATACAGTGTGTCCGTAAAGTATGGAATAAATTCAATATTCCCTAAATGAAAAGCCATTTTAAAAAAATCTACAACACGTTGATTTTTAAATTTAATGTTCTACATTTTACAATAAAATTTCATTATACAACGTGATACACATTACAGTGATGACGTCATTTGTATTTTAGGACATTTTTAGATCGATAAAGATGAGCTGATTCCAAAAAAGTATACTACTGGGGGTCTAACGGATATAATTTGAAAGATATGCGCTTAGAAAATTAATTTTTAGTGATTTATAATATTAATAAATTATAAATAAATCTTAAATGTTCGAATTGTAGCCATTGTTGTATTTGACAGTAACCCAAACGTTGTACAAATTCTTGTAGAACCTTGTTTATACTTTCTTAAGAAATATTGTTTATTTGTTTACGAATTCTTGTTTTTAAGTCTCCAATATGGTTTCGTTTTATGAAAAACATTCTTTAAATGACCCCACATAAAATATTCCAAAGGATTGAGGTCTGGCGACCTCGCTGGCCATTCAATATGTCCACGTCTTCCAATCCACCTGTTCGGAAAAGTTTCGTTTAGGTACCTTCGAACATCTAAAGCATAATGCGGAGGTGCACCATCCTGTTGAAACCATAAACTTTTATCAAAATCTCCAAGATTAATTGTATTGAGGAATAAATTAACTAAAGTAGATACGAGATTGACTAATCATATATATAAAATTATACTGAGAGCCTGAAATAAGGAACAAATCCCGGAAGAGTGGTTTATTGGGATCGTTTGCCCGCTACACAAAAAGGGTGATCAATTGGAATGTAGAAACTATAGGGGAATAACCCTCCTTAATACAGAATACAAAATATTTTCGAGTATTTTATATGGTCACCAGAGTGCATATTTTCGTAGATTTTAAATCGGCCTATGATAGTGTCTTAAGAATTAAATTGTATAAAGCCATGGATGAATTCCACATCCCCGATAAACTGATAAGATTGGTTAAGGCTAAATTGCGTAAAGTTGATTGTAAAGTCGAAATACAGGGCGAACAATCACAGGCATTTGAAACGCATGTTGGGCTGCTACAGGTAGATGCGCTGGCTTGTCTCCTTTTCAACATAGCTCTAGAAAAGGCTGTCAGGGATGCCCAAATAGACAGCAGAGGAAACATTTTTAATAAATCATCCCAAATTTTGGCATATGCAGATGATGTTGACCTAGTTGCCCGCACAACTCGCAAGCTAGAAGAAATATATATCAAATTGTCAAATGCGTCAAAAAATATGGGCCTGCAAGTAAATGAGTAGAAAACTAAGATAATGGCATCAACACCCAACAATAGAGCTAGAAACATCGGCTACCAATTCACGGTTGATAACTCTACCTTTGAAGTGGTGGACAAATTCACATACTTAGACTCCCTGATCACCAAGGAGAACGTCATGACGGAAAAAATCAAGCGAAGAATAATTCTAGCAAACAAACGCTATTTTGGACTGAGTAGACATATGAGAAGTAGAAACTCAAGCCAAAAAACAAAAATAACCATATACAAAACCCTTCTACAACCAGTGTTGACATATGGATAGAACTAACTGACGTAATAGACTTGGGAAGGTCGATGCTCTTTTATAGGGCTGTAACACTAATGATGATGATGAGGTACGAGATACCCACTTAATAACTGAATGTATTGTGGCCCGTTTAAATTACCTTCGGAATAGTAGGGTCCAATGATTTTATTTCTTACAATGCCATACGTTTACCTTTTGCGGGTATTTTGTATGATGTTCCCGCATCCAGTTGGAGTTTTATTTTGCCCAGTACCTACAATACAGATGGCTGACCCCGCCATTTAATTTGAATGTAGCCTCATCAGAAAAAATAATATTTTGAACCAAGAGAGGGTTTCGGTGGCTGTTATCCTTCATTATTTTGCAAAATTGAATTATTTTATCTGGGTCATCCTCGTTTAATTCCTGTACAACTGTGCATTTTACTTACTCTACTTACTTTTACGTACTTTGTGTACCATAGTTTTGCAAACATCGAGATCCCTACTAACCTTACGAACAGAAGTATGCGCATCTTCATCAAAAGCAAGTACAAGATCTAATGTAACATAATTTACAGAGGGACGACCTGATTTGCGTGCATTTTCAACCGTACCAGTTTCTCGAAATTTCTTTTCAATCTTACTGTTGACTGCGTGATGGGTATTTCTGGATATTTATCATTAAATAAATTACACACTTTCATCTGAGTTCGCGATTTGTCTCCATACCCAATCATCATGAATATTTTAATTCTTTGCCTTACACTTAAATTCATTTCTACTTAAAATTAATTCAAAGCAATAATACAGAATATTCACGAATTAATACAATTATTCTTGTACTACTTAATTGTTATTGAACGTTACTAAAAATAATTACAGTTTACCAAAAACTAGAATTAGGCTACTTTTTGCAATTGATAATAAATAATTTATTTTCTAAGCGCGTTCTTTCAAATTATATCCACTAGACCCGAGTATTATACTTTTTTGAAAGCTCATTTTGATCGATCTAAAAATGACCTAAAATACAGGGTGTTACATTTAAAAAAGAGCCGGCATCATCTCAGTATAACATTTTTTCTATTTTTTTATTAGTTTAATGCATTTGATCTTCATGCTTTTTTCTGTAAAATAGGCTTAATTGTTGTTACCATATTCATAAAGTTGGGTATATCCGAGGTGTATGTTTGTAGTAAGCTGAGGGGATCAGACGAGCTAGAATAATTTTCAAAAAAGTCAAGAGTTTGTTCATATGTTAAGTTAAAATTATTTGACATATTGTGATATATTATTTTTGTTGGCATTATAATTTCCTAAATTTATATGGTCGTTTCAGGTTGCTTTTTTTGTTTATTTTTGGTTGGTTTTGAGATTTTAAATTCTTTATTTAATTCTTCAGTACGAGATGGAGTAGTATTGATTTCCGAAATTGTTCTCTTGTTTGTCGTTGACTGATCTTTAGATATACAATTAGTTTCTAATAAGTACGGGAGGTATTAAATTCGTATCTGTTTCTTGGTTAGATGAAGGTTCGGTAATAGAATTACTGACGGGAAGATCTGGTTCCATTTCTAAGGGTGATTTGTTAGACTGGGAGGATTCTTGTGGTTGTTGTTGTATTGGCTGTTCTGGTTGGTGGACGATAAGATTCTGACTTGAGAGAAGAGCCCCATCTACAGCTTTTAGTTTACTGATGATCAGGTCTGTTTAAACCTGATCTAGTTGTATATTAGGGTGATGCCTGTGTACTACTGCTGTCTTGTATACTTTTGTGATATCTCTATATGATCTCATATGCTGATTAGAATTCCTAGGTTTCTTAACGATTGGGAATTGAATAAAGTGGAGTGAGCGAGATATCTTCTGATTATTTCGTAAAATGGAGGGTTCATCCTTTTTTTATTTATATAAGTTTCTTTGAAACGTTCAGCGATGTGATGTTAATGTTATGTTAATAATAAGTACATTCTTCAAAAATTTAAAGGCGGTTCCCCGGTTAAACATTGTAGATTATTAATGGGGCTAGTACAAAATGCTCCTGTAGCTATTCTTAGTGCTGTAATTTGTATGAATTCTAGTTGCGCAAGAAGAGTCTTCTTTGCAGATGAGTATACAATTGATTCATAATCGAGTTTTAATCGTACTAGTGATTTGTAAATACGAATCAGACTTTTAAAATCTGAGCCCCAATTGCGATTGCACAGTGTTCGCATTAAATTAAGACAATATTGACAAGATTGCTTAATTTGCATAATATGGTATCTCCAAGATAGTTTTTTATCAAATATTATTCCTAAAAATTCCACATAAGTTAAGTTGTTTCCATATAACTGAAGATCTGGATTTGTAGAGTGCCGTTTTTTTGAAAATAAAATACATTTGGTTTTGGTTGTAGAAAATTGCAATCCCACAGTTTTTGACCAGTTTTCAAGGTGATTTATTTCACATTATAAGTTTTTCTACATAGAAAGAATATTTCTTCCTCTTAAATATACAGTGTGTCCGTAAAGTATGGAATAAATTCAATATTCCCTAAATGAAAAGCCATTTTAAAAAAATCTACAACACGTTGATTTTTAAATTTAATGTTCTACATTTTACAATAAAATTTCATTATACAACGTGATACACATTACAGTGATGACGTCATTTGTATTTTAGGACATTTTTAGATCGATAAAGATGAGCTGATTCCAAAAAAGTATACTACTGGGGGTCTAACGGATATAATTTGAAAGATATGCGCTTAGAAAATTAATTTTTAGTGATTTATAATATTAATAAATTATAAATAAATCTTAAATGTTCGAATTGTAGCCATTGTTGTATTTGACAGTAACCCAAACGTTGTACAAATTCTTGTAGAACCTTGTTTATACTTTCTTAAGAAATATTGTTTATTTGTTTACGAATTCTTGTTTTTAAGTCTCCAATATGGTTTCGTTTTATGAAAAACATTCTTTAAATGACCCCACATAAAATATTCCAAAGGATTGAGGTCTGGCGACCTCGCTGGCCATTCAATATGTCCACGTCTTCCAATCCACCTGTTCGGAAAAGTTTCGTTTAGGTACCTTCGAACATCTAAAGCATAATGCGGAGGTGCACCATCCTGTTGAAACCATAAACTTTTATCAAAATCTCCAAGATTAATTGTATTGAGGAATAAATTAACTAAAGTAGATACGAGATTGACTAATCATATATATAAAATTATACTGAGAGCCTGAAATAAGGAACAAATCCCGGAAGAGTGGTTTATTGGGATCGTTTGCCCGCTACACAAAAAGGGTGATCAATTGGAATGTAGAAACTATAGGGGAATAACCCTCCTTAATACAGAATACAAAATATTTTCGAGTATTTTATATGGTCACCAGAGTGCATATTTTCGTAGATTTTAAATCGGCCTATGATAGTGTCTTAAGAATTAAATTGTATAAAGCCATGGATGAATTCCACATCCCCGATAAACTGATAAGATTGGTTAAGGCTAAATTGCGTAAAGTTGATTGTAAAGTCGAAATACAGGGCGAACAATCACAGGCATTTGAAACGCATGTTGGGCTGCTACAGGTAGATGCGCTGGCTTGTCTCCTTTTCAACATAGCTCTAGAAAAGGCTGTCAGGGATGCCCAAATAGACAGCAGAGGAAACATTTTTAATAAATCATCCCAAATTTTGGCATATGCAGATGATGTTGACCTAGTTGCCCGCACAACTCGCAAGCTAGAAGAAATATATATCAAATTGTCAAATGCGTCAAAAAATATGGGCCTGCAAGTAAATGAGTAGAAAACTAAGATAATGGCATCAACACCCAACAATAGAGCTAGAAACATCGGCTACCAATTCACGGTTGATAACTCTACCTTTGAAGTGGTGGACAAATTCACATACTTAGACTCCCTGATCACCAAGGAGAACGTCATGACGGAAAAAATCAAGCGAAGAATAATTCTAGCAAACAAACGCTATTTTGGACTGAGTAGACATATGAGAAGTAGAAACTCAAGCCAAAAAACAAAAATAACCATATACAAAACCCTTCTACAACCAGTGTTGACATATGGATAGAACTAACTGACGTAATAGACTTGGGAAGGTCGATGCTCTTTTATAGGGCTGTAACACTAATGATGATGATGAGGTACGAGATACCCACTTAATAACTGAATGTATTGTGGCCCGTTTAAATTACCTTCGGAATAGTAGGGTCCAATGATTTTATTTCTTACAATGCCATACGTTTACCTTTTGCGGGTATTTTGTATGATGTTCCCGCATCCAGTTGGAGTTTTATTTTGCCCAGTACCTACAATACAGATGGCTGACCCCGCCATTTAATTTGAATGTAGCCTCATCAGAAAAAATAATATTTTGAACCAAGAGAGGGTTTCGGTGGCTGTTATCCTTCATTATTTTGCAAAATTGAATTATTTTATCTGGGTCATCCTCGTTTAATTCCTGTACAACTGTGCATTTTACTTACTCTACTTACTTTTACGTACTTTGTGTACCATAGTTTTGCAAACATCGAGATCCCTACTAACCTTACGAACAGAAGTATGCGCATCTTCATCAAAAGCAAGTACAAGATCTAATGTAACATAATTTACAGAGGGACGACCTGATTTGCGTGCATTTTCAACCGTACCAGTTTCTCGAAATTTCTTTTCAATCTTACTGTTGACTGCGTGATGGGTATTTCTGGATATTTATCATTAAATAAATTACACACTTTCATCTGAGTTCGCGATTTGTCTCCATACCCAATCATCATGAATATTTTAATTCTTTGCCTTACACTTAAATTCATTTCTACTTAAAATTAATTCAAAGCAATAATACAGAATATTCACGAATTAATACAATTATTCTTGTACTACTTAATTGTTATTGAACGTTACTAAAAATAATTACAGTTTACCAAAAACTAGAATTAGGCTACTTTTTGCAATTGATAATAAATAATTTATTTTCTAAGCGCGTTCTTTCAAATTATATCCACTAGACCCGAGTATTATACTTTTTTGAAAGCTCATTTTGATCGATCTAAAAATGACCTAAAATACAGGGTGTTACATTTAAAAAAGAGCCGGCATCATCTCAGTATAACATTTTTTCTATTTTTTTATTAGTTTAATGCATTTGATCTTCATGCTTTTTTCTGTAAAATAGGCTTAATTGTTGTTACCATATTCATAAAGTTGGGTATATCCGAGGTGTATGTTTGTAGTAAGCTGAGGGGATCAGACGAGCTAGAATAATTTTCAAAAAAGTCAAGAGTTTGTTCATATGTTAAGTTAAAATTATTTGACATATTGTGATATATTATTTTTGTTGGCATTATAATTTCCTAAATTTATATGGTCGTTTCAGGTTGCTTTTTTTGTTTATTTTTGGTTGGTTTTGAGATTTTAAATTCTTTATTTAATTCTTCAGTACGAGATGGAGTAGTATTGATTTCCGAAATTGTTCTCTTGTTTGTCGTTGACTGATCTTTAGATATACAATTAGTTTCTAATAAGTACGGGAGGTATTAAATTCGTATCTGTTTCTTGGTTAGATGAAGGTTCGGTAATAGAATTACTGACGGGAAGATCTGGTTCCATTTCTAAGGGTGATTTGTTAGACTGGGAGGATTCTTGTGGTTGTTGTTGTATTGGCTGTTCTGGTTGGTGGACGATAAGAGTGGAATCATTTTGTGAATTATGGCTCGAGCAATTTGCTGCAACGTAATCTGTTTGCTTACAGATAAAACATGAGGGTTTATCTAAACTTAAAAATATGCGATACGAAGTTTGTTCATACGTTATTAAGAATGAAGAAGGTAAGTCTATTTCTACAAGTGGTTGAATATATATTTGTCTTCTAAAACTGAAGACGTGTTGAAATTCTGGGAGCTGACTACCTATTCTAAGGAAGGTTAAAGGTGACATTAATTTAAGACCCAATCTAATTAACTCATTTTCTATTAGAGTGTGTGGAATAGAAGGGCAACCATTAGATAGTTAGATTCTTTCGTTCGGAGTTATTAATCTTCGTTCTTTTAGATTTTCCCCTTTTATTGTTATTTCTGCTGAATTGGACATTAAATTTTCAACCAAGGATTCGCTGGAGAGATAGATACATATTTTGTTATTTGATAGTCCTGATGAAAATAAAATACTCCGTGGATGAACGTCTTCACCAAGAGCTATTAAGTACTCTTTTTAGTATCCGGTAGCGCAATAAATAAAATTGCTTGATTCTTAGAAAGAAACTGAAGTATTATTAGCACAGCAGAGTATGATGTTTTGTTTTGAGATTGTTGATCGTCAGTCATGGCTGTTGACCAATTTTTAAGATCTGATCTGATATCATTGGATAAACCAATTAGTACTTAATTAAACCAGTTATAGAACCAGAAATGATTCTGATAACAGGCCTTTCGGGCACCACTTAAGCTTACAAACGGTATGCTTTGAAATGTTTTTTATATATAAAATAACTTAGTTGTATTCAGTAACGTAGCAGAACTGTATACGATCACTTATTGCTTTAGTTTAAGTATATTTCAATATAGATTATTTTAGAAAAGACCATTTTTCGGGACCGAAATGTAAACACAATTTGTATTACCATGTTCAGGACCGGTCTCTCTCAGCGATTCATATATCTTATTTGTGGTTATAATATTTATTTTTTATGTTACGAAAATTACAATTTGTAAGCGTAACTTACAATATATACAAAATAATACCTGATAATAGTCACCATAGTAGTAGAAATTGAAACACAAAAAATGTTTTAGAATTAATTGTTTTGTCTTAACGAATAAATTTACGATTGGGGTAATGCAATGTTTTTTACACAGGTAAGGCGAAAATACATTTAACAATTATATTAGTTGTGCAGTCAGCCAAAACTCACCCCGGGTTGTAGTGCTACGAGAAGAAGAAGAAGAAGAATTATATTCCCAAAAAATGCAAATATCCGAGATTTTTTGTATAGCATTATACTTTTTAAATCACAAATTATTTAATTCTTTAATAAAATAGTTTATTTTTTATTTTTTTACCATTAGTATAAATTAACTTAGTGATCTTATTAAAATCATATCCTTGTCTATTTGTTTATTATCTGCTAAATCAAGCACAGTAAATATTATGAAAAAGCTGGAACTGGATTGACGAAGGGTCTAAGTGAAACGTAGCGTCAAAATTAGATTGGGCCGAGAAAAATTGTAGCCCTATCTGCCAGTATAACGAAAGTGACAAGAGTTTTCCGAGTTATTAAACACGTACATCTGTCAACACTGAAAACTAGAGGTTTTTGTATTTGTCAGCGAGAGACAGCTTGCTATTGAGGTCATTTATAAATCTAGGAACACATTTATCTGGAGACTGTGAGTTCGTTTGCTTTATTTTCAGAAAAGTCTTACCTTTAGAAACAATAAAAACTAGTAAGTAATTACAGGAAAATTAAATTTTATAAGTTAGGAAAGGAAAGTTTATTTTCATTTTTGGATTGCCTGATGAGTGATTAATAAATTGAAAATTAAGCTTTAGCAGCAAAACAAATTGGCCTCATATCTAGGAGAATTATGAAGAAACAAAGAATAAAAGTAAGACACACAACCGGTTAATGTATTACTGCATCTAAACTGCGAGGCATAAATTATAAGCCTTAATATAGATATAATTAAATAGACATTAATACAATAACAATTTTACAACTGTATAAATCAATTAAGTCACTTATCTACATCCACAAATAACACTAGATTTTTGTTTTTTTATTCAAAGAAATAAATGAAATTGGGGTAATAAACTAGAAAAAAAGTTGTTTCTAGTTTATTACCCCATGAAACGAAGCCGAAAAATCACTTGAAGAATCGAACAATACATGGGCGCTATTTTTTAACTGGAATATATGGGGGAAGTCAATAGAAAAGGTGTAGAATCTCGTGGTTATTAAAACTTTTACTGCGTTATGACATTTAAGCGAAAAAAGCCACTTTTTTCATTTATTCCAATATTGTGAAAAAACTAAATATTCTAGATAAAAACGTTCAACAAACGACTGTCTGTTTATGAAAATAGTTCCTCTTTAAAATTTGATTTTCTAAATTACGAAATGTTTATAAACAAAAAAGTTATTGCAAGTTAAATCCGAAAGTAAGCATACTTTTCATTTGTTTATAATTATTAAAATATACAATAAAAACATTGAAAACACATTTCATAATGTGAGTTTTTATGTAGTTACTACATTTGGGAAAGATGTGTACAATCGGCCAAGTACTTTTTAAAACAACTCTACGTGTTTATTCCATTTGAGAGAAAAAGGGTCATTTTCAAATTGCTGCACACATATTTTGTCAATACTTAGAATTATTTTTGTTGGTCTTATTCTCTTTATAACGTCTCAAATGTTCATGTTTTTTAAAAACTATACTAATTTTTAATTGTGTACTTACAAATAATTCATGCAGAATGAAGTACCATTACCATTATAATGGCAATATCTCTAAGTCATGCAGCGCAGTATATTTAATATTCCAAAAGCTGTGCGTACTTGAATAAATGGGAAAATATAGGAGTTGCAAAATATTATTGCAAAATATATTAGGTTCTTATCAATCACGGAAATATTATTTTTCAGGGTTTCCGAACACTTTAAAATTTTTGTAAAATACTTTAAATTGAGTAAATAGAAGCCAAATAGGACTTTTGACTGATTTTATTTCTCAGTTTTGTTAAGTTGCTATAAAATAACTCTTCTGCATTGTCACTAAGTACTCAAAGAAGCTTAAACTTATTCTAGATTATTTTTTATAATTTGGGTTTTAAAAAAATTATATAAACAAACAAATTTATAATTTAAAACAAAGCTAGGTTATGCATTTTTGTTCTCATATTGAGTATTGTGTGATGACCACAACACATCAATTTTATTGTACAGTTTACTATAATTACAATTCTCTATATTAGTACAATCAATGGCTCTATATTAGTTTGTTTAACAAACAACAACAACAACAACATAATCAACTCGGTACACGAAAGTTACATTAAAATTATTGTAGAATAATAAGTTTTTTAATTGAAATAAAAATGAGACGTTGTTAAAGAAACAGAATGAGTTTTGGCGTGGTAGCAATTAAGTTTCTAACTCAAGAACCATAGCCGCTGTAGCGAAGTCGCGATCGTGCTGAGTGAACGAACATCATTTAGAAGACACACCTTAAGAGACACTATGCATACAATTTTCGCATAACGTGTAATCATACACGGTATTACATTCAGGAACACAATAAAGGCAACATAATAGAAGACCACTTCAGTATGTGCATAATCACAATAATTAATAAAAGCTCCAAGGCCTGCATAGCATACTATGAGATGACTACTGCCGCATTATGAATCAGATTCAGGAGCTAGGAATCGAATGTGCACTGCCTTACTGTGTGAACTTTAGGCCGTGACATTTTCTTTATAGAAATCACATTTATTAAAGGCGTGGTCAGGACCGGCTTATAAGCTATTTACTTCAGTAGCGTATCGAACAATTGCTAGCAACCACCAAATTTACATAATATATTTCAATAAACTGTGTCTATTTGATATTTTTCGAGTACTCGTTGCTAGAACAATTAAGACCATGGGTAATTATACACAGGCAAGGGATTAGCTTAAAATTATGAACACACACACACACGTATATATATATATATATATATACATATATATATATATATATATATATATATATATATACATATATATATATATATATATATATATATATATATATATATAAACTATTTACACTCGAAGAGTGGTGGGTTTTTCGGTCAAAGTGGAGAAATAAAAGACAAAGAAGGTGGCTACTTCATCTATTTATTGAAGACGTTTCGCTTTCTGCTCAAAAAGCATCATCAGTTCATCTAAAAAGAACAATATGAAACCAAACATTCATAGAGAAGTTAAAAAATGTGTGTTACCTTACAAAGACATGTAGCAGTCAATGATGTTAAAAATATGAAAAAGCTTACGAAACTGGACATTTAGAGTTAAAGTTGTAAAAAACAATTAATTGAAACTAGGTATAGTTTACAAATTAACAAAATTAGCACAACAAAAGAACATGTGATAATCATACATGTATATAAAAAAGTTATTATAAAAACTTAAGTAAAAAACATTAAGCTTTATTTTATTGTGCAAAGAACTAGAAAGATCATGAGAATGCACTTCCAACAGTTTATTTATAATCAATTAGATTTTAATTTTGACTTTAGGTAACATTAAATTATTTAAGATTAATATAGTATAAAGATAAAAATACTTCCAGTCTTAAGCTTACTGAATCTCGCAGGTAAATGAATTTTACGGGTTAAACACCCACGCAAACAACGTGAAAAGATATGACCTTGAGGTCAAAATGACAGAACAGCAAGGCAAAATACCAACCTCTAATATAATAGAGCGGTACATTCATAGAATATGATAAATTTGGTTGACAACTTGTCGTTAAAAAGCCAAAAAATTAAAGGAAAAGGTGGTTAAGATCACCATTTTCCCCCCAGTGATTGATTTGTTAACAACGAACAAAGCATGCGAGGTCAATCCAAAATATCATATATTATAATATTTATGATGTCACTGGTTAGCCAGCCAACAGGTGAAGATTAATTCAACTTCCACAGTCCAAGGTTCATAGCATTTGGAACTGTAATGAAAAATATTCTATGAATCAATTTCAGTTAAATTTTACCAAACAAGTTAATCAAAAAGGACAATTACTTTAAGTATGTAAAAGTGATATTGACCAAATAGTTAATAAAATCTAAGTTGATTAATCTAAGTTAATAAGGAAAAAATAATTTATTTTATTTTTATTTTTATCGAATTTTATTTTATGAATTTACTAAATATGAAAATGTGATAAAAACACCTTAAAGGACAGTTTAAAGTAAACAACATATTAAGCCTAATTCTGCAAAATTAATGCATGATAAATTTGGCTCAAGTTACTAATGTCGGTTCTCTTATTAAGGGTATTTGGATGTTTTAATATTGAACACATTTCTAAAAACTGTCTTTTAACGAGATTGCGTTCAGTGCCAAGAATTTTAACTTCATTAAAGTTCACTTCATGCTTAGAGTTAATAGCATGCTGGTCAAGAGCACCAGTATGCTTAGATAAGTTAATATCACTGCGGTGTGTCGTAAGACGCCCTCTCAGTGATCTCCCTGTCTGACCGATGTAACATGAGTCACACTCAGCACAAGGTATATGATATATTATTAACTTGTTCCAGAAGAGACAGAGGTATTTTAGTTTTAGAAAACAAATTCCTAACAATCTTAGCATTCTTAATTGCAATTTTAACCGGTACGTTATTACGTTTGTACAGTTTAACGAGTTTCTCAGTAACTTGAGGAAAATAAGGTAACGATGAGTAATGGGTAGTTGGAGTCCCAAGTAAAGTATTAGGCAAAACAGTGTAGTTAATTGAATTATTTGATATTATTCTAAGTTGGTCACCATTGGGTATGTCATTTAAAGAAGAACCATAGCATTGCACAAAAAGGTATTTATTAATAAGGGAGGATGGATAGGAATCCTCAATCAGAATTTTCTTAAGTAATTGAAGGGATTTCCTTCGATTAACCGGACGTGTCAGTCTATTTAGCCTGCAGCTTAAAGCTTTAATTAGGTTTAGTTTATATTTAAATGGATGACAAGAGTGGTAGTTGAGAAACCTATTAGAGGCCATTGGTTTCCTGTACCAACTTGTAGTTAGGGTGTTATCTCCCATTCTAATGACACGCATGTGTAAGAAGGGAATACTATTTGTGTTAGTGTCCATAAGTTCAACAGTGAACTGTAAATGAGAATCAAACTCATTGAACAAAGGCAAGGTGGCCTGAATCTTGTCTGGAGGTAAGGCTAATAATAAGTCATCAACATACCGTTTAATAAAAGGGATTTGGAAATCTAAAAGACCCAAACGGTCAGATACTAAATCATCCAGTACATAATTAACTAGGATGGGAGAGATTGAGGAACCCATAGGTGACCCAAAAATTTGAAGATAATATTTTTCGTTAAAGACCAAAAAATTAGTGTCAAATACTAATTGCAAAAGTTCTGCAAATACATCCCAGGATAGAGGACAGTTAGGTTGGATGGAGTTCCAGTGATTTCTTAAGGAGGTAATAACACTAGATAGAGGTAAATTAGTGAAAAGAGATACAACATCAAAACTCACTAAAATGTAGCCTTGTGGAAGTTCAAAATTATTAATAAATTCACTAAAATGAAAAGAATCAACAATATTAAAGTTGTTATTATAATTATAAGATTTAGATAAGATGTCAGTTAAAAATTTAGAAATATTAGTATTAGGTGAATTGATGGAGGAAACAATTGGCCTCATACTCAATGTGGGCTTATGTATTTTAGGTAGACAATAAAATCTGGGAGCATATCCATCACAATTATGTAAAAATTTTGCAAGTGGTTGATCTATGATCTTTATGTTTTTTAAGTGTGTAATGAACAAATCAATCACTGGGGGGAAAATGGTGATATTAACCACCTTTTCCTTTCATTTTTTGGCTTTTTAACGACAGGTTGTCAACCAAATTTATCACATTCTATGAATGTACCGCTCTATTATATTAGAGGTTGGTATTTTGCCTTACTGTTCTGTCATTTTGACCTCAAGACCATATCTTTTCACGTTGTTTGCGTGGGTGTTTAACCTGTAAATTCATTTACCTGCGAGATTCAGTAAGCTTAAGACTGGTAACTTCATTTTTATCTTTATACTATATTAATCTTAAATAATTTAATAATGTTACCTAAAGTCAAAATTAAAATCTAATTGATTATAAATAAACTGTTGGAAGTGCATTCTCATGATCTTTCTAGTTCTTTACACAATAAAATAAACCTTAATGTTTTTTACTTAAGTTTTTATAATAGCTTTTTTATATACATGTACGATTATCACATGTTCTTTTGCTGTGCTAATTTTGTTAATTTGTAAACTATACCTAGTTTCAATTAACTGTTTTTTACAACTTTAACTCTAAATGTCCACTTTCCTAAGCTTTTTCATATTTTTAACATCATTGACTGCTACATGTCTTTGTAAGGTAACACACATTTTTTAACTTCTCTATGGATGTTTGGTTTCATCTTGTTCTTTTTAGATGAACTGATGATGCTTTCTGAGCAGAAAGCGAAACGTCTTCAATAAATAGATGCAGTAGCCACCTAGCCACCACTCTTCGAGTGTACCTTAGTTTATTTTGGATTGACGGTCGTACTCCTTTTCTCGATATATATATATATATATATATATATATATATATATATATATATATATACTACTGCCCAAAATTAACGCACCACCGCACCACCTTAAATGTACAATGAGTTTGATTTGAAGCTATTTTTCGTCTGAATGGATGATTGGATTTTGATGATTTTTTTCATATTATAGGTCTATTTCGAATAAATCACTGTATTAATTTGTTCCGAAACCTATTAACGTTTGACCCGTATACAGAATGTTAAACTAAAGTTGTGTTTTTGCATTGTATTTTGAAATACCCTGTGGAATTTGTTAGAAAGAAACTGTAAATTTTATTAATATTTTAAGATATTTCGATCCTTTCTCAAGATTTAAGTAAAAAAAATTATCTGGATACATCTATTATCAAAAATTATACAGTACTTTAAATGTAACAAGTTTTTATTAACATTTAAATCAAAGATAACACTACTTACATACACTTTATTGGCATTTAACAGAACTAAAGCCTAAGAAAACATAATCTTTATAATCTTTAACAATTGCCTCTGCCAAAAACACTTAAAATAATAAGTATTTCCACCTCTACATCTATTTACTGTTTCACAGCGAGGAGGCATACTTAAAATCATGCGGAGTATTTGGTCTTGATTAATTGCATCCCAAACTTCTCTCACTACATTCTGTGTCGTCAAGAGAGAAAAGTGGTGGTTGTAAGCTCCTGAGTTCAATTCGATCAATAATATCCCACAAATTCTCTATGAGATTTAGATCAGGGCTGCAGGGTGGCTAGTTCATAATTTGTATTTCAACTTCGTCCAAATAGTCATGGAACACATATGCAACACGTGGTTATCATGCATTGAAAGAAAATTATTTCCTATGTAAGGAGCAAATGGACCTACATGGTTAAAAAAAATGTCTGTAATATAGCTTTCACTTGTTAAGGAACCTCTTCGTAAAGCAACAAGTTCCGTTCGCGCTGTAAGAGATATTCCTCCCCAAACCATTACAGATCCTTCATTGAATAAAGTAATAGGTCATGTGTTGCACTGTGCGTAGCGATCTCTTGGCCATCGAATAACTCTCACACGTCTATCTGAGCTATATAAGCAATACATCGTTTCAATATCGAACAACACGTGCTCCCAGTCATTAACAGTCCAGTCAAGATGCTCTCTGGTAAATTGTAATCTACTTCTACGATGATTTACGTTTAAAGTTGGTGCTCTGATTGGTATCAGCGAGACACCTTTGTATAGTGTTTCTACTAGTTTGAATATTATGAACATCTGCCACTTGTATTTGTAAATGTCTCATTGTGACAAAACGTTCTCTTATAGCACGAAGTCTGATAAAATGATCTTGGCGTGGTGTTGTGAGTCTTCTCCTTTCGTTTCCACGCCGGTTTAGTATGCGAAAGCGTTGAATGATTAGTGATATTGTAATATGAGACCTCAAGCCTATTTCACGATAACTTAACCCAATGTAAGTTAAATTGCCTGAACACATTCATCTCGGCTCACATTTCTTGAAATACGGTCCATGTCGATTAACTCACATACACAAAACAGCAAAACAATTTATTGAATTGTAAACAATATCGACAGTCTAAAACCGTCCTGTCAAATTGTTTGATTTTTCATAGCCAAGTAACTGCTTCCATTAATTAGTATTACAATTTAATAAAATCACGTTATGCTTCGAATGTACTTTTCCTTTTTGATAAGAAAGATATCGATGATAAAAAATCAGTTAAGCCGTTTTGAAGGAGTTCGATAACAAACACTGTGACACAAGAATTTTATATATTAGGATAATAATAGTAATAAGAATAATACATTTCTATCTGTAAAGATTTATGTTTACTTTTTGACTAATTTACGTATTTTCCTTGACTTCATCAATGCCTCATGCACCTCCTCTGTTTTTCACGAATGACAGATGAATTCACTAAGCTATTAATATCTTATCTGTTAATCATTGCATAAAAACCAACAACTGTTGAGAACATATTTTCCAAAACTACAATCCCTCCTTATATTTAAGAATAAATCAATCTGGTTTATTACTTGCTTTGTTGTGATTGTTGTATTATAAACAAGCTGATTGCTAAAAATCTGCTTAACATCCTACAAAAGTAGCATGGTAACGTTCACCTCTTTGTGGGTGTTGGCCTGTTCTAAGATCTTTCACCATTCCGATCTATTATGGGCTTTAAGCCACCGGGTGATTTTTAATGTTTTCAGGTCTGGTTCTAGCTGCTCCATGTATCTCAAACCTGGATCTTTATTTAGTCTTCTTCCCGTTGGTGCTTGCTATATGATTTTCTTGGAGGCTAGATCTTTCCGCATCCATTCTACGTGACCGATCCAGAGCAGTTTTCCAAGAATTACAAACGTGATATTCTGGGAGTCTCCCTGTTCCTGGTTCATATGTTAGAAGCCGTCCGATCAGTGTCGTGTAAATTTTATATTTTGTTCATTTTATGTTTTATTTGCGATGTATGTTATCGTTTTGATAACATACATATTTATATGGATATTATATTATATAGATATTATATTATATAGATATTTCATTCCCACATAAAAGAGAACAGAAAACGCCGCAAGATAACCATACAAAGGAGCAAGTACAAGAAGTACGATACAATTTGAATAGTTTACACCAAGAAAGTGTTAGAAAACTATATAAACGTAGACTGGAACAAAAACTAATTGAAACGGAAGATAATACCAGGAATGTTAATCAGTTATACAAAACCATCAAAGAATGTATACACGCCGCTGCCCTAGAAGCACTAGGGCGATATGAAAAGATCGGACAACAAAAACCATATTGGTGGGATCAAGATATTTCGCAGGAAATAACACAGAAAAGAAAATTGTATCAAAAATATCTGAACACAAAAAATGTGGAAGACAGAATCGAATACAAAAGAATGCAAGCGATGGTAAGAAGAAAAATTTGCCAAAAGAAAAATGAATCCTGGGAAAAAAAGTGCACCATGATAAATACATACATTGGTGGAAGCCAAAGTTCAGAAAGCTGGAAACTGTTAAAAAATTTAAGAAACAACAAAAAAAGAGATATTATCCAGTCCATATCACCGCAAACTTGGGAAGAATACTTTAAAGATTTACTAACAGAGACAAGAGAGCCCTTCAAACAGATAGAAAACTATGGTTTACAAGGCGTCAGGCTGATAGGGTCACCAATCAGAATAAATGAGAGAGAAGTCGAAACCGTATGCAGACATCTAAAGAATGGCAAATCACCTGGCCCCGGAAATGTAGCTCCGGAACTCATTAAACATGGACCCAAAATACTAATTCAACGACTACGACAACTTTTCCAGGAATGCATAAATAAACATGAAATACCTGAGGAATGGAAAGAATCGCATATGAGCACCATCCATAAAAAGGGAGATAAATCGAAACCTGAAAACTATAGAGGAATTGCAGTTACTAGTAGTATTAGCAGAATATATGGGAAAATAATAAAAAATCGAATAGAAGAAGAATACCAAGATATGGAAGCCGAAGAACAGGCTGGTTTTCGTGCAGGTCGATCTACAATAGACCATGTCTTCTCTATTACTCAGATAATTGAAAAGAAAGTTGCTCGTGGCCAAGAAGTCCATCTGACGTTCGTAGACCTTAGGAAAGCATATGACAGTATCCCGCTTGATAAATTATGGGAGGCACTGGGGAAAACAAATATAAATATAGAATTGATTGAAGCAGTAAAAACGTTGTACTACCAACAAACAACAAGAATTAAAACAGGAAATCTGATAACACCGGGATTCAAAGTGACTAAAGGACTAAGACAAGGATGCTGTATATCCCCAACATTATTCAAAATATACCTCGAAGCAGCACTCAACAAATGGAAGAAAAAATGTACGAATATGGGCATACCACTAATAGACTTAACTTTGTACACTCTGTGCTTTGCAGATGACCAGGTCATCATCGCACAGGACTCTAAAGACCTTAGTTACATGATGCGAAAACTATTAGAAGAGTTTACAGAGTGGGGTTTGGAAGTGAATATGGAAAAAACTGAGTACATGAGTATCGGAGGAGATCAACATAACCTTCTCGTAGAGGAAAATCAAGAGATCAAAATATGTGATAACTACAAATACCTAGGAGTAAAAATCACTCAAGACGGAAAATTAGAT
The DNA here is from genome assembly GCF_040954645.1 of Diabrotica undecimpunctata. Classification (NCBI taxonomy): domain Eukaryota; kingdom Metazoa; phylum Arthropoda; class Insecta; order Coleoptera; family Chrysomelidae; genus Diabrotica; species Diabrotica undecimpunctata. Next base: position 41,152,739 of record NC_092812.1, read on the forward strand.
GCAGCCATTAAGGAACGAAATACACAGGGAAGGAAAGGCATAGCCTTACTAAACAGCGTACTGTGGGATAAAAACATCTCCAAAGACAACAAAAGAAGAATATACAACACCATAATAAAAAGTATCACAACATATGGATGCGAAGTGTGGCCCCTAAAAGACAGATCAGAGAAAATGCTTAGAGCAACAGAAATGGACTTCTGGCGCCGCTCGGCGGGAATCTCCAGACGCGACAGAATAACAAACGAGAGAGTCCGAGAAATCATGGGGGTTACACATAATATTGTTGATGACATCAAAACGACACAACTCAGATGGTACGGACACGTAAGGAGAATACCGGAGAATAGAATACCAAGACAAATTCTTGAATGGCAACCAAGAGGTAGGCGAAGACCAGGAAGGCCTAGAAGAAGTTGGAGAGAAGGAGTTGATAAAGAAATCAGAGAAAGAGAACTGGAAGACGATCTATGGAACGATAGAATGAGATGGAGATTGGAAATCGGAAGACGTCGAAGAACGTTGTAAACCGAAATTATATATATGTTATCGTTTTGATATACTCGTATTTACTAATATTATTCTGTGAAGTGAATAACTAGACTAACGAGACCTTTTATAACTTTTTGAAGTTAAAGTTGCCTACAATTATACTCTGGAGTTGTCTCAGTCCTTTTGACCTACTAACGTACATATATTTGGTTTTTGTTTTCATTTCTTTTTAGGTAGCTCTTTTCTTCTATCTCTGCTGCTGTAATGCTTTTACTATAGTCCTTCTGCTCCTAGCTATGCCTAGACTTTTTCTACCACCTAGTCCTCTCTAAGTATTTTAAGTAGAGATTGTATTCATCATTCTGGATTTGCAACCATACGTGGATCCTAGCCTCCTCAAAAATTTCTTTTTAGTCGTCCCTATCCATCGCCTTCCTTCGCCAAACACGTATTCCCATATTTCTCATACCTTCATCAATGTTATCAAGTAGCGTTTTTGGTGAGGACTCCAACTTTTTGAAACAAATATGTTGGTTTGTTGCGAAAGTCATGTTCTTTGATTTCTGAACATATTTTGGTTGTGTAATTTTATTTATTTCAGTCCTTATTAAGGCTTATTTTTCAAAATATAGATAGGCCCTAGACTCGAAACAATATTCAAAAGCAATAAGATTTGCAGAACATTTACAGGCGACTTTTGAGCTGAATGATGGAGAAGATCCTGAGAACTGGAATGAACCAGAACCAGAAAATATTACAATTAAACTTAATTTACCAGAAAAAGTATCTGGCGAAATTAAAACAAACATAACTCCAAAGAAAATACTTGACTTTAACCTTATCGCTGAAGTAGTACTAAAACAACTACCAAGAAAAGGTATACTAAAACTTACTAATCTTATCAATGCATCATTTTGTTTAAAGTATGTACCTAAAATGTATAAAATGGCAGAGGTAATTATGATCCTTCAACTAGTCAACAATATGGACTCAATATAAACGTTCAGAAGACAAAGCTTATGATAATTAACAAGAAAAAGATAACAGAAGGTTAACTCTACGTCAACCAATCCCCTGTAGACAGAGTGACTTACTACAACTACCTCGGCACCATAATAAATGAGGAATGAACCAACAACCAGGAGATTAGAGCACTCATCGAAAAAGCTAGATCCACCTTCAATCGGATGTGGGCCTTCTTCAAGAGTCACAACCTCTGTCTTGATACAAAAGTAAGAATGCTGCGATGCTACGTCTTCTCTGTCCTTTTTTATGGTGTTGAATCGTGGACCTTGAACGAAGATATGTGCAGAAAACTGGAAGCATTTCAGATGTGGCTATATCGGAGAATACTTAAGATTCCGTGGACTAACTGAGTCACAAATGAGGAGGTCCTCAGAAGAATGAATAAGAACCGGCAGGTACCGACCACCATCAAATCTCGAAAGTTACAATTCTTCGGACATATTATGCGAAATGAATCCAAATATGCTCTCCTTCAAGCCATTCTGCAAGGAAAAATATTTGGAAAACAAGGTCCAGTAAGAAGAAGAACATCTTGGTTAAAGAACCTTAAAATCTGGTTCAATACAACATGGTTCAAGAAACCAAAAAAATCACACGAAGTTTTATCCCATAGACCCATTACATTACTTCCTGTCATTTCCAAACTGTATGAGATGCTGCTGCTTAAGAATCCGAAATCAATTATAAACGATAAGAATTTGATCCCCACCCATCAGTTTGGTTATACGGAGAGTCATTCGATCCTAGACCAAGTTCGTCGGATTACTGATATCATCGAAAAAATTTTAGATGGAAGAAAACTTTGCTCCACTGTCTTCTTGAATGTGGCACAGGCATTCGACTAAGTTTGGCATAATGGACTATTCCACACATCGGCAGTGTTACTACCTCAGCAATATGTTAGAATTTTGAAGTTATATTTGACAGTCAGGTATCTTAGAATGAAATAAAAGAAATCCTACTCGGGCAATACACGACATCACGATGACTTCCGCAAAGATAGTCTTCCACTTTGTTTTCCGTGTCCCAGTCTAAACGTTACAATAACCTTTACAGTGCTTTCATCAATTTTTCCTACGTTGGCATTTAAAGAGATGATGACTAGATCTCGGTTTGAGATAAAGTTAAGGTGTTCTTCTAGATGTTCATAGAATTTGTCGATATTTCCATCTTGCGCAACTGAGGTCGGAGCGTATACCTGAATAATATGTAAAACAGCCGTAGATAATTGCATTTTTAAACATATTATTGTCATCAACTGCGTTGTATTCAATAACATATTCACTTATAATACACACCATTAAAATAGCATAATACTGTACTGAGGCATATAGATATAGAAGTTAAAAAGAAAATCGCAGTGAAATTACTATTTTAATAATCTAAGATGGTAGGTAAAAACCAAATATAGCGAATATGTAAGAAAGATTTAATAAAAATAACGGTAAAGAAATGTGAAATAGCCAAAAAAACTATTAATATGCTAGTGCAAAGATACAAAAATAAGTGAAGACTAATATATTAACAAATCAACTCAAAGAAACAGAAGGAGAAAGCAAAAGAAAGACAAAAACGAAGTAGTAAAACGGTAATAACCAAATGGACATAGGACAAGAGAATACAGAAATGTATGTATAAAAAAGGAGACAATTTTTCAACCCAACTATTCGTTTGCGAATACATAATTAAGGGATTGAGAGAAAACAAAAAAAAAACATAAATGTGCTTTAATGTATTAAATTGATATCGCATTGAATTCACAATATTATTGACTGAATTTTATTTGGCACACCAATGCCACGCCGATACGAATAATATATATCTTCTAAGTAAATGCTACATCTGATATACAGTTTACCGATAACCATATAAGCAGTCGCAATCTATTAAAAAGAAAGAATCTATTAGTAATTGCAAGCAAAAATACGCTTATACATAATCCTTATAAGGAAATGCTAAATGTCAAATGTGTCTTAACCTCAATTTGTACCAGCGCGCGTGTAAGGAGACAAAAATTGCTTAATAGTTTTTTTAGCTTCCAAATTAACGTGTATAATGTAATTAAATTACTATTAAAAAGAACGAAATAGTAAATGGCCTATTTGCGTATTACTCGATTTTTTCCAAAGGGTTATTTAATGTTAACATATCTTTGTCATATTTACTTAAAATTATGTTTCTGGTATTCTTATTTTTTTATTTGTTTTTATAATGGTACATTGTATTCGAAGTTTATAGGATGTCGAAAAAATTTTTATTTAAAGGAATTCCTTTATAAAAGGTGTATATATATATTCTAAAAAAACGCTTTCGGGTTACACCACAGAACGTTTTCGGACTAATTAGTCCATCATGAGTGCAGTTGCCAGGTATACATGAGTTAAGCCACTAAATATGTGGGCAAAAAGCCTTTAAATTATATTAAATCTGTTAATTGTTACATATTTGTTGATTTGTTACATTTGAAATTCAAATGATGTTAAAGTTTTAAACATAATTACTGCATGGTACCGTAGAACTCCCAAGGGTTGCTGATCCTAAGACAGGGTTTCTCTATGGGTTCTAGGTAGTAGCAACTCTAGTAGGTAGTGCTTGAAAAGGTGCTACTAAAAGGACGACATATACTTGGAGTCTTCTTTTTCTTAAGGTTTCCTGCATTTTTGCGTAGGTGTCCATCATTCATTGTCTTATTAAGAAAGATGTTGGGATGTTCGTCTTTTTTTTTACCAAAATTTTAAAGCATTTGTTAATTATGAAATTCCATCCATTATCAAAGATCATTGTTGTCATCAGATGATGTGGATGTTGAATTTGTGGAGGCACATATTATGACAGTTTGCCGACATTTTCTTGGGTTGTTTTGATCCTGACGATATTATTTGTTCGTAGATTGTGATTCTAATATCTAGACTTCGGCAAATATGCATATTGCATATTTTGCATATTGTGCATATTTTATGCAAATATTTCATATTTTGGCATATTTGTATAAAAGTTTGCATAAAGTGCATAAAAGTTCAGATTTTTATACTGTATTTGAAAATTTTTAAACATACCAATTTATTTCAATTCTTGTATAAAATTTTGTAGTCATTTTAATCAAGAAATGATCTAAGTACGTAATCTCTACAGGTACAAAACATTTACAATTTCAAAGAAGATCAATTTAAGTAGCCCTCAACATTCTTAGAAAATCTCGGTCACTGAGGCATTCAGTTATTGGATAATCGCTAAGGGTTCGCTCATTTGCATTTTATGATCTAATCCCCAAATCTATCTACAATTTATTGTATCTTAACAGCAGGTAAACGGCTAATAGTTTTGTTCCTAATTTAGGGATTTTCCAAAATCTCCCAGTTTATTGAATAAGGTACCTAAACATTTCTAATTTGATGCTCAGATTTGTAAATCATTTTTGTTTTGATATTCAAAGCGTAAACACTCGTTGTGCGTAACAAAATGGAAGATTGTGATTTTATAATGCCTAAAACAACCAGTGCTTCAACTTGGATTAAACCTTATAAAGAGCTGTCTATGGATATGGGAAAAATCTACTGTTCAGTCTGTGGCAAAATTGTAAGTATCTAATATTTTCTATTAAATATCTAATATTTCATACATACAGGGTGTTTCCAAATGACACTTACAACGTTTGACTGTAGATACTTCTCGAAAAATTGAACAAAACGATATAGTTAATGAGGGGTCAAACTTATTTACTTTTCGAGATACAGGGTGTTAAAATTAAAAAAAATTTAATTCTTTTAGTTAATAACAACAATAAGTTTAAAACCAATAAAAATTTAGTACTCGTAGGTTGTTTTTAAATGAAAAATAGCTTCCTTTAGTGAGAAAAAATTGTCCATGGTACAATACAATGGTGTGTATTTAGAAAAATGTTTCACCTTTACTTTTATTTATGAAGTCAGCTATTCTAAAATACAATTATTTTTATTGTAATTGAATTAACAAAAAAAAACTGTTGTTGAATTTTAAAATAAGTTATATGATGTACTAATGGTTAGTAACAGAAACTAATTTGTGGATTAATACTGCATTTAAAACACTTAGCGAGTGTTTTTTTTTCCAAACCAGTTATTTGATTAACCAAAAACACCTTGTATATTTTTATATTTTAAAGGTTGGGTTAAAATAAAGGTTTTTATTTTTATTTATAGATAGCATGTGAGAAGAAATTTCAGATAGACCAACATGTGAGAACTGCTTCACACATTGCAAAAAAAGGAAAAATAGGAGGAAAACATCAAACTTCAATGGCTAAATGTTTCCAATCTACTTCAAAAAAATTAGATGAGCAAGAAACTTTTAATGAAGACTTGTGTCGCGCATTAGTGTCTGCAAACATACCGCTTTTAAAATTAGCAAATGTAAATTTTAGTTCGTTTCTAAAAAAATATTGCAAACTTAATGTTCCAAGTGATCGGTCTCTAAGAAGAAATAATGTGAACGGGCTATACTCGTCGGTGTTAATTAATATTAAGGAAGAAATTGCAGATAATTATTTTTACATATCTGTAGACGAAACCACTGATTCCTCAGGAAAGTATATTGCTCATTTATTGATTGGTGTTCTTAAAGAAGATACCTTACCAAAATCTCATCTTATTTCATGCCAGTAACTTGAGAAAACAAATGCTTTAACAATTTCGCGTTTTATACAAGAAACATTAGCAACTTTTTTTTTCCGACAACTATTCCTTCTAATAAATTACTGCTTATTTTATCGGATGCTGCTCCATATATGGTGAAAGCAGGACAAAATTTAAAAATATTTTTCCCAGATTTAATACATGTTACTTGTGTAGCGCATGGATTAAACAGAGTTGCAGAGGAAATACGAAAAAAGTTTCCTCTTGTAAATACCATGATATCCAGTGTCAAAAAAGTATTTCTTAAATCTCCTATAAGAATTCAACTTTATAAAGAAATGCTACCTAACATTCCTCTTCCACCAAAACCTATTTTAACGCGATGGGGAACATGGTTAGAAGCAGCTAATTTTTATGCAGATCATTTTGTTAAAATAAAGAACATAATTGATACGTTAACAGATGAAACTTCCCAATCTCTTTTGGATTACAAACAAACTTTTCAGAGTAACTTGCTTCAACAAGAACTTTCATTTATAAAATCAAATTTTAGTTTTGTTCAAAAAACAATTACTCAGTTAGAATCACCAAAACTGTCATTGTTCGAAAGTACAGCATTAATAAAACAATTTGCGTCATGTTGTCGGAACGTTAGAGGTAATATTGGAAAAGATATTTTAAAAAAATTTGAAGCTACTATGGAAAAAAATAAAGGTTAATATTCTTTATGAAGTAGTCAGTGTTCTAGCTGGAAATATTTCGGAAACAATTAATTTAGAACCAAATGTTTTGGTTAGTTTGAAAAATGCTCCCGTTACATCAGTTGATGTTGAACGAAGTTTTTCCATATATAAATATATGTACTCAGACAGAAGCCACAAGTTTTTGTTAGAAAATTTTGAACACCACTTGGTCATTTATTGTTACCATAATTCTAAATAAGTTTATTCATACTTAAAAATGATGTAGTTACTTAAAATAAATGTAAATCTTAATGAATAGTAGGAAATATTTAGTTATGTACACTTTTTTTTTTAAATAAAATTGTTACTATTTTACGATTTTTTTATTTATTTGTATGCATATTTTGTAAAATATTTGCATATTTTCGGGTAAACACGTGCATATTTATGCGCATATTTTCTACATTTTTATTTGCATATTTGCCGAAGTCTACTAATATCATTTCTACCGTAATCTTTACTGATTCTTTACCGTGGATCTGTCTCGCCGCGCTGAGACATTTTATTTTCTTAAAATTTTGGTACAAGAATAAAGCTACATAATGTAAGTCGTGGGGTTAAAATCACTTTTTAATGCATTTTTTTTTGCATTTTAAATTCCTTAACCAAATCTGAATCTTTATATTACGCTCGGCAAAGCTTGTCAAGATTATTTCTGCAATAAAACGTATCTGTTTAAGGTGGGATGTAATTATGAACTAAAATTTTCAGAACATTCTAGGGACTAGGGAACGTTAAATCAGTCAAAGGGCTAGAGGACCACAATAGATCTGAAAGCTACCTCATTTAATTTATGTCTATCTAATGGATGAAACCTTTCCTTTTATTTTGAATAAAATAAGATACGATCTACGTTATGCTACTACAACTAAAAACGAAAGACAGAAAAATAAACATAATTCAAGTTTATGCCCCAACGGCCGAAAAAGATGACGAAGACGTGGAATCGTTCTATGACCAAATTCAAGAGGCATTGAGAACTATCAAAGCACGTGACGTCACAATAATAATGGGTGACCTGAACGCCAAAATTGGGAAGAATAGAACGTAACGAAACGATTAGAAATCAAAGAGGAGATAGGTTGATACAATTCTGCCAAGATAATAATATATTTGTTACAAACACGTTGCTTAAATTACCTAATAGACGTTTGTATACGTAACGAGATCGCCAAGAGATAATGAACAAATCAGATAATGAGAAATCAAATAGATTACATAGTGATCAAAGAAAGATATCCGAATAGTATTACTGCAGTCAAAACATAACCTGGAGCAGATATAGCATCTAACCATAATCTCTTAGTGGCACATATGAAAATTAAAATGAAACGAATAAAGAAGACAGCAAAAGAAGAAAGAACTGATATAAATGCACTAAGAGATCCACAAATCAGAGAAAATATTAAAGAAAAAATTAATGAACGTCTAAACGCCTTACAAATTGAAGGGGAATGCAATAAAGAAAACATCAACAAAAACTGGGAAAAAATTAAGGCTGACTTAATAGAACCTTCAAAAAAGTATCAACGCAAAACTAAAGAAAAGAAAAAAGATTGGATGACGGACGAAATTCTATACTTGATGAACAAAAGAAGAGTATATAAGGACAAAAATAAATCATTGTACCAATAAACCCAAAACGACATATGGCGACAAATTTAAATAGCAAAAGAAAATTGGTTAAAACAAAAATATAATGAAATGGAAATGTTACAAAATAAACATGATAGCTTTAATTCACACAGGAAAATAAAAGAATTAACTAGAAGACCAGAATACAAACAAAATATACTAGTTAATGAAAAGGAGACACAGTAATGGATACAGAAAACAAATTGATGGTATGGGCAAACTATATAAAAGAGCTGTTTAATGGCAAACGAGACAAAATAGATAACGATTATTTCGTCGACTGGACCAGAAATAACAGAAAGTAAAGTTAAACACACAATTAAAGAAATGGAAACTGGGAAAGCAGTAGGACCAGACTAAATACCGACAGAAATATTGCAACTTATCGCCGACTGCAGTATTCATGTTATTGTCGAATTATTTAATATCATATACAGAACAGGTATATTATCTAAAGAATGACTTCTATCAACATTCGTGACTATACCGAAAAAGAAAAACGCCAGAAAAAGTTGCGGTCACCGTACCACCAGTATACTACAGTGCCACATACTAGAAGTATTCCTAACGATTATTCATCGTAGAATATATCAAAAGTTAGAATAAGACATTTTACAAACTCATTTCGGATTTAGAAATGCTCAAGGAACCAGAGAAGCAATATATGCAGTAAATGTGCTAATACAGAGATGTCTAGATGTAAACCAGGACATCTATGTCTGCTTCCTACCTAGTTTATAACAAGGCATTCGATACGGTAAAACATAATTCGTTAATAAAACTACTGAGAACAAAGAACATCGACATACGGAATATAAGAATATTAAATAGACTGTATTATGAACAAGAAGCTGTCATAAGAATAAATAATTTAAAAACTAATAAAATAAAAATCAAAAGAGGTGTTAGACAGGGCTGTGTCTTGTCGCCGTCACTGTTTAATGTATACTCAGAGGAAATATTCAAAAACTTATTAGAAGATGAAGTAGCAGGCATGATATAAATACAAAGTTATATATCCTTATATCATGAGTAGCAGGCATAAAAATAAATGGCCCACCCATACGTGAAATTAGATATGCCGATAATACAATACTAATAGCAGAAAATATTTTAGATCTACAAAGAATTTTAGACAAGGTTGTTGCAGCGAGTGAAGAATTATAAGAAACAAATAATAAGATGATAGAACGTTCAGAATTATAACTATTTAGGGGCAAACATTAATGAAACAAACGATTATACCAAAGAAATTAGAATTAGAATAGAAAAGGCTAGAAGTGCATTCAATCTTATGCTAAATCTTAGAAAACGAGTACTAAAGTGTTACGTATTTTCTGTTCTTTTGTATGGTGTGGAGACATGGACTTTAAATAAACAATGTCTCAATAAATTGGCAGCATTTGAAATGTGGACATATCGAATAATTCTGAGAATCTCCTGGACAGAGAGAATAACCAATGTAGAATTACTAAGGTGAATAGAGAACAGCAGGGAGATACTGGATTCCATCAAAATAAGAAAACTACAGTATCTGGGTCATATACCACGTGGTGGCAGACATGAATTCTTAAAACTAATAATGCAGGAAAAGATTTAAGGAAAGCGCAGCTTAGGTAGAAGAAGAATGTCCTAGCTGAGAAACCTCAGAGAATGGTTTAGATGCAGCTCAACTGAACTCTTTCGGGCTGTAGTGTCAAAAGTTAGAATAGCAGTGATGATTCCAACCTTTGTCACGCAGATGGCACGTAAAGAAAAAAGAAGAAGGTACGATAAAAGTCAACATCGTCATTCTAATTGGATGATAATAAATTCACATTTGTGTGTTAGTTAATTACTTTTTTTTTTTTATTCACATGAACTTCATCTTGTAGTTTTATATTCTAGTCCAAATTAGAATAGTACGGTCCTGAGTAACCGCTTTTTTAAAATAAATGATGCTAGTTGTACCTGTGTAATCAATTATTTAATTGTAATACTTGATTTAATATTAATGTATTTAGATAATACTTTTCCTTGAACGTTTCACTTTCTAATATGGAAACAAAAAGTGCACGACTAAAATGGCTTCTGGGTTATGGACTCGTTGACCTTTTTTTAGATCCGTCCACAACGTTGGCGAGGAAGCAATTAATAACAGGTTATAACACATGTCATTTTACAGATAAATTTAAGTATGTACTTGCAACAGAAATTAGTGAAAAAAACTATTTTAATAACATTTTATGTTTCTCAGTGATATAATTTTTTTTAATATTTTATTTTTATTTTAACATTAATTAATCCTCCAATATTATCATCTATTATTAACAAAAAACTGATAATGTAAAATAATGCTGATATAATATACCTACGAAGGAAAAACGATTATTATACACATAAACCTTATGAATATTAAATAGACTTAATATAGGGGGTAATAGAACTCTGAATGCATATTCAAGCAAACGCTAGATGGCGACTAAATTAGTATAAAAATAAACGGCAAATATGTTAACACTATCACGTATGCAGACGATACCGTTTTGATAGCATAAAGAATAGAAGACTTACAAAATTTACAAGAAAGAGTTAATACAAAAGAAGTAATCGGACTGAAAATAAATCTTTAAAAAAACTAGTGATTACTACTTTAGTAATACATCGGCAAAACCGATGAAAACCGACGCATTGGTCTAAGTAAAACCCAGTTAGAACAAGTTCACAAATTTAGATACTCGGACTGCATGGGAATCTACAAAATATAACTTTAAACGAAACCGCTTCCCTAAGGATTGTCCAACAATAATAAGAACAAAATATTAGAAAAACGAAAACTTCCTAAAAAATGGCATCAAATTCGTTCACCTCAAGATAAAACCAAATTGAACAGAATGTGTAGAGAAATAAAAAAACTTATAAAGCAACATAGTAATGATAATTTCCAACTTCACCTAGAAAATTTGACGCCTAACCCATATGGTGATTACTCATTATGGAAGGTCACAAATAAGCTGAAGTGGCCACAAAATCAAATTCCACCTGTCAGATCAGAAGATTTAAAATAGTTAAAGATAGATCAGGAAAAATCAGACGCTTTCGTAAAACACTTAGGAAAGGTATTTCAATCACTAACAAACAGGGCAAATGAATATGACGATATCTATGAAAATTTATACATTTATACTATTTATATATATATATATATATATTATTATTATTTATATATTTATATATTCTAACTCACACACTAAAATGGGCAACTCCTAACGAAGTAAAAGTCTAATAAAAAACCTCAATAAAAAGAAGTCACCTGGACATAATCTGATAACAGCCAACATATTAAATAATCCACCCAGAAAAGGAATAGTAAGTCTAGTAGTAGTATAGTAGAATAGTAACACAAATCATAAACTTGATACTAAGAACAGGCTACTTTCCTGCACAATGGAAGTTAGCAGAAATCATTACGATTCCAAAACCAGGGAAACCTTTACATGAGATTATATCCTACCGACCCATCTGCCTATTACCAGTTATGTCAAAAGTCGCAGACAAAATCATTGCAAATAAACTGATTATTGAAATACAGAACAATAATATTATAATATAATACATAATCATCAATTCAGTTTTTCCCAAAACACTCGGCACAACTGAACAAGTGCATAGGTTGGTAGAAAAGATACAATCAGCCTTTCGCGAAAAGAGCTTTTGCAATACCATTTTCCTGGATGTTAGTGAAGAATTTTACAAAGTTTTCCATCCACGATTACTATTCAAACTGAAGAACACAATATCTCGGCCGCTATACAAGATATTAAAGTCATACCTCGAAAAAAGACTATTTTATGCAAGGTACGAAGAAAGTCTGTCTAACATCCACATTATACATGCAAGGACCCCACAAGGCAGCGTTTTGGGACCAATTTTCTATACAATGTTTACAGCTGATTGTCCAACTGAAGAAAAAGCCACAATCACAACATTCGCAGATGACACTGCAATTCTAGTCAAAAACCCAGATCCCATACAAGCAGCTGAAATATTACAATAAACCATACATTTAATTTAAATATGGGCTGAGAAATGGAAGATAAAGCTTTGAAATATGGTGTATAAGATTAAGGGTTCTTGTACATATGCAAAATAATTAAAGCAATTTCAAAGTTGTTAGAACATTTTATCAATAGGTTTGGTTTAAAATACTTGTTGGTTGGGTGTTATCTGAGGGTCTAGAGGGCAAATATGCTACGTTTAAAGAGGAACTTATACGTTAAAATAAAAAGGATTTACTTATTTTATTTGATTGACACGATGAAGTAGAAATGGATTCCATGTAAATTTAGTTATTGCAATCCATGTTAAAACTATGAGGCTATCTGAAAATATGTGAACTTAAAATAAAAATGTATATGTTACAATTATAATAAGAACATAATATTATGTATTTATAATTATCCATAAATATGTAATGTTAAAATTTTGGAACTGTAATCTAGATTCAATTATAAGACCAAAGAACATAAAAGTTGGAGGTTCATTATTTATTTCCAAGTTACAGAACGACAAAATATTTCTATAACAGAAACAGTAAACAAAAAGTGGTAACTACATCGCATACATTTACTCTATTATTGAAAATTTTAAAGTGCCCTCGCCTGTATTAGTTCTAGCTACCAGCTACTGAGCTCTAGTTTACCAAAGTCGTAAAAGTCGTTGTTCTTCTAAAAGTCTTTTGATTTGCTTAAATTTTCAGCAGAAACTATCATCTTATCTCGTCTTTCGTATACAATATATAAACAATAACCAGGTAAAAAATAAATATCCAGTTAAGTAATCCTTGCCCCTATTAACAATGGATATAGTCTGTCACGAACAAAATAAACGAAACCGTTTTCCATCGTACTCCACTTGGTTTTTGTATGTAAAAAATTTTCAACCTCTTAAAATCTCCCTCACGGTGCATAATATAGTCGCACTAATAAGAGCTATAAATGGCACCAAAACGAACTAGATTTATGAGCTGAAACCAAAAATTGGTAAATTCGAATCTGAGCTAAAAGAAAACACTCTAGATTTACCATATGTATCTTTTTATGACTTATATGTTCTCAACTCTTGTGTTAAATCAAGAGGCCTCAAACCACACTTCAAATGATTTTCTAGTATTCATTTTCTTGCATTATAAAAAACCGTTCCTTTCTTATTTTATAAAATCCAAATTCACTGTAGCCTGTAATATATTTTAATTAATGCTGAAACTCATCGGACATGATCCGTTTAATGTTAATAATAAAATTTGTATAGTTAATAAACTTCTTTATTGTCGAGGTTATCACCATAATTATGGTCTTTGGCGTAGATACTAATATAAAAATGTTAATGCTTTGGAATCCTGAATAAAACTGAAGTAGGAAGTTAATGTTAGTGAAAATTTATAAAGGATGTGAAAAAGTTTGGAATTCCAGAAAATAGAGTAAATATGTTTCAAGTAGAAAGACCATTATAAAGATGATTCTTTTTTACCTTTACTACGATTATTTTTGAAACGATATATTTAAAAGATATCTAAAAAGGTTCTGAAACTGTTTTATTGTGGCACGTCAAGTTAAATATTGTATCTGGGGTTAAGACACAATTGATTGTAGTGAAATTTACATTTTTAATTAGCGCTTGACGTTTGAATGTACACTCTGGAAATCATTTTTGAAAAAGATATTTAAACAATTGTGCTAAAAGTATAACCAACATGTTGTTAAGTTGGGCCATGTTTTTAATGCTGACTGTTGACTTACTTGTCTCGATCTTGTAGGCAATAGCCTCCTTTCGGTTATGAAAAAATCTGCGAGTGGTGATTTTACCGTCAGAACATTGAATTTTGACTGTTTTGTGTGTTTTGTTATTTATTTGTTTGTATAATGTGTGTTTAACGTAGATTATGTCTGTATTGTGTGTTGCACAGGTGCTATTTATTGTGCTACGCTATTGTTGGTATATTCTTGTTTTCGACTTCTTTTTTTAGTATTGGCAACCAAAGCCTTCTACATTCTGCTGATGAGTTTGCTACACATATTTCTTTATTAAGTAAGATGAGAGCTGCTTCTTTGACTTTTCTCTATTTCATGTCTGTTTCTTCCATGGTAATTAATGCATCTATCCATTGTACTCTGTGTTCGTTATCCCATGCATGTTTGCATATCTGAGATTTATCGAAGTTTCTATTTTTTTATGTATATTTCATGCTAGTTTTTCCTGACACGTAGTGGTCTTGCGGTTTCTCATACTTAGAAATTGTTGCATTCACAGAGTATTTTATAGATTCAGTTTTTTTTATCTTTCTTGTCTGTTACTGGAGATGATTGTGGGCAGAATATATCTCAGTGTGTTGGTTGTTTTGACTGTTGTTTTGATGTTGTACTTATTTCCTATCCTTTTTAATATTTTTAATAAGCTCTTTATATATAGTATTGTTGTCATCTTGAAATATCTTCTTTTAAGGTTCTCTACATTACTTGCGGTGTTTTGTTGTTACATCCGTTAATCCTTGTGTTGCCAACTGTGTACTTGGGTATGCATCGATGTACAATTTGTTAAATATTTTTTTTTCTAAAAACCAATTCAATAATAACCTAATACATCGCCATGATTTGGCTACGTCTTCGTAGATCTTACAGATCTTGCAGATTTATTTTATTTATTTAAACAAAGAAAATTTTCTTTTGAAAATAAAAATACATATAGGCCAACCGGGTACCCGGGTATCCGCCTACAGAAATCATAGAATTCATATAAAATTTAAATATTTTTATGCAAAAAGGGAGTAAATAGCTATATTTAAACAAATATTTCTTTAAATGATTTATTTAAACCGAGCAAACTTCGTACCGCCTTAGAATTAAATAATGTGTTAAAGTTCAATAAGCTCCTCTTTCGAGTCTGTTGTAACAGAAATCTGTGGGAAATGAAATGAATACGATCGAGGTGTCAATAGCAACTTTATCATTTGCAATATCTAACAACTGCTTCGAAAATATAATTGCACTTTGATCTTGTTGCAAAAACACTCGCACGTTATTTTTTGTCAATTGGAGCATATTTACGTGGCGTCACAAACTGGATGATGTTAGGAATTCGTTTAGTTCGTCCGCAGCAAATAATTGGGAAATAAAGACTAAATATGGAACAGTCTATCAATAGAATTATGTTTTTTTTTTGTCTGAAATATCTTTCAAAGTTTTGTCCATTGGCTGTAATGACATCTTGTGGGCCAATGTACATTCGTCTCAAACAATTAATTCGCATTGTAACCTTAAAATAGCATTAATACATTGTAACCTGAGCATAAATTACATTGTAACCTGAAATAGCAAGATCTGGTTTCATGAATATGCGTAAAATGCTCTGTAACCCCAAGCTATCAGTCTCAATAAGATTGAGAACACTAAAGTGTTATGTGTGGTCTTTATTACTATATGGCTGTGAGACCTGAACATTAAAACAGTATGACGTCAACAAATTAAATTCATTATAAATGTGGATGTACCGCCGAATGCTAAGAATAAGCTGGACCAGCAGAACTACGAATGAAGAAGTACTGAGAGCAATGAACACACGCCCTCATCTGGTTAATACTATCAAAATTAGAAAGACCGTCATATCTAAGATACATAATGCGCCATAGGGAATTTGAGCAGCTTCAGGTAATATTAGAAGGCAATATTGAAGGTAAAAGGGGCATAGGACGAAAGAAAAAATCTTGGCTACGAAACATCAGAGATTGGACCCACACAAAAGGAAATGAATTAATTCATCAAGCCCAGAATAGAGAGAAATTTGACATATTGATCACCAACCTCAACAGAGAAGGCACTTAGGAGGAGGAGGTAACCTTAAAACGACCCATCAAAAACGTTGGGTGCCAATGGGTAACACTATAACTACCTCTGAAAGTTGGAAGCCAATGTAGAACAATAAACCTCACAACTTTCTTTGGGAGCCAATTGTTAGGTCTCGTTTTGCTCAGTCTCTCAGGTGTGAGAATGTCTTATCTTAGAAGTAAATCTGAACAATGAGTTTGGCTAGGACAAATAAACCAAAATATTAACTAATCATATCTATTGTACATAAAAAAAAATAAAATAAATTTTAATAACATATTAAAGATCAAAGCAAATCTTGCCTATAAGCTTTACAAATATAAGTGGTTAGTTGCTGATATTGGCTTCACAGGATAACTTGCTTGAGATGCCGGGATCGAGACTAACACTTGCGGAGAAGGTTATGTATAAATAAGAGAACTCAAATTTGAAATCATAAAAAATATACTACTACAGAATTGCGGCAATGACAGAGAAGTAACATGATAGAGTAGAGTTGCCAACTAACATATATACTATCTATTGAAGTGAGGCATAAAAATTTATATATTCCATGTCTGTGACAGAGTCAAATACAGGAAATATAACTGAAATAAATGAAGATTAAAAATAAAAAAATAAAGATTAAATAGGATATTTAGTTAATTGAGTCAACAGTCAGTTTTTTAAAAACGATTTCCAGAGTGTACAGTGAAACTTCAAACGCTAATTCAAAATGCAATTTTCACCACAATCATTTGGGGCTTAACTCTATATACAACATTTAAATTAACGTGTCACAATAAAACAGTTTCTGAATCTTTTTTAGATATCTTTTAAATGTATTGTTTAAAAAAATAATGGTAGTAAAGGGAAAATTAAATTTAAAACATTAAGAATTATCTTTCTACTTATCTAAACATATTTACTCTATTTTCTGGAATTCCAAACTTTTTCACATCCTTTATAAATTTTCACTAACATTAACTTCCTACTTGAGTTTTATTCAGAGATCCAAAGCATTAACATTTTTATATTAGTATCTACGGCAAAGACCATAATTATGGTGATAACCTCGACAATAAAGAAGTTTATTTCGCTCTTATCTCTGGCCAGCAAACGAAGACAAAATTTTTTACTTAGCTTTTACTGGAAATTGTTTATACTGGGGACAAAACCGCAGTACCTAGTAAAAAGAGTTAGACCACCGTCTTGTTCAAAAGCTATGCCTTAAATCTCCCGTATCTATGGTTTTTCGCCAGTAAAACAGAACTCCCCACCTTCCTTTATGATGATTTCAATGTAGCAAGCGATTAGTGGAATTAAGAGGCATCTGGCAGAGGAATATGGCAAATACCTACAAGCACTCTTAATTCTTACGCCGTTCTTAATTGAAAACTTGAATATTATTTTATGTAAATAAACAATTAGGATATTTGTTTTACTCCAAGAGAACTAAAGTATTCTCTTGGAAGAAATGCAAATTAAAACCTTATGCCGAATGGAATTTGAAATAAGTGAATTAAAACTTTTTTTGAATCGTTACAATTTAGGACGAAAAGGCAACTACCACCAGAAAGACCCTTTAAAGGATAGCGATGTAGCTGGCAATCAAGGTCACAAATACGACTACACTGTTAAAATCGGATAAGGACTAAAGCTCCATATAAAAAACAGAAACAGTTCTGTCGGTATTGAGTTTTCTACAGCCAGTTCCCAGCGATTTTTTTGATGTCATCTGTCAATCGAAGTTTGTTTTGTAGATCCAAAATATACAACGAAATCTTGTATTCAGTAGAACATTGAACCGATTGCAACAAGCAGTCAAAGACGACGAAAAAATATTGTAAATGCAAATTCAGGATTGATGAAGTATAGCAAAATTTTTTTTGCTAAATAATCTTTGACAGATTATTCAAAATTTGTTAATTAAAATGAATATGAAAGATAATATTTTTCTTCGTATTAATTAAGAAGCTCTCATTATCATCATCATCCAGCCTTCATTTATCACGTCCACTGCTGGACATAGGCCTCCCTTAAACTCCTCCATTCTTTGCGATTTTGTGCTCTTTGTTGCCAATTTTCGTGATACGCCTGATGTCGTCAGCTCAACGTGTAGGTGGTCTTCCTCTACTACGTTTGTCTGCTCTTGGCCTATAATGTGTAATTTTATTCGTCCATCGTGAGTAATGCATTCTCGCTACATGGCCCGCCCAATTCCATTTAAGTTCCGCTATGCGTTCTACAAAATCAGCAATACTCGTCCTTCTTCGCAGATCTTCGTTTTTTATTCTATTCCGCAACATCACTCCCAGCATAGATCGTTCCATTCGTCTCTATGCCACTCTCAATTTCAAAGCCGTAGTCTTGGTTAGAGTCATAGTTTCCGCCCCATAGGTCATGACCGGTAATGCGCATTGCTCAAATACTTTTCTTTTGAGGCTAATTGGTATGTTGGCCCTAAGTGTGTCTCGCAGTTTTCCAAAGACTGCCAGAGCTAAAGTAATTTGTCTTTGGATTTCGCATGTTTGGTTATCCCTGCTGATTCTTATTTCGTGACCCAAATACGTATATTTCTCCACTAGTTCTACCACTTTGTTTTGTTCATTGTTTCTATAAGGCTGTCTATTTCGATCGTGTCGAACGCTTTATGAAAATCTATGAAAGTGAGGACAAGAGGTTTGTTGCATTCTATAGATTTTTCAATGAGCGTCTTTACTGTATGGAGGTGATCATTGGTACCATAACCTGATCGGAATCCTGCGTGCTCTCTCAGTTGGTAAAAATCTAATTTTCTCTCCAATCTTGATGTCACTAACCTAGTGTAGAGCTTGTATATGTGGTCCAACAGGCTAATAGGTCTATAATTCTCTAGGTCCATTCTATCTCCTTTTTTATGTAAAAGGGTGGGTATAGCATTGTTCCATTCTTTGGGCACCTCTGTTTGCTGCAAACATAGATTAAACAGTCTCCTTAATTGATTTAATAGCATATCTTCTCCATTTACGATAGCTTCTATTAAAATTCCATCCTCTCCTCAGGCTTTGTTATTTTCCATTTTTCTTAACGCTTGTCGAATCTCATCTACAGTTATTTCTGGGATTAGTTCGGAACCTTGATTCATCATCTTCTTTGAAATGCCTGTTTGTATTCCTGTTTGATCTTCTCGTCTACTTCCATATAATTCCTCGTAGAACTCTTCGACGACCTGCATTAACTATTATTTCAAAAAAAAAATTAAAAAAAAAAAACGAAAAAATGAAAAAAAAAAAAAAATAAGAAGCTCTACATTATAAAAAAAGAAACAAAGAACATCCAAACATAAAAAAAAACTGAAAAACACTGAACCATAATGTACTAAATAATTTCGATACTTTTGAAAGCAGGAGCACTTAGATATACAAAAGAGTCAACCAAAGATGTAGTCCTCTGATACTTCTTGTATTCGCCGTTCGTTTTTTACCGCTGCTAGGTCGAAAAACAGGTTTGAAGAAATATCAGTATTTATTCGATTTGATGATAAAATAACTAAAGCTGTTCGTAAAAACCAGGAAAGACTTGCTGCCATAATAAAAGAGGTATGGACTATATTGTAAGTAATAGTGTTAAAGGTATTTAAACCTTATGAACATGTTATGATCGATGAAGAGTTAGTATGCTTTAGAAGGAGGATGTCCATTTAGACAATATATTCACTCCAAACCAGGTAGGCATGGTATCAAAATTTGAACAGTCGTTAATGTTAAAATATGAAGTCTGTGTAACCCTCAAGTTTACTCTGGAAAGGCTTCAGAAACAGATGACTTTTTACAAAAGTACGTACACAATATTCATTTAATAAAAACTTTATTATTATCGGAATTGTCGGAAGAATAAACCAGGCACTCCACCACAGCTGAATCCAATGTGCCGATCTGAAGAAACTTTCATGATATTTACCATTTACCGTAAATATGGCGATGGTTTCTTATAAGTAGACTTAGGCAAATATGCAAAATGCATATATTGCATATTTTGAATATTTTATGCAAATATCTGGGAATTTTGCATATTTATACAAAAAATCGCATTAAAATTGTGGATTTTAAATAATTTTTATTGAACCGTAGATAATTGTATTACTAAGTAACTGGAAATTACAATGTCATTTTAAATCATTTTTTCAGTCTTCAATATAACCGATAGTACCTATAATATAGATACTACTTAGTATTCTTGGTATTATTTTAGCAGGTAACCGATTATAGTCCCGTAATAAAAGAGTATTTCAAAAGTTTATTGCTTGGGGTATAAACAGAATTGTCCTTTTACAAATCATTTTGTTCTCAACAGTAAAAGTGAAAACTTAAGCGTCGTAAGTCAAGACTGTTTGTTTTGTTAACTATTTTGGTAATAAAATGCCAAAAATAACTAGTGTCGCTACTTGGAATAAACCTTACAAAGAGCTATGAAAATGGAAAACGTTTATTGCTTAGTTTGTGGCAAAATTTATTACTATTCCATATTTTCCATATATCACACATCATCAACCAGTATGCGTCCACTGCTGGACATAGGACTCCCTCAGGTCTTTCCATCTGTCTCTGTCTTTTGCAGCTTGCATCCAGTTACTGCTTACATGCTTTAGGTCGTCAGTTCGAGAGAGTAAAAAATGCTTCCAAATATTCCACTTCCACCAAAACCCGTTCTAACACGATGGGAAACATGGTCGGAAGCAGCTTTTTTCTATTCGGACTATTTCGTAGATTTAAAAAATATGATTGACTCTTTAATGGATGAAAGTTTCCGACCTCTGCTAGATGCTAAACAAATTTTTAAATACAACGTTCTTCAGCAGCACCTTTCACTCATAAAATCAATATTTTTTTTTTTTTAACTATAACTCAATTAGAATTATCAAAGTTGTGGTAGAAAGCATAGCCTTAATAAAAGAAATTAGATCAGCTTTTCAAAATTTTAAAAGTGACCCCGGAAAAACATTTTTCAAAAATTTGAAGCAATAATTTAAAAAACCAATGGTTTTCAGGAACTTACTGAGGTAGCTAAATTTTGGGAAGAAATAGATTTAGAACGAAATATTGTTGTGAATTTAAAATATGCTTTCATTACATCCGTTGATGTGAGAAGAAGTTTCTCAATTTACAAATAGATGTTAAGTTTGTTTAGCAGAAAATGGTTGATTTCAATTAGTATCGACTATAAACATCTTTGGTTAACCGCTAATAGTATAAAAGGACCGGTTTCAGGTGAAATTTAAATATGTTTCCTGGTAAAATTTGTCAATTTTCATCTCTTAATGTTGATTTAATTACGTACAATCCAAACTCATTATAATTTCAATAATACAGATAAGGCTTATATTGACGAAACTGTACTGATAAGAGAGTTTTTCGAATTCGATGGTAGTGCGCGACCGGTTTGCTAATCACCTTTTAAGTGGTTTTCAGGTATTTATATAATAATTTTATGAAACTGAACACCAACCAGTATTTACATACGAATTCTTGATAAAATTCATTTGTCTTTATGTATCACGGGAAGTGATAAGTGCTATTACTCATTTTATTCATTACGTTTTCTACCATTATGTGGTGTCCGTGGAATAATAATAATGGGGCTTCTTCTAGTGTTCCGGTAAAGAAGAAACATTTATCTGTAGATGCAAAGCAAATTGTAAAAACAAAGTACCTTACTTAAAAGAGGACTTGACACAACTTCGACATATCGACATGTCGAAAATATCGACATAACACAAATAAGGGTGGTGCAAACTTATATATTTTATAACTTATATCTTATATAATTTATTAAAATGGCATATATTATGTATTTCGTTTTAACATTAAATAAATATGAATTAGAATAAAAATAACTCTTCTTATGTTACTAGAACTTCAAAATTACACGTAAAAATTAAAAAAATGTATTGAGTCTCTATATAGAATCCAACTTAGGTGTTTACATTGATTTTACTAGCATAGGATTTTAAAGGTTAAGATGTGTTCTATAATATTAACTCAATATCGTAGTAAATTGAGGATACGTTCCACCCCTTAAATTATATTTAAAACTTATTACCCTAATACAGAAAAATGTAGTACCATTATCGTTATTTCCAAGTGTAATAGTTATTAATTAAGCCATAAGGTATTTGAAAAAGCGCCTAGAAAGTGTACGTCTTCGAATGAACAGACTGCAAGGCAATGATCCGTAGCCTAATGAGTGTATGTATGGTGCTTTGTTGGCCCGAGAGCCGGCGGCTATAGGATGGAAAAGATTTTGTAAAATAAAACTATCACGGTTGGAGATTTTGGTATCTCCTTTTAATGTTATAATTTTAAGAAATTTTATGTAGACATGATAAAAACAAGTTTTTATATGAGTTATGTCAGAAAATCGAGACACATCAAAATAAAAGTAAAAGCAGGGGCATATACCTTAAAATAAGATTAATCACAAGCGCCTTCTCACCAAATCATATTACTATAAGGACAGAAAATAGAGAAACCCTAACAAATAAAGCAAAAATAATTCAAAGAATAAGGTCATACTGCGAAAATCTCATAGTCATAAAACAGCAGCCACCACAACTACAACAGATGATATTAAATTAGAGCCAACAATTATAAGATAAGTGGAAACAGCAATCAAAAATCTAAAAGTGCATAAAGCCACGGGTATATATCAGGTAACAGCATAAATGATTCCGGCAACAGGTGAAGTGAGTGTAAAAATAATCTACAGGATCTGTCAAAGCATATGGCAAACGTATACGTGACCGGATGACTGAACCATCTCAGTTTATGTACTAGTTCATAAAAAGGGATCGAAAGAAATATGCGAAAGTTACAGCACCGTTACCCTTATACCACACGCTAGTAAAGTCATGCTACAGATTTATCTTAGAAAGACGTAGTTGCTCCCTGAAGTTGCTGAAGGCACAACTTATGTCAGGAAGAGGCACCACAGAACAAATTTTGGACATAAGACAGATTATCGAAAATCAATGGAATTAAATTTAAGCCCATACGTTTGTTTTATTGATTACACTTTGCACGTGTCAGATAGGACAAAATGTGGAAATATCGGAGAAAATGGGCGCTTTAAAACACTTAGTCGCATTATTACCTGTACGTAGAAAACATACAAGCAAAAGTGAGGATACATGAAGAACTGTCAAAATCGTTTAGGGTTGGTAAAGGTGTAAGGAAAGGCTGCATGATAATCCCTATCCCGTTTAACATCTATTGAGAAGTCATTATGCGCGAAGCAATCTCAAAATGGGCAGCAGAAGAATTAGCAACTTAAGTTACGCAGATGATACAACACTTTTCGCTAAATGCTAGAAAGAATTGACGAAGTTGCTAGTGATAGTAATAAAATTATGATCCTAGACGAAATAACATCCAGTTAGAAATTGTCAGAATCAATGATGTCGAAGTGATGAATTAATTTATATATCTGAGTACCTCATAACCGGTTCTGGAGGATGCACCCCAGATATCAAAAGATCTATATATCATCAATATATCTATATCTCTATATCAAAAGAAATAACCATGGGAGCAAAGACAAATTTCATTAAAATATGAACAAATCATATCACCATATATACAAAGACGAGGTTGTAAAACCAATGGTTCCCTCTATTTAAATCCCTTTAATCTTCTAAGCCGAAAGAAGAAACATCGAGTCAATCCTTAGACCGCTGCATACTAGAAAATTGCTCTAAAAAATTGTTACCAAAAAAATCACCGCTTAATTTGATCCTGTGGTGCGTAGAGATGATTTGGGGCAGCTGACATGGCAGGTAACAGTGCAAGTAGCGAGAGCACGGGGAATAACACGAAACCATTGTTTCAGAGTTGCCGAAGACAGAGAAAGGTGGAAACAAGATACGAAATATGATTGAAAATTGAAGGTGGCACGGTGTCCGAACCGGACGACCAAATTGGAAGAAAAATACCTTATTAGTAGTCTAGTATCAAAATGTGAGTAGTTTATGCTCGAAGTTGGCTGTGTATAGTTATTTTTATGATATATTCGTATTAATAGAGGAGAATTTAAATCGTGAAGGTTAGTAGCATACGTAACATAGTGAGATTATCGTAAGGAAAAACTAATCCCAAGGTTTTCGTCACTCTATTTATCAAAAACACACACGTACCAATCGTTACTTGCATAATAACTCTCATTATCCATTTTCTCAAATTAATTCAGTCATCCTTGTCTCCAGATCAATACGCCTTTGCGATTATGCAAGTAGACCAGCTGAGCTCTCTTGTTTAAAATAAGCCCACATCCAAAACGGTTACCGCGG
Organism: Diabrotica undecimpunctata; assembly: GCF_040954645.1. Taxonomy (NCBI): domain Eukaryota; kingdom Metazoa; phylum Arthropoda; class Insecta; order Coleoptera; family Chrysomelidae; genus Diabrotica; species Diabrotica undecimpunctata. Next base: position 41,177,406 of record NC_092812.1, read on the forward strand.
AAATCACATCAATAGGAGCATCCACAGACATCAATCTCCTACTCAATCTTAATCCAAACACTCAGACCCACATCATACAAAAGCTTTTCTTCCTTACATCAAAGGTGTCACGGACATAACCGACAAAATTCTTAAATCAAGAGGAATAAAAGACAATATTTACCCCCAATAAAAACTTTCCATCCCTTGTCCGATCAATCAAAGACAACATTCCAAATGAACAACACGAAGTTTACGAAATTCCCTGTGCAGACTGCCTCTAGCCTATATAGGCCAAACAAATCGTAGAATCCAAAGTAGGATTTATGAACATCCCATTTCTGTTCGCAATTCCGATTCAATGTTAGCTCTAGGTCAACACCATCTTCATACAGGTCACAAAATTGATTTTGAAAACTCTAGAACCATATCCCCCATCCGCTTCTCTAAACCAAGAATTATCCGAGAAGCCATAGAAATTGAAAAAGGGCCAAATTGCCTTAATAAAAGAGATGACGGCATACGGTTACATCTGTATATAGACTGTTTACAAATAATATCAAAATATGTAAATAGACAATAATCACGGTATCTCATAAAATTTATAAGTAAAAAATAAAATAAACAAGTAACTACTTTAACATAATTGTAACCGTATGATTTTAATAATAAAAATGTAACTATCACTGTTTATTCATTGTTAATTCTTAAAGAGGTCATTCACTTTTAATTGCAGATTAAAATTTGCACTTACATCGAAGCACTTTATAACATGGTTTTTATTTTTACCGGTCAATGATAATAGAAGAGATATTTTTCCAGTTCACGTTAAATGTTGGATAGACCGGGCTTAGCTATCGCTTTAAAAAGTTGGATTTTTTATATTAAACTTGTCGCCAGCTCCCGTGCGAAAAGGGGCTAAAGCGGGCTGAAACGATCCGGACCTCGGCCGACAAGCAGCGAGCGTTCTCGATGACCAGAAGACATTACGGCGGTTGACGGAAGAAGTATATCACTTCGACGGGCGTGTATACCGTCTGAGAGGCGAGTTATGGTACCCCTGGGTTAGTTCAACTTTACTGACCCTATCTATCAACTTTATGGCCCTCGGCCCATTGGTGTGGCATCTCCCATTGTTTATATGATTTTTCAATTTCTCTTCTTCGATAAATGCGTTAGCCAAAGGATTAGATTGGACTCTCTAACCGTTATTTAACTTCTATTGTATATATTTTATTACTGTGGCCAATTAGCTGAGTTGTTCGTTCGAGAGCAGGGATCTCTCATAGTGCCCCTGGATGCAAAAATTCGCATTCTTTCAATATTCCTGGTTGTATGTCTATAAAATAATAAATCATTCAACAACGCTAATTACTAGCAATATTTTATCAAAATCTATATAAACTAAATAAAAAATTTATTTTACAAGACGAAGAATACAATGTCAGAAAATTGGACAGTGTGGAGAGTAGTGACAATGCAAAAACAGTAAAACGACAAATTGAAAAAAAAAAACAACAAAACAGTAGTCCACCCAATGTATGTAATGTATATAGTAATAAGCGTTAATTGAGGAAAATTTCCAAAAGTACGCCAAAAAATAAAATCGTACTAGTATAGGTTTACAAAGATCGACAGTTTTAGAAAACCTCTTATTGAAATTAAATTGAAAAAAATGACTTATAAAATATCAAACAAATTTATAGAAACGACAAAAATAGTGAAAAAACCAAACAAAACCCTAAGGCAGAGCGACTCGTTAGGAACTTAGGCAACTCGTTAGTAAAATTAGGTACTTACTGTTGATTACATCCTTAGCTTTAAATAATGAAACAGTTCTCCAAATAAATATAGGTATATACAATATGTAGTTAACTGTAATAGTAGAGGGTTATAGATCAAAAGTTAGAGAATAAAAGAAAGGATAATCGCTTTTTATTTAAGACGTTTTGTATATGAATCCATACACATTATCAGTTCATCTAAAATTACTTCCATGATCATACATCCATAGAGAAAAATTGCAAAATTGCAAATGATTTATCGTACACAAGATAAGCACCTCAAAAAGGTGTTTGGTAATTACTTTTTAGTAGTTATTTTTTTTATTAATAGTTACTAAAATCACTGTTGGGAGTGACCGTCAGTAGGTTAGAGCAAATATGTTGAATAACATTAGAAGAGAAAGGAGAGCGATGATAACAGAGTGGCATTCTAATAAATTGAAATCGATGGAAGCTAGAGTAGCTTATAAGAATTTAGTAACTTTAGAACTTAAAGAAGTAGATCATCTCAATGAAAATGAATTAAAGATAGAGTGTCGCGGACATGCAAATAAATACTACGATAGAAACACTGTGAAACCATAGAAAATATGAGGACAAAGAAGAAACAAGGTGGATAAACTCGCCCAAACTACTAAAATTTTATAAACAAAAGAAGAGAATTAAGAGACAAATAAAGAGATAATTTTATAATACTTAAAACAGCTAAACAAAGATATCTCAAAATCAATTTGCAAATATGTCAGAAATTACAACACGAAACACATAACTCAAAATACTAATAAAAATAAAAGTTTCAAGGTTTTGCGCCTCAGAATGACTGGTGGATTGAAAAATATTTGCAAACTTATAAATAAAATGGAAAAACTAAAAAAATTAGGGAAAATATTTTAAAAATTACTAAAGATTTTTACTCAGAATTGTATAGACGAGAAGAAATTCCAGATCCTAATCAAAGTCAAATACCAAAAGTCCAAAATGTTGGCTGAGAAGACATCCCAGATATCACAACAGAGGAAATAACAAAGCTTTCTTGGATATGAAAAACAACAAATCACCCAGGGAACATGGGATAGTCATAGAAGAAATTAATGAAGGAAGAGAAACGTTAATAAATATATTGAAAAAGATGTTCAATGTTTGTTTGGCAAGAGGTGTGTCCCCCTCTCAATGGCATAATGCATTAATAACCATAATACACAAAAAGGTGATATTTTAGGCCTAAGGAACTACAGACCTATTAGTTTGCTTAATCATACGCTAATAGAAAAGTGCACATAATACAGCAAGCCTATCTTTCTGGTACAAGAGGATAATCTGGGAATTAATATAAATGGAGAGGATCCAAACCCCCTAAAATTTGCCTATGACATCCTTATAATATCTGACAGAGTTGATAAAGTTACAAAAATACTGACAACTCTCTATGAAGTATCAAAATTAATCGGTCTTAAAATTAACACCTCAAAGACAAAATTTATGACCAAAGTTGTAGTGAGGAAAATTCATATTAAAAGCCATAGTATCGACCAAGTAATAGCTTACAAATATGTAGGGCGTGAGATTCGATTAGGCCGAGATAATCAGACAACTGAAATACAAAGAAGGATAGGTCTCACACGGGCTACCTTTGGTAGATTGACCAACATGTTCAAGTCAAATATTCCAGTTCGTTTAAAAGAAAGGTTTTTAAAGATGAAGTTAAATGTGTCGATAGCAATTAAAGTAAATTGTATATACTCACGCTTAATCAAGCCATTAAGAGCGATGCTGGGAATATTTATATTCCACTATGCATCAACAATTTACCCATATAAATTACCATCTTCCTTGTACTCATTGCGTCGAGTAAGGACGATAAATATACGAAAATGGTTGCGTTTCGATTTAATTCGAGTTTCTTACCACTCCCTGACACGTGTTTCTGGGTCTTCCCGTCATCAGAGAGAGCTTGTAAGTAAACTCAAACTAAACCAAAACGCACCGACTACTCTGGCAATTATAGAAAAAATAATTACCAGAGTATGCTACTAGAGACATCTAGTGATGAAAGATGAAGTTAAGTGTGTCGATAGCAATTAAAGTAAATTGTATACTCACGCTTAATCAAGCCATTAAGAGCGATGCTGGGAATATTTATATTCCACTATGCATCAACAATTTACCCATATAAATTACCATCTTCCTTGTACTCATTGCGTCGAGTAAGGACGATAAATATACGAAAATGGTTGCGTTTCGATTTAATGCGAAAGGTTTTTAACCAATGTGTTTTACCAGTCCTTACATATGATGCAAAAAACACTGACCCTGGCAAAAGAAACAATGAATAAAATAAGAGATACACAACACGCTATGCAAATATCTATGTTAGGTATTACCATTACAGATAAAGTACCAAACCTAGAAATAAGAAGAACATGAGTCACGAATGCAGTTGAAAAAATAGCCATGGCTAAATGAGCTTGGGCCTTACATGTTGCCAGATTGACGGATGATATATATGAACCAGAAAGATTCGTAAATGGCGACCAAGACAAGAGTCATATCGCAATAGAGGACGACCACCGATTAGATGGACAGATAATATAAAGTTAATCACCTCAAATTGGATGCAAGCTTAAGATAGAAATCGGTGGAAAATTTCACCTCAACGAAAGTAATGCTTCTTCTTCGACGTAAGAACTATTTGAGAGCATCTTTTAGATTCAATATTTGGAAAGAAACCATAACGCTATTAATTGACCGTTATGCGTGTGCCCTCGGAACTTCAATAAAACGCAGAACTCTAAACGCCGAACTCAAAACCCCTGGCCGTTGTAAAGGGTGGACAGGCCGAGGACTGGGCGGCCAGTACCCCTCAGCGACACCTATAAACTACCTCTGGTAGTTACTAGAGGACAATATAATAGCTAACATAGTCAAATAGTCTGCTTAGACTATAAAGCTCTTTACGAAATTGTTCATTCTCTTTTTTCTCTCACTCTTGGTTGCTATTGATTTTGATCTTTTTTTGTAGAAACCGTTGTCTTACATAAATTGTGTAATAGCAGAAGAACCTTTTATACATAGCAGTATTTTAAATGTAAATAGCGAATCCTCTCAACAATATCAACTGCATTGCACAACGGCTCAAGCCTTATTGTCACTTAGACAAACCGTTGTCTGCTATTCAGTTATCACATTAGGTTTACACATTGTTGTGCATTATTTCCCAGTTTCTTTCAAATAAAAATTTGTTGCATTTACAAGGCATTTTATAAATGCAGTTCTTTGATCTTATTTGTGTGTTATTTGGTTTGCTTTTAGAAGGAATAGATCTCAGTGTGTTGGTAATTTTAAATATTGTTCTGATGTCATACAATAAAAGAAATAAAAGATAAAAGTATTAAATATAGAATATCTAACTACATCTATTTTTTTTTTATCTTTTTAGAGCTCTTATAATAACCTGGTATCTGGAATCTAATCCAGGTCGGATTTTTCAACATTTGTTTTTAACTCTATTACATCTATGTTTTATTTTTCACTCTATTCTATTTTTAAAGTATATTTTACTAAACTAAGGCCATAATCTACTAAATGTCGCAATTTATTTCAAGTTTTACAAATTGTATTGTTTAATTTTTATTAACCCTCCGTCGGTCGCATGTGTATCAAAATGATACAAGCTCGCCAATTTTCAATGCTATTATTGAACCCTAAAGTAAGGAGAACCCACCTTCATAGTACCTTCCTAGACCGTTTTAGTCTACCGCTCAGTCGTATTCTTAACATCCTAGTGATTGAGTGTGTTTACATACAAGCGTATTGTATCATATTGATACATTGCGATATAACGTGTAAGTGTTGTTTTACTTTGGTCGTATTTTAGGTTATTTTCGGCCTACTTATTATAGGTGAGTGTTATTTTATATTTTTATTTTCAGTATAATGGCTGCAAAACGGATTTACAACATAATAATTCGAATGATGTACAATATCTTCGAAAATTTATGTTAGAAGAGGACAAAAATAAGGATGACCCTAACCAAGTGGAAGATTTCGAGGATGAACCGGACACAGATGCGAAAGATCAGCCAACGGATAAAACGGATAAAAGAGTTGGTGACTCTGATACTGAAGAGAGTGGGACAGAGGAAGAACCAGATTTACACTACAATTTATTTTAGCACGACTAGCTAAGTTACATATATAATGTTGGAGTCAGATATTTTCTAATAAAATGCTACAAATAATACTCAAATTCACAAACCATGTCATGTCCGTGCAACTGGCACGGACATGACAGAACTCAAGACCTTTATACGCCTTTTATATCTAGCAGGAACTTTACACGCCAACCTAATGATATTAGAGGATCTATGGAGTACAGATGGACCGCCTTCGATGACCGCATCTCAAGACCTGAAAGAAAAGTATGTTGTTCATAATTCTAAACATGGCTATTTACTAGGACAGTGTATGACTATTGACGAAAAACTGCAGTATAGGCAGGCACGGTTTTGTATTTCAAAATGCAATGGCAAGACTCCTGCGAGAACCGTTAAGGCTTGTGTCGCTGTGGTTCCAAAGGATCCTATCATTCTGTCAAGGAACCCTCATTGCGCTCTATTAAATTTATATCTGATTTTTATATATTTTTTTTCAGCCTGTTCGCCCATACACTTGCTCCATACCCTACTATCGATGCGAGTATTGTACCCAAGTATGCTCTTACTTGATTTAACGGAATCCTGTATTCCCTTTGCGCCAAACTCGCTATGCCAGGTATGACCTAATTGCTTTTTTCACATGCTGGTGTTATATGTTTTGCAAAGAGTCGCTTCATCTATACTGATACCAAGATATTTTGCAGTTAACGATCTCTGTACTGATCTTCCATTGATCCTTATTATGGGATCCCTTTTCAAGCTTCCTTTGATAAAACAATACGTATTTTTTGAACGATATGGTTAATTTTAAGTATCTTGTCTCCTTGTGTTTCCGTCTATTATTATCAGAGTCATATTACCAAGTAGCTCCTTCAGCATTATGTCTGAAAAAACGGGACCACACACTGATTCAATGTAAGTACATCCTTTAGTTATGTGCCTTTCTTTTTCTTACTTGGGCAACTGAGACTTGTATACATGTCCTGACAGTAATTTACGAAGCTTCCGTACAAATCTCCGAGATACCAGAAATTTGTCGAGGTCTATCGAAATCTAGAAGTCTCTCAAAGAATGCAGGCCACCAGAGATTGTCAAAAGCTCAAGAAATATCTATGAAGACCGTGAGTACATACTTATCTCGTGTCTACTATTTGGTAAACCCTGTTAATTGCATCCTCTGTTGATCTGTCATTTCTATATATGTACTCATCCAGATGTAGTCCATCTGCAGTACTCGTATATCATTTAGTTTGTTGCACAACAACTTTTGTAGCAATTTTTCGATTGTATTTATTAGATAAATAGGTCTATATGGTTTTGGTAATATTTTATTTATCATCATATTTTTGTATCATTATAACATCAGCTTATTTAGATTTTTGGAAACTTTCTTTGTCTAAGACATTCATTGTAAAAATCTATAATTATTGGTGCCAGTTGTTCAGTTAGCGTCTTAGCCCTCTTTCTATTCATGTTCTTTAATGTGTCACATACTTTTTGTGCGAAGTTTTCAACTTATCTTCAAGGTTCCCATACTCCTGTATCATGTACTTTCTTATTTCTGATTTTTGTTCTGTCTCATCTTCCAAAGTATCCAGAGGTATCAATACATCAAGTAATGTATCAGCTAGTTCTTCTTAACTCTCTGTAAATGAGCCATCCTCTTTAGGTAACGTAGATAGCACAGACGGTAACTTGATATTGTTAGATACAATTTTATATGGAAAACCCCATATGTCCAATTTCAGATGTCTTTCGACAAAAGTTTCCCAATTTTTTGCTTAACTTTCCTCTGTTTGACTTTTATAGTTTTTTTGAGACTTCCATATTCACCTAAGTCTTTACCTGTCACATCGCTGGTATCGCTTTCGCGCATACCTAACTATGTTTCTGTCTTGTCAGGCTTTCTTTCCAGGCTGTGTTAGATACCAATTTGGCCTTAGCTACTTTTGGTATTGCTATGTCCATAGCTCGTCTAATTTCCTTAGTTAGTTGTTTTATCATTTCGTGTACACTATATCCCTCAGATGCTGCATCTCGAACTCAGTTTTTAATACATATCAATTTTCTCTTCCTATATAATAGCATTTAATATCGGCACTATGTGGTCTCATTTCACTTAGTTAAAAAGTTATCAAGTTATGATAGCTTTTTGTTGCATGTTCTACAACTTTCCAGTTTTGGCCCAGATTGGCAGCTTTTACATTCGATATGGTTATATCTTTGTTGCTAGATGCTCCGGCTCTATTCTAAAATATTGGTGGGTTTCCTTGTCTGTTGTGCACTATTAGTTTTTAGTTTTTTAATTTGTTCTCAACTAATGTGCCCATGTCATCTGTGTATGGATAGTAGCCACTATGCTGATTTTGTATTTGCACCAGCTACGATCACAACTTGCTCATTTTTTTATGGTATAAAGATATCTCTCATTATCTCCACATACGTTTCAATGTCAAACAATACAGGTTTGCAATTATTATTTTACATGACTTGGTTGACATGACGCTACTAAACTGCCTAAGAAAAAAGAGCGTTATTTCTCTGTTCAACAGCAGTTACCGCCATGGGATTATCACTTACACACGCCTTTTGAACTGTTATTGGCATTAATTAGACTTTTTCTTGCATGCCATTAATCTGCCCAATTCTTATCTTTATAGGGCTCGTGTATGTATATATGTCTGAGTCGCCATTTTTGTGTATAGTCTATGGCGATTCTACCATATGTTTTGACAAAGTCACTATACGGTTTTTCCAAATCAAATACGTCCCTCCCCCCCTCAAAGACTTGGATTAACAGTTTCATTAACTCGTCCTTATTTGTGGGTATGTTTAAGCATTTTAACTGAATTCGATCTGCCGTATCCAGAACCGGAAACGTTACTCTGTCTCTGTTCGGATGCCTTTTCCTGACTGCATGTCTAAGAGCCGCGATTAAAATGGAGGGTTCCTGCAATCGTGATAGCCTCATGTTTATCTCCATATTATTATATAGAGATAAAATGCCTTCATCTTCTTTCTTTGGTAGACCACAGGTCTTGCTTATATCATCAGGTTTATCTTTCTTTTTTCTTTTAAAAGGGAGCAAGTCGGTCTCTTAGTCTTTTCAATGCTATCTTAACCGTATCTCTACAGATGCATTTATGTTTTCGAATGTTGATTTTTTATTACAGTCGTTATTATCGAATGTTTTAATGCATAGTCAATTTTTTGGACCAATCGATCCATCAACATTTTGTAGGTCGGACGGTCATTTGTCTCTTTATTGCAATTTATTTCTCTTATTTTGCATGTTATGTACACTTAATTCTGCTCTGTCTTAGTACATTCTTTTCTCTCGTGCCCATCACCGCAGTGTCCGAACGTTGTATTTCTGGTGCAGTGCTTTCTCAAATCTAGCTACAATAAGGAATTATCATTACTCAAAATTCATATATAAATTTTCATGAACTCTGTATAACAGTTTCAAAATAAATGAACTATTATATTGCCAAATAGAGAACCTTAAATAAATAACACTTATTGAACGGGTTGACAAAACTATTTAAATGGAAATATTTAATCTATTTGTAAAATGCACACGATTAATTTTGAATTTTAAATGGCTCGATCCCCACAAATTAAAACATTTTTACATAGTGTAAAATTTAAAACAACAGTTAATAAATAATAAAACTTATTATCTTATCTAAATAAACACATTACTTTTTTTTAATATAAAAATAAAACAATATTTGAAAATTATTAAATTAATACAAATTTAAGAAATATTATTTCATTTTGATTTCTTTCTTTGTGGAGTGGGTAGACACTGGATCAAAGAAGCCTATATATATTATATATAATGTCGGTTTACAACGTTCTTCGACGTCTTCCGATTTCCAATCTCCATCTTATTCTACCGTTCCATAGATTGTCCTCCAGTTCTCTTTCCCTGATTTCTTTATCAACTCCTTCTCTCCAACTTCTTCTAGGCCTTACTAGTCTTCGCCTACCTCTTAGTTGCCATTCGAGAATTTGTCTTGGTATTTTATTCTCCGGCATTCTCCTTAGGTGTCCGTACCATCTGAGTTGTGTCGTGTTGATGTCATCAACAATATTATATGTGACCCTAATGATTTCTCGGACTCTCTCGTTTGTTATTCTGTCGCGTCTGGAGATTTCCGCCGAGCGGCGCCAGAGGTCCATTTCTGTTGCTCTAAGCATTTTCTCTATTCTGTCTTTTAGGGGCCATACTTTGCATCCATATGTTGTGATACTTTTTATTATGGTGTTGTATATATGAAATAGAGAGGCAAAGAAGCCTATACATGAAATTAAATGTAATAGTTAAGTATAATAGAATATGTTAAAGATAATCCACGGTTCAGTAAAGGTTCCTCTAAATCGTTCATAATCCACTTACTCATTCATAAATCATCCATACGTCCTCCAAAAGTCTGCCAGAAGAGATAACAACTAGGAGTAACTACTTATTTCCAGTCCAAGGAAAGGAAAGAACAGAAAAGACCATTATTTTTTCCTTGTTTAAATGGGTGAAAAAATGTGTTGTAACTATCCTATTTACACTAAAACCGATAGAATATAGCTTACTCACATTTATTTTATTGCAAATAAAATGCAAATAAACAGGAAGCAAAACCTGTGAGCTAATCGGTTTTTACAAACAGAAAAGGACGCGTATTTGTTAAAAACTTATCCCCGTTGAAATTACGCCACAGCTTAAATCGTATAATTAAATCTAACCAATCGAAAAAAGGGAAGAGAGAGACTTGTCCGAATAATAAGAGATGGAAAACCAGAAGGTAAAAGACCACAAGGCAGACATCCTAAAAGATGGAGAAATAACTGGCAGTCAACATCGCAAATACTGCTAAGTTAGATCGGAAATAACAGGCCTGAACGCCTAATATACGAAGAAGAAGAATGAGAACGAAAAAAGAGGTTCTTTAAGACGCTTGCATCATTTCTCATCTAGATCGTTTGGCCAAAACAAATTTAATGGCCAGACACTTTTTTAAGACAAAATAAGTTATACGAGGAAAGCATAAAAATTACGGCTCCCTGAATTAAATGAAAATAAAAAGAAGTTGTAGGTTTTTTGGATCGTTGCACTCTTTAAAAATGGCATTGTCGTTCTCTTCAAATATCTTTTTATAAGCACATTTTTAGATCAATTTTGGTATTTTGTTGTTTTATTTCTTCAATTTTGTGGAACTTCTTGTTTAAAAATGACAATGAATAATCATTTTTTATTAAAATAAAAAAAAAATATTCTTCCTGAAATGCATTTTTGTTCGAGCAGGTATTTTGGGTTATGTCATATAGTGCTTTGATTATTTCCTTTTTATTTGTTTGTTAATAAATACATTTCCGAAAATAAAAATTCATTGCAAATTTTATGCACTGTTTTATATTGTATACTCAACATCTTTCATTTTTAAAACAAAAAATGGCCATTACTGCTTGATTCCTTAGCATAATTTATTTAATTAGAAAGCTACAAAAGAAAATAGTGTAATATCGAAACGAATTATTAACAATAAAAATTACGAAGCACAGACAAGAACATGTATTACAAATAAACGGGGTACTGTGGGATAGACAGATTACCAGAAATACAAAGAAGAGAATTTATAACACCTTAGTACGCAGTATATTGACCTATGGAGCAGAGAATTGGGTAATAAATAAACGAAACGGGTCCAAGATCACAGCAACTGAAATGGAGTTCATGAGAAGAAGCTGCAGAGTGACAAAAATGGATCGCATCAGAAATGAGGAGATAAAACGAAGAATGGCAGTAGAACAAGACATACTCAGCTACATCGAAGAAAAACGTTTAATTTGGTATGGACATGTGAGAAGAACAGATCATACAAGGTGGATAGCAAAGACTTTGGACTGGAGCCCAATAGGAAGGAGGAAAAAAAATAGACCTCGAAGACCATGGAGGGATGAAGTGGACGAGGCCATGGAAAGACGGGACCTTAGAGATGGAGAATAGCAGAACAGAAAGGACTGGAGACGTTGGCTGAAAGAAGGAAGGCGGCGACAGCTGTAAAAACCCTTGTATAGATAGAGATAGAATAATTACGAGTGAATTGTCTTATATTGGGTATTCATCATCATCATCAACTAGCCTCTAACCTCCACTGCTGAACATAGGCCTCTCGCATGCTTTTCCACTTAGTCCCAATTTTGCGCCATCTGAATCCAATTTGTAGTCACTTTTTTATGTGATTTGTCCATCTCATTGGGTATTATGCCCTGAAATATCAATATCCATTGGCATACGATTTGGAAGGGAAAGGAACAAATTTTGAATAAAACTTAAGGAAAACGTTCATATTTTTCAAGGAGCGTGATTTGAAGTTTTGTAGGACTTTATGGCTGGCCTGGTTGACTTGATAAGTATATAGGGGGCCATTGATGAAAATAAGTTCAGTTCGAGCTCAAACCATCACCTTCAAACTTTCTTCTCTATGATATACAAGCTTGGGCATATTTTTTATTTTCATTTCCAAACCCTCAATCCTAGCAAACAAATGCTATTTTGGACTGAGTAGACATATGAGAAGCAGAAACTTAAGCCAAAAAACAAAAATAACCATATACAAAACCCTTATACAACCAGTGTTGACATATGGGTCGGAGACATGGACCATTTCCAAGGCAGATGAAAATCTCCTGCTTATATTTAAACGAAGGATCCTGAGAAGAATATTTGGTGGCATCTGTGAAAATGGTGTTTGGAGAAGGAGGTACAACTACGAGATATATCACAGATATAAACATATATTTGGTGGTAAAGACGTAGTATCCTTTATAAAAATAGGAAGACTAAGATGGGCAGGACATCTGGCAAGATCACAGCAGAACAACCCTCCTAGAAGAATCCTTATGTCACAACCCGTGGGAAGTAGAAATAGGGGTAGACCAAAACTCAGATGGAGGGATGGTGTAGATGAGGATGGTAGACAAATAGGCGTAGCAAACTGGCAACAGTTGGCAATGGATAGAACTGACTGGAGTAATAGACTTGGGAAGGTCGAGGCTCTTTTATAGGGCTGTAGCACCAATGATGATGATGATGATCTCCAAACCCTCTCTCCAATCCTGAATATCCCAGTGTTGATGTTGTTGAGCAAAAATTAATCGACTTCTACATGATCTGTGTTGTAATTCAGGAAGAATAGCCGGCCTTTTTGCCATTAGTCCTCTTTTATTAAGGCGTTTTCTAACTGTTCCCTCACTTACATTCAAATTTCGAACTTCCTGCAGACGGTTTCTCGCAGCAATTGCAGTGGAATGGCGATTTCTTAAAAGTTCCATCACAAAAAAACGATCATTTCTCAAACCAAGTCGAAGTGAGTATGTACCAGTCTCTATAAAGCGATGAAAAGCTCTCCGCACTGTAGTTCTCGAAATACATAAAGTTTCGGATACATAAACTTGACTTCTTCCATCTTGTGGCAATGCAATACTTCGAGCAACATCTATGTAGAAAACACCATATTATTCACTTAGTCGAAATCCAGGTTTGAAAAGCTAAATTACTGATTATTTAAATGTTTTCAATTTAGAAGATAAACAGCAACTGCAGAAAACAACAACATAAACCGTCAAAAACAAGCATAAATGATCGCAATAAATATTAAAGTTGAGACGCAATATGCACCAGAAAATTTTTATTTTCGGAAATGTATAATAGGGTGGCCACTTTTTTTGCCGTTCAGAAACTCAGTAAAGTAAATAGGGAGAAAAGCTACACTAAGCTACCCCTACAGATAGGTGGCCTAACCACAAGTCATGGAAAACGGAGGGTGTTTCTTTTCCCAAATCGCCCGACGTAACAGTTCAAGCCTCCTCTGCGTATGTCAGACGTAGAGGAGGGGTGGTGGAAAAACCTGGGGGTCAGATAGGTACCGAGCCAAAATGACTTGCTCTTTTGGAACGAGACCGGTCTGATCTTCGGACATGGGGGTCCCACTGACTAGCAGTGGTACACTCATGTTCCATAGGGGTTGGGATGAACTCATGTGTGTGTGTGTGTGCAGTGTATATTCAGTATTAATTTAGTTGTCAATATATCATCCTACTTTTAAGCAGGAATTCTTTTTTGTTTCCCCTTTAAGTTTGCATGTCATTCAGCTTTTTTATAAAACCGTTTGAGACAAAAATAATAATTGTAATAGTTGCGACACTGTATAAAAAAGAGAATCGTGAGGTAAATATTTTGAATTTATTATAATCACTTAAAACTAAAGTGTTAACTGAGGAATATATAATCTTATAATCAAAAATGATTCAGCTCCACTTCTCTCTTTTTTAGATAATTATACAATTTATACGCTTTTAAATGGTCTTCGTGAACATTGTAAGTCGTTGAAGTGGTTTATACTTTCTGCAGTATTTCGTTACGTAATTACACCGCGATTTTTATTATATACTGTTGGGAGATATTTTAATAACAGTTGATGGTTATTCTTTAAAGATCACGCAACTTGCAGTGGTGAGTGACGAAGAACCGTGCACATTGTTCTCTGCTCATGCACACCGGAAATTAGACAATTTCCCCGAGGGCTTCAGAAAGATTGACAAAGTGACCTGCTTGAATGTCTACATATTTTATCGAAAAATCTGACAGATATGTCGAAAATTATTGATATGCGTATACAGATTGTTTCATAATTGTGTGGAACATAATGCGTAATTTTCTTACCTTTTCTTTATTCTATCAAGGATGGTTATCGTCATAACGATTGTTACCAAATTTACTGTACAGTGTTGTACTTCTATTAAATATAATCACAGCCTTAAGTTGCACTTACTTTGCACAGGCTTACTCATTACTATATTACTACAGATTTGTAATTAAGTTTTGAAACAGACTCTCAAAAATATATATCATCGAAATAAAAAATTATTTATTGTTTTTAAAATAGTCTACTTACTCAAAGATCATTGCACTTGTTTTTATTTGAAGCGAGTACGAATCAATCTGAAAAATATGTATTATAAATGTGTCTACGACTTTTTTAGAAGTCGAAAAACCTTGGCATCTTAATATATTTTGGCCACACGGAAAAAAATATTGCTGGATAGCGGATAATTATTTTCCTTAGCTGGACGCCGTTTATTTTGTACCAGATATACTGCAATCAATTGGTTTATTATAAATTTTCTATTAACATACAAATCCTCGGAACTTCGTCTGATCTATATATAAACTATCTACCATCAACATTTTACAAATCAGCTGCACAATACTTCTGAGTGTTAGTATAAATTATCTTTAACTAGTTGACATCAAACAATTTACGTTTTATATTAAATTAAAGTCAAAATAAAATACATTTTATTTACAAAACAAATTAAGAAATTGTTAAAGTTAATTGGTGGGATAAAGAAGTGGAAGAAAAGATAAAAAGAAAGAAGGAAGTATATCTACAGTTATTACAACAGGGAGACGAACATACAAAACAACAATATAAAAACTTGAATAAAGAAGTCAAACGAGAAGTGGTTAAAAAGAAAAATAGTACATGGGAACAAAAATGCCATTACCTAGACAACCATATAGGAGGGACAAAGAGCTCTGAAGCCTGGAGAACTATAAAAACGATGAGAACAACGACAAAAAACCAAGTCATAATAAATATAATACCAGAGAACACATGGGTAGAGCATTTTGAGAACTTATTAACAGAGAGAAGAGAAAGGTTTAAACAGACAAATGAACAAGTGGAAGTAGAAGGAAGAATCGAAATATCAATAGAACAAATGAATGAAGCAGTTAAGGGAATGAAATTAAAAAAATCTCCAGGCCCAGGCGGAATACATCCAGAGTTGATTAGGTATGGATCATCAAAACTGTTTGAGATGATCCGAAAATTATTCGAAAGATGCTTAAACGGAGAAGAAGTTCCAGAAGAATGGAGATAATCGTATATCTGTCCAATACACAAGAAAGGCACAAAGATGGATCCTAAAAACTATAGAGGGATCGCAGTGATTGCTACTATAGGCCGACTATACTCAAAAGTACTACGAAACCTGATAGAAAATGATATCAAAGACAAACAACCCGAAGAACAAGCGGGATTTAGGGCCGGACGCTCCACTATGGATAATATCTTCACATTAAAAATTGCAATGGAAAAACGAGTGCAGAGAAATAGAGAAACTCATATAGCTTTAATAGATTTGGAAAAAGCATATGACAGTGTACCGATCTCCCAACTATGGATAGAAATGGGTAACTTGAAAATAAACCCAATTCTTATTAACGCCACTCAAAAATATTACGAACAAAACTTTGCAAGAATTAAAATGGGACAAGAAATCACCTCTCCTTTTCAAACAACAAAAGGACTAAGACAAGGCTGCTGTCTGTCACCTACCTTATTTAAAATCTATTTGGACAGATCCTTAGTGAAATGGGTAAAAAAATGTAGAAACATGGGAATAACGGTGGAAGAAAACAAGCTATATACACTTTTCTTTGCGGATGACCAGGTAGTAATTGCCGAAGACAGCTACGATCTTAGCTATATGGTAAGAAAACTGCAAGAAGAATATGAGGTGGCAGGTCTAAACATGAATATGACAAAATGTGAATATCTCTCAGTGGGAACAGATGAAATATGTAACCTAGTCTTGGAAGACGACAAAATCAAAGGCGTGCAATCCTGCAAATATTTGGGGGTCATTTTCAACAAGAAGGGAAATAGCGCAGATGAAATCAGGGAAAGAATAAACAAGGGCAGCGCAGCGACCCGTGCCTTAAACTCTCTTCTCTGGCAAAAAACAATTCGACGAGAAACCAAAAAACACATTTACGGTAGTATAGTCCAAAGTATAACACTTTACGGTTCGGAAGTATGGGACGTCACCAAAGCTAATAGAAACAAACTTATGACGACAGAAATGGATTATCTGAGACGAAACTGCGGTAGATCGAAACTGGAGAGAATTAGAAACGAACAAATAAGAAACGAAATGAAAATGGAGAAAAATATCAATGATGACATAGAAAGAAAACAATTAATCTGGTTCAAACATGTTAAAAGAATGCCAGAGTACAGATGGCCTAGGAGAGTACTGGAATGGGACCCCTCCTGAAAGAAGAAGGAGAGGACGACCACGGAGAAGTTGGCGCAACGATATTGGTGAAGCAATGGCGGCAAGAGACTTAGAAGAGGCAACTGCATATGACAGAAAAAGATGGAAATTGGGGGCGGAGAAGCGGCGACAGCCGTAATAAATCCGTTATTATATATTATATATAAAGTTAATAACATTAAACTTTTTGTCAAAGTAAGTGTTCGTTATATCCATCATTTTCTTTAATACGTATTAAATAGCATATCATTGGTTCACAAGAAACTGCTGCAGTATTTATTTCTTCCCAACGGTTTTATTTCTTAAAATGTTTGTAGGATTCTTGTAGAAACGATGTTTGATTCCGCTCTATGCACTAAAATTGAGCGCATTAAAATCTGAGCTACGTGATGGCCAAGGAACATGACTACAAAGACCAATCCAGCGTTCAGGAAAGTGGGTATTTAAGAATGTTCTCACTGCCCTCGAATAATATGGGGGCACATTATCTTGCATATAAACCACATGTTTTGCCTTAAGTTTAATGGCAAATCTTCAAAAAATCAATAAAATCATTTTGTAAACAATTAAAAAAGTTCTCACCATTTAAATTACAAGGTAACTTGCATGTCCCTAATAAATTATTACCAATGTTTTTACACCATACGTTTATTTGAAATTCATGGTGAAAATGCCTTTCTCTCTTAACATGAGGATTTTCAGTGTTCCAGAAATGATTATTCCTTAAATTAAAAACACCACGGCGTGTAAATGGACGAGTGGTCAAGATTTTGTCTGTTTCGGATATCATTTGCAAGCTACATCTTAGGTAAGGTTAGTAAGGTAAATCCGCTAGCAATAGATTTTGCACAGGTGTAAAATGCTCACGGTAAGGGTGAAAATGCTCATGATGTAGAATTTTTAAAACTGAAGTTTTGATCTGTTATTTACTTAAGGATCATGGTCAACGCAAAACATTACTTCATCATAGCTGTCGTATCTCTCATATCGATATTAGAAAAATTATTACGCCTCGGCATTTTATGCTTTTCTTTAAAAAACTAGATATTTTTACAACTAGATATTACAAAAGTCACTAATTAATTTAAACAAGACTTATTTTTAGTTCCTTGTAAAAAACATTCTTTATGGCATCAAATTAAATTAAATAAAACATTTAGCAGCGATAAGAAGCATGTTGTTGTATTAAATTACCATCTTTGAGCTGTTTTTATAATAATAAACTATTAATTATGCTTATCAACAGGTATTCAGTGATTTGACGCGCAAATATCACCAGAGAAATTATTATGCAGCTGATCTGTAAAATGCGATTATCTCAAAAACTATTGAGTTTTGAAGTTATTAACGAATATATCTTTTTTTTTGTTGAAATTATGTATCTTTAATATTTTTTGACACAAATAGGGTTAACTTAAAGTAAAAATATTAAGGGCAAATATATGCCACATATGTGGCGCCCTCTTGTAGCTCCATAAAGTAAACATAAAAGTTATAGCAAAAAATAAAATTTTAAATTTCAACTTGTATTCAACTTCAATAACACCCTGTATCTTTCCTAATATTAAAACAAGTTATATAGGTAATTAATTTTGACAAGAGCTATGACCTTGTATATAACAGGTAAACTTGTGTACTGTATCGGCATGACACATAGCTCTTGTTAAAATCCATTACCTCTAACAATTTAGCTGAACTCGTAATATTTTAGCCTTCTAATTTAGTCTCCTGTGTAGCCAATTCCTGGATACACTGACCATAGTTAGCAGAGGGAAACTCGATTGTCTCGGGACCACCTAAGACATACACAAGATTCTGCTAGACCAAAGGTGGAATAGATTTCGACCATACTTGAATGCTTGGAATATACGGAAGACTTTGGTGGTAAAATTTATTTAGAGTCCACATGACTGAGTTGATATTGCAAAAAATGCTAAAAACAAAAGTCACTGAAATGAAAAGAGAAGAATTTTTATCAACAAAAAAATTGGAGAATTGTATTATGAGAAAAATTAATTTAAATGGCCAAAAAGTGAATTGATTACAAATAAAATAGTTACGGTACAGCAAACATAAACCAAAATCAATATTACATAAACAAACATTACAGGAATCAGTGCTTAACTTAAATGACATAGATATTTCAAAACCATCATCAAAGGGTAGGCCTCAAATGATGTCTAATGTAGTTCAAAATCCTTTGTATTCTAAGCGTAGACCAGTGAAACTTAAGAAACACATCTTTAATCTATTGCAATTTATTCTACCACAGAATCACTCATTCTACAGAAAGTTGTTAACAATAAATCGAATGAGAGCTGTATCAACAACAGAAAACGATTTATAAATTAACAGATGCTGAAGAATACATCGATTAAACGACATGTACAAACAGTGTACACAGTTATGTTGTTCTGTTTCGTGTGGCCGTTTAACTTAGTCATAAGAATATTCAATTATGTTTTCTATTTTCGGGAAAAAGTTATTTTTCAAAAAAGATGAAAGTTTTTTAATTTCCTTGTTTATATTTATGAAGATAATAGTTATAATATGAACAATAAAAACGATTTTTTTATTTTTCAGCAACTATTTTTACAAATGTAACAAAACTAATGTAAATTTCTCATACATTTTGTGTTTGTTGTTCTCTCGAAACAAGGTCATTTAAAATTGGTAAACATTGTATATTTCATTATTTATACAGATAACAATTTTGATTAATGCAAAAATAAAAAATTAAGATTTATATTTATCTATGCATTCCAAAAAAGATACAGTAAATTTTATTTGTAAAAAATTTAGATGGAATATGCGAATCGACATATATAAAAGTAATCTGTCTAATTCGGGCTGAGATAAGTAATGATTTATATACGGATGAACAACTGTACCTGGTCGTTTGACCCTGGTAAAAAGAGCCGCCAAATAAAGTGAGTACGCAAAAAGAACAGTATTTCAATTCACTTGACTAGAATTCGACTTTTCAATGGGCCAATGAAAGCCAAATATTTCAATTAAGCAAATGGCCAGTCGAATTTATCATATGCTTCGTGCTCCCATATTAGCCGGTGCTTTTTGCTTTTTCTTTTTTCTGGAGTTATCAATAACGTAGCAGACACGCTTCGGGATTTTGCCAAAATACGCTTTTGTTGTCCTCAAATCTTCCGTAGCTTTGAATCCTATTCACCATGACTGTTCTGTATGGTCACATGTTTAGTGTAATTAGAAACGATACCGACTATTAAAAAATTACCGAAAGGGATTCACTGTCATACAGCAACAGGCATAATAAAACTATATATATATATATATATATATATATATATATATATACATATATATATATATATATATATATATATATATATATATGTATATATATATATATATATATATATATATATATATATATATATACAGTCCTCTCTCTCTATAACGATATGCAAGGGACCGGGAATTTTCATCGTTATAAGAAGAGATCGTTATACAGAGAGAGACAAAATTCGGTACTGTAATATTAATAATATTGTACTAAGTAACCTATTGTTATTTAAAAACATTGATCGAATATAAATGAATTAACACTGTATTGTACACTACATAGATTTATTAAAGAATAATATAAGCAATACAGTATAAAAAAATGACTGTACAATTAAAACATGTGTACTGTACAATAACAAAATAATATGCAGCTGTAAAATTTATTTAGCCTACATTACCAAAAAAGTCTCAGCATATATCACTCAAAAGCACTCATATCATCTTCCTGGTGGATGAAGAATCGATGCAGTACTTTTGCCACATTCAATGCCTGCTGAGGGGTCGGAGCTGGTTTTGGCTCCGCTTTCACTTCCGGTTCATTGTTTTCTTCTACACAAACTGCTTGTAGGATGTCCTCGTCAAAAAGTCCAGGTGTTGTAGCTAGATTTTCATCAACTTCTTCAAAATCTGTTAGCTCTTCTGGTCCGTAGGTGATAGTAAGTTCAAACTGTCTGGCCCAAACATCTAATGGCAGGTCATCTTCACCATCAGTTAATCCTTGATCTTCCAGCCATCCTGCATGTTTGAAGGAATGTTTTATTGTATTGCTCGTCACCTCGTCCCAGGATTTACTAATCATTAGGATGGCGACAAGAATGTTAATTTAATCAGTTAATCCGTTGCTTCTATTATTTCTCACCTATTAGATCTTCCTAGGACTTTCAAATAAATATTTCAAAACCAAAATTAGCCAAATTGTTTTAGTCGTTCTCACATTATTTTAAAAAAGGTTATAAAAATATGAGTTGATGTTTGTTAAACGGTATTTTATAATATTTTATAACTACATGGATGAAAACATTTTGACATTTACAATTAAAAAAATTAACTTCATTCAAAGTCGCTACCATCGTCTTAATACTTCTTGTCCATTTAGGTCTTAGTAATGATAAAGTAAGCAAAAACTATTTAAGTATTCATTTTTATTGATCTGTTAAAAAAAACAAAAAATTGTTTACTTTGGTTTAAAACGCCCAATAGTTTATTGTTCCATGACAGAAGTAGTTCTCAGTGCTCTAGTCGTTTGAATTTCATTATCCGCAAGCCAGAAACATAATTCATTTAACAGAAATGCAAAAAATTACAATTATACAGATGATTGGCTATGAAGATAAGATACAGACGATTAGTAAAATAGAAAAGCAATTCCACGAGCTAGGCCATGTCAGGAAGGTAAAAAAAAAGCTGCTCATGCAATAAATAAGGATACCAAATTGGCTGTTATGCTTGAATTTGAGGAACGCCCACATTCATCTGTTCGAAAAGCAGCCCCAGTACTCGATATTAGCTATTCATCGGTTATTCGAATATTACAAGAAAATAAAATGCATCCCTATAAAATTATACACACTCAAAGGCTCACGGAAGATGACTTTGACAGAAGAACGTATGTTTGTGAACAAATGATGGCAATGCTAGACAGCAATGTGATCCAATTAGAACATGTTTTGTTTTCTGATGAGTGCACCTTTACTCTTCACGGTCATGCTAATACGCAAAATTGCCGCGATTGGTCCAGGGAATATCCTCACTGGATGGGAGAAGGCAATACACAATTCCCTGAGAAGGTTAACGTGTGGACAGGAATTATTGAAGATCAGATCATAGGTCCCTTTTTCATAGAAGGCAATTTGAATGGCGACAATTATTTAGCATTGCTCCAAAATAATGTAGTGCCAACGTTGGCCAACTTGTATGCTGATCCAGGAAAATCACAAGATCCAGCGAATATGATATGGTTTCTACAAGATAGAGGATCACCCCACTACCAAATTCATGTCCGGCAGTACCTCAACCAAATATTTCCAAATCGGTGGATAGGGAGGCTAGGATCGATGTAATGGCCACCACGATCCCCCGATTTGACACCATTAGACTTTTTCTTATGAGGATATGTGAAAAGTATTGTATGCAAAACTAAACCCACTGACTTAGCTGATTTACGAAGACGAATAACGCTTGCGATTAGATCGATCACATCTGAGATTTTGAGTAACGTTAGAAGAAATTTCTATTCATGGTTAGAGAGTTATCAAGACGATCGTGGGGAGCATTTTAAACATCTCCTATATTGACATTATTGTTTAGATTTGTATTATTTAGAAGTTTTTGAATATGTTTTAGCGACTTTCGGAAAATAGATAATTTTCTTTGCTAAATGGGAATTTTATTTAATATTTCCGAAACAGTCAAAGATAGGTATAAGACATTAAGGAATCTAAAAATTAATTAATATACAGGGTGTTCTATTTAAAATAAGCAAGTTGGAATTGGCCACCGTTATCTGATACATCCCGTATAAAAAGTTTCGACGTGTTCGACCGTTTTTTCGAATACTTCCTCATTTACTTATTAGCTAATTTATTTCATCTGGCTGACACACAGTGTATAAAGATATACCATTATACATAACAAGCTGTTTACTTCATTATAAGTTTTAAACTATGGTATATAGGCAACCATTGCGATTTTCCCTTTTATAATATAATTTATTTATTGTTAAAAAAATTAAACCCCTATACTTAAAATTGGAAAAATATATTCAATGTTTAATATAGGACCACTTTAGCAATAATTCACTCAAATCTCAATCAAATTCCGTAAAAGGACATTAAAATAGGGGATAAAGTTTAGGATGACCAAGAAAGAGTGTGGTTTGATAATTTTTATCTGAGATGAAATCTTGAAAAATCTTCTTTATTTGAGGAAGTTACGTTGCTTTGAAATCTCGGATGTATGAATCTCGTATCTAAATAAATATAGAAAATTGTATTTTTTAGTATGTAACAATAAAACACTAAAAACTTTGTTTTCAAAACTTCCACAAAATTTATTTTCAAATTCTTATTACTACAGCTGTTTCGGCTGATTGCCTTTCTCAAGTGATCTGTTTTTGGCATGGGTTTACACTTTATAGTCTCTAATGAAATAGGTTAAGGAGGGGAGAACTGTTTGTCTCAAGCTGGTCAATCAGAATTATATCTGTGTTTTTTCATTTGTTGATTTCCATAGATTCTAACAAAGATAGCTGAAGGCCTTTATTTTGAATGTGAAGAATTTTAAATTCGTCATTAAAAGAATGATTATGATCTAGAAGGTGAAGTGCGTATGTAGAATCTGTTTTTCTATTATTGAAAGCCCTTTTATGTTCTGCTATTCATTTATTAAAATTTCTAAAAGTTTGACCAATGTAAGTTTTTGGGCAGTCGCCACATTTAAGTTTGTACACCCCACTGTGTAAGTGTTTTTTATGTTGGCTCTTGTTGTTTTCAATATATTTGCCTAGGTTGTTATTTGTTCTGAAAGCTGGTGTTATTCCTTTCTTTTTTATGTGTTTGGCTATTTTTGTTGATATTTTGCCTGTATACGTAATCTAGCAGAAGGTACTGGGATTTTTCTCTGGTGGTGGAAATACTAAGTTCAGGGCTTTCTTGTGTAGTTTTTGATTTAACATTTTATTAATTGTTTGTTCGTTGTATCCATTGTTTACTGCTATTTGCTAGAACAATAGAAACAGAACAAAATCAATCCACAAATTTTTTAGATTTAAAAATTATCAGACTTAAAAACAAACATGACTTCTCCATATTTTATAAACCTGCCCATACTGACACGACTATTCACAATTCATGATCCCATCCCACACAACATAAACTTTCAGCCTATCATAGTATGTTACATAGATTAACAGAAATTCCGATGTCAAAATACAATTTTGAGACAGAATTAAATGTCATTAAGCAAATAGTAGTAAACAATGGATACAACGAACAAACAATTAATAAAATGTTAAATCAAAAACTACACAAGAAAGCCCTGAACTTAGTATTTCCACCACCAGAGAAAAAACCCAGTACCATCTGCTCGATTACATATACAGGCAAAATATCAACAAAAATAGCCAAACACATAAAAAAGAAAGGAATAACACCAGCTTTCAGAACAAATAACAACCTAGGCAAATATATTAAAAACAACAAGAGCCAACATAAAAAACACTGACACAGTGGGGTGTATAAACTTAAATATGGCGACTGCCCAAAAACTTACATTGGTCAAACTGGTATAAATTTTAATAAACGAATAGCAGAACATAAAAGGGCTTTCAATAATAGAAAAACAGATTCTACATACGCACTTCACCTTCTAGATCATAATCATTCTTTTAATGACGAATTTAAAATCCTTTACATTCAAAATAAAGGCCTTAAGCTATCTTTGTTAGAATCTATGAAAATCAACAAATTAAAAACACAGATATAATTCTGAATGACCAGCTTGAGACAAACAGTTCTCCTCTCCTCAACCTATTTCATCAGAGACTATAAAGTGTAAACCCATGCCAAAAATAGATCACTTGAGAAAGGCAATCAGCCGAAACAGCTGTAGTGATAAAAATTTGAAAACACATTTTGTGGAAGTTTTGAAAACAAAGTTTTCAGTGTTTTATTGTTACATAAAATGAATTTCCATCAAGTAACGGTCGAATCCATCAAGTATTTTTTAGTGTTTGTACAGTATTTACAAGTTAAATTTTGTACATTTAACTGTTTTGAATCGTATTGTAACATTAAAGTGAACATCGAGAGAAATAAGGTAATGCATCACGAGCATCCCTTTAAGGTAAGGACGAGGGAAACAAATAGGTACGAAAGATCATTGCCATAATTGTAGCAGGCTCGTAAATTGGTTGCGTCTAAGAGAATCGGTGTATTAGTCACTGTGCGTAATTACCCCGAAGCTGTTTAAGCGACATGTCCTCGCCTGCCTGCAAAGGGTGTCTTGGGCTCTTCGTCGGCTTCCTCACTCGCAAATCAACCTTTAGGATATTCTGAACTATTTCTTGTTCTTGTGCTAACCCTAAATCGCCTCGAACCCCACTCGATTTACTTATGCTTAATTTCTCCCTCTGTTATGTTGTCTATTTGGATTTTCGAATAACGTTTACCCTACATATATTACTTCGAACAGCTGGTTATTTAATCATTTCAAAATAATAAGACATCAAATGTTGGATCCGCTTCCTTTATGCAGAACTTTCATCTGAAACAAAATATCAAAATATGATTTGGTGTGATATACTTATACAGTTGAGAACAGCGAAGAACTGAACATATACGATTTTATATTCGAATTAATATGTTTAATAATAATGTAAATGTATATTTTATACAGGGGCCAGATAGAGTGTTTTAATCGTAAACCGCAGGACCGTACGACATTAACGTGATTTGCGAAGGAGCCCACATAACAAGTTCTTATCGATCAGACTCACAAGCTGTAGTACGGTGTAATTAGAGTAATTAGACCCAAACCCTGACATTTGAAGTAAAAGTTATTTTCCAACACCATATAGTTCAGTAAAAAGTTACACTATTTCAAGCGTCGTGTTTGGGCGGCTGGGGGGTGTGGGGGGAGAAATCGGTTTACTAGTAGTTTTTTACGTTTTTCGCAAATATTTCGAAAACTATGCGGTTTAGTGTGAAGAAGGCAATAAACAAAAATGTTTTACGTCAAATGTAAAACAAGAAAGGTCAAATGCATTTTTTTTTAATCAACGCTTCCAGAGTTACGGAGGGTGTAAAAGTTTTCCATATTTTTTATGTTTTTGGGAAAATTATAATATTACTGAAGAAACTAATTTTTTTAACAGGATTGTAATCGGTAAATGTAATTTGCTACTTCAGTTGCCGGTGGTATGTTAGCGATAAGCCCTTGAAGGAACGTCAACCTCATCACCTTCTCAAGGTGCGCTACTATTTAAAGGAAAAGAGGCTTTTACAGGGTTAGGCCATATAAACCTGTGGTATGGAGAAACCTAGTCTGAATTTTCTATGGACAATTTGCCGTGAATATTTTTCCAACAGCAAATTCCAACAAAATAATTTTAAATAATTAAAATATTTCTTGCATAAAAATAATAATTATAATGCAAGACGTTTCAAGTAAACGTATTTATCTGTTCAAGTAAACTTATTCATCAGTTTCAGTCTTCGTCTATGATGGTTGCGTCCGTATTATCACATCCTAGACTTGAGTAATTGCTGTATATGCTTGACCAGTTTAGACCACTCTTTCTATACCCACAGCACGCAAAGTCGTAATTTGTGTCAGGTGTTTGTTAATATTCTTTTAACCCGACTCGAGCAGATTCTTCTTCTCATTTAGGTACTGCTATACCTGGTGATAGGTTTTGAACGAATTCTGACTAGAAGCTTCTAAAGTGGGGAGTAGTGCAGCTAACTTGAGCAAAAAATGTATACGATGCTTTGCAATAGCCTTCCAGTAAGACTGATAGCGAAAACAATTTAGATCTTCGATGTTTCTGGCACCAAACATCGCAAGAAGAAAATGATTTCCGGTGTCAGCTACTGCACTGGGGTCAGCTTTGGGGTCGTTGAAGACTAGAAGTTTTCTACGAAGAGCGTCGTTGGCTTACACATGCGGTGTAATTTTTGCCCTTCTTGTAGATAGCTGATACCGTGTCACATCCTGTAAAGGCGTATATTGCAAGAAGTACATCCTTTGGTTCAACCATTTTTAATTTCTTCTCTGATGGTGCATGCACAGTCAACAAAACTAGTAGGTGCGTGTCATCGCCAATAACATAAGAGTTAACGTCTTTTTTAGCTTTATCATAGCATCATCAAAACTATTAATAACTCAGCGTCACCCAATGCTTGATGAACTGTGCAACCACATATTTGCAAGTGTACAGATAGAAGTAAAATAAGGCCCATTTTGTTGTTAGCGTTAGCTAAAAATTCAATTTGTTTTATATTTACATGGATTGAGTCTTCAACTTTTACTTGAATGTAAAAGATAATAAAAAAATAGAACGGAATCAACATATAAAAAGAATGACAAAAACAGAACAATACGAATAAAAGACGGCTAATCAAAAGAAGAGCAGTAGGACGCCTGAGGAAAAGTTGGCCCAATAATATCAGTTGAGGCTAAAGACCAAAGTAAAACAAATTTGAGCATATCAATAAAGCAGAAAGAATAAGAGGATAACAATAACATCTGAAATTGTTGCATTTGTGATACCCCCTTTACATTCAGCTCACTTCCGTGGCAGTGAGCAACAAAGTTGGCAGCTTGAGTATGTAAATACGTTGCTCGCGCTGCTATAGCTTATGCCACTGCCTCTGTCGTATGCTCCCTTCGTTGGAGGTTTTTAGGCGGAAATCAAAGGACTTGCAGTGCGAGTGACAGTGAGTGTTTACATGCTGCTCGCTGTCTTATCGGTACACGGACTTATTTGTTTATTGTTTGGTAAATCTTTCGTTAACTGTGGTTGAGTGGAGCAATGACCAAGTGCTGTTTTAAGAGCTATATCCTAGTAAGAGATTATCTTCACATAAAGACCAGGAAAAAAAGACCACAATATATCCGATGCAGTTTGTCCTTTAAATTTAAATTTGGTCCATTAAAACGATATTAATTGCTTTACAAACTTCCGGCAGAATTAGCGAAATTGCTGGTGATGATCCTAAATAAATAATGCAAATTTTTACAACTGTGCCCAGTGGCCAAATATCGTAATGTTATTGCCAAACGTATTTTTAGTGGTATTGGAATTCTTACTTAAGTCTGTTTTTTTAATCATGGGCTAAATTTTCTGAAGTAAATATTCAAAATATATGCGTGACATTTTGCAAAAGTTAAAAAATTCTTCAAATTCCTGATAAGTCAGTTCATTGAAAAAGTTTGTCATATTTCCTCTGTAAAAAGCCATTTTCAGATTATTATCCAAATAAAAGACTTTTTCTACATCATTTGTTTTTAAAACGTTAATATAATTTTTTAAAGTTAAAACACACAGAGTTGTCGCCGCAATAATCTCTATGACCTCCATTGCTGATGGTATACTAATGCAGCACTGTGGTAGCTACCTGTAAATAGTCATTTGCCTTAAATGCTGCTGTGGAATTATTTCGGACAGAACAGTGGGCAACGCGAGTAGCAGCAGCAATGGCTGCATCTAAAGGGGTATTAAAGGTTACATAAACTGACAAATAAACTCGTCTATAGAGATTGCGGAAGTCCCTGAATGAACTTTAAGCTATAAGTGAAAGTGCACTAATTTTCAAAAAGGTAAACAATAAATTATTTGGATAAACGTGAATAACCAACAATTTTAGTAACATACTAAAAAATAAGAAGCATTAAATCAAGAGCAACAGTCGTGAGGATATCGACAGGCTATTTATTAACGTCATGATGAATGTTTACAAATTCTAATCTAATTCTAATTGCATGTAATTTATATCATAGACCTACATCATTTTCAATTAGAAACAAAAATTTGTAATGAGCTCTAAATTATAAATTATATTTATACAAAATAATTTTTCCCTAAATTTCATGTCGTGTAATAAAAAAAACTAAACCCGTCTATACACAAGTTTTCATAGATCTGCTTGATCATCATCTTAGCATTAAAACTACGTTTGGTGCAATGATCAGTATTCATTTTTTTTTTAATTATTTTCAATTTGCTCTTATATTTCTAATTTGGTTCATGATATAAAGGCTACATATCATTACTTTGATTTAACAATAAAATTCTAAAAACTTTTGTTTTCAAATCTTCCACACTGTTTCGGCAGAGTGCCTTCCTCAAGCGATTACTTTTTGATATGCCTTTACACTTTGTAGTCTTTAACTGAGTTGAGGAGCCGAGAACAGTTTGTATCAAGTTGTCTGTATTCTTTAATTTATTAATTTTCATAAATTCTAATAAAGATAGCCTAAGGCCTTTATTTTAAATGTGAAGAATTTAAAATTGGTCATTAAAATAATGATTATGGTCTAGAGGGTAAAGTAAGTACGTAGACTCTGTTTTTCTATTATTTAAATACTTTTATGTTATGATATACGTTTGTTAAAAGTTCTACCAGTTTGACCCATGTGAGTTTTTGGGCAGTCCCCATATTTAGGTTTGTAAACACCACTGTATAAGTGTTTTTTCTTTTGCCTTTGGTTGTTCTTAATATATTTGTCTAAATTGTTGTTTGTTCTAAAGGCTAGTGTTATTCCTTTCTTTTTTATGTGTTTGGCTTAAACTTGGTATATACTGCTTCATGGTCAGAGAGTCCTGCATTAATAATTGTAGAACGTACATCAAGGGGTAAGAAATCTGAGACAATATAATCAATTATGGTAGATGTTGTTTTAGTAATTCTTGTAGGAGAATTAACGTGCATTGTGAAACCATACGATTCGAATATATTGGCCAAGGATACTTGGGTAGCACAAACAACAACGTAATTAATATTCAAGTCACCGCATGACATCTTTCTGCTTTTATTGGATAGATCGTCTAACAAATTTAACAGGTTCTGAAGAAATAGTTCCGTAGAAGAGTCAGGTGATCTATAAATGCAGAGAATGTATAGATTAAGATTCTTGTTATAAACCAATGAAAACTCAAAAAAGGATTCATGCAACAAAAAGTCATATTTTGTTATAGGAGAGAAATCATTATTTGTAGCAATTGTGGTATATTTTTCTACAAAAAAAGGCTCGTTAACTCCAAGCCAGTGTTCGGTAACCGCAACTATCGGGGGAAATCCTAATTCCTTTAGAAACAGAAATAATTCATCTGTTTTATATCATATAGAACAAATATTAATCAGAACCATGCTAAAGTTGTCATCACTATAAAAATGTGAGGTTTCTAGTCCCACAAAACACGTCATATTATTTAAAAATTTCGTTTTGAAGAGGCAACGAAATAGTAGTTTCGGTGACTTTCCCTTGATTTTTGTAGGTGAATAATTCTTTTCGAAGTGAAAAAGGACCTAAAAGCAGCAAGATCAGCTTCCATCTCAGTTTTACCAATTCCATAGGCATCGTTAAATTCTAGAAGGATTTTTCGTAGATCTTCAGTCTTAGTGGGAAGTCCTTCGGAAGCCAAAAAGAGTTTAACGCTTGTGTTAGTTAATCCTTCGTAATATACTGAAGCAGGTTGGTCGTGTAGAAAAGCAAGATGTAGTTTAATGTTTGAGTTTGATGATATCGACTGTTTGAGTTATTGGTTAATCTAACTCTTGGTGGGGTCAAAGGATCCAGATTTATCGATGGTTCCAAAGTATCCCTCTTAATGAAGTAAATATGAGAATGGAAAGCATTCTTCGATTTGCAAATTTCGATGTTCTGCTTATCTGTGACTATTCTTGTATTTTCCACTTCACTTTTGTTGTTGCTTAAAATGGTAATTGGATTTTCGAAGCTAACGGGGCTTCAGATGTTCTTCGAACTCATATTTGACTCGGATGAAGGCGTTGGTTCGGAATATGAAGATTCTGTAGACCATTTAATGTTTACACCAGGTGGCCAAATTTCCTTATTAAATAATAAGTCAATGGAAGTTTTAGATTTTATACCTATTTTGAATGAGGATCCACTCGCTGTGTCGGAATCTTGACGGAGGGCATAATATCTAATATATTCCTTAATACCCAACTTTTCTTTAATAACGTGAACAACTTGTATAGGGTGTAAATTTTTGTTATATCCTCTAGCGTTATTAAGATGACCTCCTAAGGGTTATTTTATATATTTATTTATCCTAAATATTAAATATGCACTTTATATAGGCTTTGATTGTTAATCCAAATGATATTTTTGATTTGATTCATGTTTTTCTTCCTTATATTAATGTAAGACCATAAGAAACGTCAATAGACATTGACTATTGGCTATCATTCTAGCAGGAATAGGATTTATTGTAATTAAGGGGATCTTAAACACTTTGTATATTTTTTTATTTATTGTTTGTTAAAAGATATAATGAAATTATATTACCGAATTGTTTTAACTGAATTATCAATGGAAATTTAATACGTGAAGTATATTTTTCTTGAAAATGTGTCAAAGAATTTATCCAACGCAAAATCGATAAGTGGTTATAAATTTCTGTACTCCAGATTCCCCGGGGGCGCACAGAGAATCGAATAAATATATGAATGGGTCACCGTCGTATTCAGTATGAGGGTGAATGTTTGGTGTGAGAGAAGTTGTTCTCAATCATGGGTATTTTCCCCCAGCCGAGCGTTTGGCGGTTAAAAGATTCCATCATTCCGATCACTGTGGCACTCCTGAGGGCAGTCTCAGTCACCGGTGAACGATATCTATGACCTCAGCTCGGCTGCCCTGAATAGACAAGTAGCTTGCCAGACGTTTAGACACACGTTACTGCAACCATTAGACGACAAATCGTTATCGTTTTTCGCTTTAGTACCCACTTTTTTATTTTCCACTCACCAAATTCCCCCTCGCAGAAATCATGGACGGAGATCCAAAAACTACATTTTTACGACAGGTAGTAATGTGGAATCCTTTCCGGAATTTAAACGTGGACGCGACCTACATCACACTTTTTATCTTGATTAAAACACTCGGTCTCAGTTATATGTTTAGATTTCGACCCCTACTTATCACAGTTTTTTTTAATGCACCAATATTACTTATGATTATTGACATATAACAAAACATATGTAGTAAGTCTTAAATAGAGCAAAAATTGATGGCATAAGACAATTTCAGAAAAATAATTCTGAAAAGTCTTATAAACGACAGGAAGATCGATTTATAAACGTTTACGTTTTGAAAGCTCTTTATCTAAAATGAAATATTTGGCACAATCATTAAGAAATATGCATGGTACTCATATGTAAAAAAAAACTTCATGAATATTAATCTGCTTGATGTATATCCAAACAGATTTTTAGATATTTTAATTTTGAATTATTGTCTTCCGTATATCATAGTGTGACAAGTTTTGTGTCACTCTAATTTGTATATAATTGAACACATCCTTTGCTTTTGTACATTGATACAAATGTTGCTTCTTTCTTTATCTACGATTTCTCTCACTTTCATAGTTCCAATAAACAAAGCGTAACTGCTTTACATTTTCTATTTTTTGTACTGTGTGAACAATTTGCTCGTTTGTTATTTTTACCACTGTGTATTATAGTTTGTTCATTTCTTTTAC
The DNA here is from genome assembly GCF_040954645.1 of Diabrotica undecimpunctata. Taxonomy (NCBI): domain Eukaryota; kingdom Metazoa; phylum Arthropoda; class Insecta; order Coleoptera; family Chrysomelidae; genus Diabrotica; species Diabrotica undecimpunctata. Next base: position 41,210,000 of record NC_092812.1, read on the forward strand.
TTTTTTTTTGTTCGATTAGCACCAGGTATGCTTATTCTCAAATGCATTCAACTCATTTTTTAATGCAAATTTCCCCATATTTGACTTTTCTTTCCCACTTTTTTTGTTCTTAACCTAAAGTCAAGTTGATACTCATCTTTTAACATCCATTATTAGATTTGCTGCCCTCTCTAATTATCTATTTTCTGATAATTGTCTGATAATTTATATGGTTTGCAGTACTTATTTATTTAGTTAGGTGTCTATTATAAATCGGCCGTACTGCAGTCAGTTAGCTCATTGTACATCTTTTATTTATCCATGATACTCAACCCAAAATTCTGGAACCCTATACGAGCATGTATTGCAAATAGGTCTAGTAGGTAGGTACCGTATATTTCAGAGGCAATTGGTAGTCTCCAAAAACTCTTTGTCATCTGATATCTAGTACTGTGAAGTCATACAATATATGGTTTATTATTTTAGGTTTTATACTACAGCGTCTGCAGTTTACGTCCCTATGACACATTCCCATTATATGCACGTGTCCCTTAATTTCATTAATTGGCCCAGGTTCAAAAAGGCAGCCTATTAATATTAAGATGATTCCTGGTTGCTTTTCCGTCCAAACTTTCTTTCGGTCGCAGATCATGCTTTTTGGCACTTCTAAGACTGGCACCAAACCTATGTATTTTGTAGCTGATCTTCTTCTGGAAAGTGTTTCACTGTCAGTTATTTCTCGATTACCCTTCACTTATACCAATGGAACACTGCTATATTACGCCAGTCTATCGAGTTCTGGGCATATCCATACTAGTATAGAGTCTATTTAGGTCTCCTGAGAGACTCTATAGCCGCTTGACTATTAATGCGTATACTGCTGTTGTTTATGTTAATAATATGTATATACTTTATATTAATTTCTCTTGCATAATGCAAGATTGCATAAAGAGAATGGAATACAGAGGTATATTCTATAAGTGGGATAAAAGTGTATACATTGCTAGCACTTCTGCCTATTACTTTACCGGACCCTTCTGCAGTATTCGACCTATAGATGTAACATGTGTAAATCTGCAACTTCGGTTGTATGTTTTATCTAACCTATCCTTAGCGTGGTCGGATGTCTACTAACTTTAGACCTGTATTTGCATAGCATATGATTAGAAATCATCATCCGTACGGTACAACCATTTCATTTATGACGTTACCGTGTCCTAATCTAACCATTACGTTCTCGTACAGTCAATAATATTACATTCGCATCTCCATCTTATAACTGCAAAGGGTCTAGCAGGACAAACAAAGCTACTATTGGTTAGACTTTCAGAGCCTCTGTAATGTAATTTTAAGGCAAACAAGTCTTGGCACCTAGGTTAATTTGAAAATGGCATTTTTTTGCAGCAGTTTTGACCACCGTACTACTGATAGGAAAGTTATTGTTGCTTTTACCATCATGGTACAAATCCAGTACAATATGTCTGATTTTAAACCCATATTTTTATATGATCTAGCTATCATTAAAGTAGTCTTTCACTCTCTTCAGTAATTGTTTATATTTATTGATTCCAAGTAAACTTCAAGTCTAGTATTACCACAATATACTTTACTTAGATTTGCACTCACCTTTCACGCTTACAGATTTATTTCATTTAAATTCCTCCTTCAGGTAGATTTCATAATTTTGGACTTCTGGGGGTTTATGTTGAGCCCTAAATTTAAAGTTTATTCTGTAACTACAGTCAGAACATGTTCCTTTTTATCTATGTTGTGCCAATAAATTAGCCTTGAGCTTGTAGCGATTATAATTGCCTACCACATTGAGTATTACTTATAGGGGGTTAAAACTGGGAACATAAATTACTAGGCTAGAGATAGGGTAAGCAAACAAACCGAAACGTTTGCGAACGGCAACTTTTGGTTTGGTTGGAGAGCTGAGTCGTAAGTAAGTGAAGAAAAGAGGGACTAGGAGGAGTAACTACAAAAAGAGAAATCAAAAAGTACTTACATAGATTTCTTGGGCAACACAACACAAGAAGGTTCCTAAACTATTTAAATTGGACGCCGTTTACAAGAATCTTCCTGCTGGATAAAAAGAAAGGCTTTTCTTTCCTAAAAAAAAGTATTAAAAGGGTAAAAATCTTTTTAAAGGAAATAATTCTACACTTGGTTTAGAGAGAAACATTACACATTTAATATTACTTCACCATAAACTGTTATTACAAATAAAATTAACAGAATTTAAAAACAACTTACAATGGTGCTAGTTGTAACGGTTTACAACAAGCTTCAGACGTTGGGGACACTATAGGAATTTAAATTATTATTAAAATGAAAATAACTAGATTTTTCAAAGGAGCTTACATTGAAGTTAACCTTCAAGTTCAAACAAAACAATTCAAATTTATGGTAAAGTACCATTTGTCCAAAAAATAGGATAATACTGACTGTGATATGTCGAAATGAAATATCAAAACTTTTTGAGATATTAATTAAATTTTAACGGTTAACTTTATTTAAAGAAAACTAATATGGCAATAAGCTAAGTCATAAAACTTGTCATGAAAGCAAATTTTTTTTATTTATTAAAAATGTCTATTTTTACTTAGAAAAATGTGTGTATGTCAACAGTAGCAGTTCTAGTAGACCTCAAAGCTGCTACGACACACTATGGAGAGGTTTGCTGTTACACAAGATAGCGAAGTCCGGAGTTGACGGCAAACTATTCAATTGGATAAAATCCTTTCTCGGGGAAAGGTATCAGAGAGTCAAATTTCACAACCACTGTTTCACAAGGAGCTGTCATCAGCTGTCAATTGTTCAACTGAATGATAAACGATGTGCTCGAAATGATTAGAAAGACACCTGGTGTGGAAGCCCTCCTGTATGCTGATGACCTCCTAATATGGGCATCAAGTAGCAGTCTGAGAGCGCTCGAGGGAGTAATGAACCAGGCTCTGAAAAATCTAGCAAAAAATGGGCAGATAAAAACTGCCTAACAGTCAGTACAACCAAAACCATATATCAAGTACTTAGCCTTTCAACAAAACAGATTGCTGTCAAGCTGACGTATAAAGGAGTTGATCTGGAAAGACAGGACGTAACAAAATACTTGGGGGTGTACATAGATAAGAAAATGACGTGGAAACCTCAAATCGACGACATTGCAGAGAAAGCCACAAAGAGATGTCGACTGCTCAAACGTCTCACAGCAACAAAGTGGGGCGCCACGCAAGATGTCCTGGTAGCAACATACAAAACCTATGTCCGGCCGATATTAGAATATGGGAGTGAAGCTACAATAACTGCGACTACAAACACCACCTCCAAGCTTGAAGTCGCCCAGAACACTGCCCTTCGCGTCATCACCGGTGCTCCAAAATCAACACCGATTACATCAATGGAAGCCCAGACCGGTATTGAAGCAATACAATGCCGCAGAGAGCAACACGCGTTAACCTTCTGGGAAAGGCAAAGACGAATACTTCCACAAAAATATGACGAATATAGACAAGCAGCCTCACGTCTTAAAACACAAACCACTCCGCTTACAGTAGCAAACCAAATCATGGAAAAACCACATTGTCCTGTCGGAAGCCGCCCCCTTCCCAGCGCAAACCACACTGGCCCGCTGTCTACCAAACACAGAATTACTGCTTGAAAACCATAACGACCCAAAGCACTTATCGTCAGACATTGCCCTAAGAAAAGCCGCCCTAGAGACGATACACACCAAGTACCCAGCACATGAGTGGCTCCACATCTACTGCGATGGATCCTCGATGCTGGACTCGGGAAGAACAGGAGCAGGATATGTCTCAACGTTCTTCAAAGGCTCTATAGCTGTGGGTGCCCCTCTCACCAACTTATTGCTGCTATACACGAAGCTGCAAAAAATCTTGAGAATTTCCAACACCACCAAAAAGTTGCCTTCTTCATCGACTGCCAAGCCGCAATCCTCGTTTTGTCGACAAATCGATACACCGAATGTGCCAAAACAATATCTTGCCCGTCCAACTATCGAACTTGATGGAAAAAGGGTGGCTGATTACCTTACAATGGATCCCTAGTCATGTCGGTATTGAAGGAAATGAAGCAGCGGATGAACTTGCAAAAGAAGGCACTACTCTTCCACAGCCCCCTAGCTTCCAATCGTACACATCAGCAAAGTCCACCATTAGAAGAGGAATCAAAGCGAAGATAAAAGAGCAGCAAATATAAGCCGGTGCTGGAAAATCTTGGGCCCACCTAATAGAGTCACCAATCCCTCGCAACTTGCCGAGACCCATTAGTGTAGCCGTGTTCAGAACAACTACGGGGCATGACTACCTGGCCTTCCATCTACATCGCATCGGCGTCCGCGAAAATGACAACTGTCCACTATGTGATCAGCCCCAGATGGATGCTGCTCACCTTCCAGAGTACCCAGCCCTGAAAACAGACCCACCCGAGGAGGATGAAGATCGCTTACGAGAAACGGCTCGTCTATACTGGTCAGCGCGCCACCAAATGGCTAACATGACAAGGGTGGGCGTTGGCTAGTAAGTAAGTAAGTACTTAGAAAAATGTTTAACAACAAGTACCTTATATCACTCTGGCTGATATATTTTCTTTAAGAAAGTTTTTGGGATTGGGACTGGATCGAAACACTGCAAAATAACACAACTGTGTCTCACTCAAGCTGCAAATTGGTCTGACATTACTAGGGAGCACAAATATTCTTTGGAAGTTGGACACTGGATTCGGGACTCGAATTTTCTTGGATGACAAAAAACTACAATCTTCAAAGCTCGGCCTCTCAAACGCTCCTGCTTAAAACCACGTAGACTTCTCAAATTGTTAGAAAATATTATCAGATTCATTAAGTTCTTTACAGGCCAGTAAATATGTTTATCCTCCACATATCAATCTATTCTTAATTAAAGGCGCGTTGCAACAGCTACAATTTTCCTAGAAAACCATATCATTTATGTGGGTCCCATTCCATGTCGGAATAACTGGTAATGAGCTAGCAGACAAAACATCGTTTGGAGCAATAAACAATGTGAACATTCCGACTACAACAGGTATACCAATATCAGACACTAAAACTTTATTCAAAACTCATGTAAACAAAATCTGGCAAGAAATATGGGATCAAACAAACACAAATCTTAAAAGAATCAAACCAGATGTATCTTCAAAAAATCTTCCTATATCACCAAAATTATCGGCCAAACACCTTTCACAGTCAATCATATAATAATAGAATGTCCAGAGTACACCTCAGCCAAAGCGATATTCAAGATACCCAACGGCCTAAAAGAAGCACTGGTTACAAAATTCAATTATTAAGTTCTGTTTTTTTTTAAATTACTGTAAACTCTATAATACATTATGATTTAATTTTTGTTACATGTACATACATGTACACTGTACCATATTATTGTAAGTCATGAGTTCTAAAATGTATCTTATTTTCTCTATTTGTATCATAAACCTACCGCTAATAATCCTAGTGGTTGATGCGGATAAATAAAATAAATAAAAAAACAACAACTAACGCTTGTTTGATTGCATTAAATGGCCAAGTCCATTATTAGCCTAATTTGAAGAAATGATAACCAGCCATCTCCAAAAAATACTAAAAAGTAAAATTATTAGTAATTTTTTTTATAATTTTAATGATCCAACAATTAACCTACTAGTTTTAAGCACTAGTTTATTGTTTTCTATTGATTTTTATAAAAATATATGCTGCGAAATCGTTTTTTGCCTCCCTTTTAAAATTGGGTAAATAGGATTTAGCAGGTTAATACTTTAAGGCGACGAGATGCTTCTACTCGTACAAGGAAATTTTAAAACAAAATGTTGATAATTTAAAACAGAAAAAGAGAAAAACTTATTAGCGTATTGCTGTTTTTACTTGATTAAGTTTAAATAAAAAAAAATATAAGGAAATTTTTTTCATTGTATGCTTTTATTTGCTTCTATATTAAAATAAATAATTTAAGTTAAAAGCTACTTGCCTTTTTTACAATGATGAAACATATGATTTCGAGTTTAAAGTTAGTTGATAAAGGTGTTATGTACACAAAGGTCTAGCTTCACAAAATCTTGGTGTGTCTTTATAATATTATAAATAACAAAAGCTTCTTCTTAAGTGCCATCTCCGCGTGGCATCTCCTCGACGAAGGATGGCAATCATCACTGCTACTCTAACTTTTGATACTACAGCCCGAAAGAGTTCAGTTGAGCTGCATCCAATTCATTCTCTGAGGTTTCTCAGCCAGGACATTCTTCTTCTACCTATGCTGCGCTTTTCTTGAATATTTTCCTGCAATATTAATTAGTCGTAGGAATTCATATCTGTCGCCACGTATTAGATGACCCAGATATTGTAATGTTCTTATTTTGATGGAATCCAGTATCTCCCTGCTGTTCTCTATTCTTCTTAGTACTTCTTCATTTGTTATTTTGTCTGTCCAGGAGATTCCCAGCATTCTTCGATATGTCAAAATTTCAAATACTTCCAATTTATTGAGACATTGTATATTTAAAGTCCATGTCTCCACACCATACAAAAGAACAGAAAATACATAACACTTTAGTACTCGTTTTCTAAGATTTAGGCTGAGGTCCTTACAACATAATATTTGTTTCATATTATTGAATACACTTCTAGCTATTTCTATTCTAACTCTAATTTATTTGGTATAATCGTTTGTTTTATTAATGGTGGCCCCTAAATAGTTATAATTCTAAACTCGTTCCATCGTCTTATTATTTACGCGTAGATTGATGTATCTAATATTTTTCTTTGATATAACCATAAATTTTGTTTTCTTTATGTTTAGTGACAGACCAAATTCTTCACTCACTGCAAAAACCTTATCTAAAATTCTTTGTAGATCTGTAATATTTTCTGCTATTAGTATTTTATCATCAGCATATCTAATTTCACATATGGAATATGTTTTTTGAATATTTCCTTTGAGTATCCATTAAATGGTGATGGCGACAAGACACAGCCCTGTCTAACACCTCTTTTGATTTTTATTTGACTAGATTTTAAATTATTTATTCTTATGACAGCTTCTTGTTCATCATACAGATTATTTATTATTCTTATATCCCGTGTGTCGATGTTCTTTGTTGCCAGTAGTTGTATTAACGGATTACTTTTCACTGTATCGAATGCCTTGTTATAATCTAGGAAACAGACATAGATGTCCTGGTTTACATCTAGACATCTCTGTATTAGCACATTTACTGCATATAATGGTTCTATGGTTCCTTGGGCATTTCTAAATCCGAACTGAGTTTGTCCAATGTCTTGTTCTAACTTTTTATATATTCTACGATGAATAATCTTTAGGAATACTTTTAGTATGTGGCACATTAGACTGATAATACGGTGATCGCAACATTGTCTGGCGTTTTTCTTTTTCGGTATAGTCACGAATGTTGATAGAAGCCATTCTTTAGGTAATATACCTGTTCTGTATATGATATTAAATAATTCGACAATAACATGTATATTGCAGTCGGTTTATATTTTATTTATATTTAATATTTCTGTCGGTATTTCGCCTGGTCCTACTGCTTTCCCAGTTTTCATTTGTTTAATTGTATTTTACTTTATTTTTTGTTATTTCTGGTCCAGTCTCTTCAACGAAATATTCGTTATCTATTTTGTCTCGATTGTCGTTAAACAGCTGTTCTATATAGTTTGCCCATACCATCAATTTGTTTTCTGTATCCATTACTGTGTCTCCCTTTTTATCAACTAGTATATTTTGTTTGTATTCTGGTCTTCTAGTTAATTATTTTATTTTTCTGTGTAAATTAAAGCTGTCATCTTTATTTTGTAACTTTTCTATTTCATCACATTTTCTTTTAACCAATTTTCTTTTGCTATTCGAATTTGTCGTCGTATTTCGTTTTGTGTTTGCTGGTACAATTATTTATTTTTGTCCTTATATACTCTTCTGTTGTTCATCAAGTTTAGTATTTCGTCCGTCTTCCAATCTTTTTTCTTTTCTTTGGTTTTGCGTAGATACTAACAAAAGCACACAGTCTAAAATTATTTTCTTTTTACAGGTCTTACTCATTGGAATGAAAAACAAAATAAATAGTTCCAATACAAAACGCGTTTTGATAATTTACTCAAAACTTTCAAAATGTGATATGACACCAGTATCCATTCATATTGTCATATAATTATATTGAGTAGATTGTACATTATAATCAGTGAGTCAATGATATCACATTCTCATAAATTTGATCAATATAGTTTTATTGGATCTCTTTACTGAAATTAAAGGTTTTATTACTATCTGATCATTATACCGTTGAGGTTAAGAAGTAAAAACACAAGAAAGGTTTTATTGAATTGTTCATTATTAAATAAATTATAAGAGACTGTGCATTGTGGATTCCCTCGTATGGTATTACGAAGAGGAACTGTTTTATTTCGTGTTGTGCGTGTTTAAAATCATATGGGATTTTTCATTGAATTCCCTCAAATTATAAAACCGGAGTCCAGAGTAAGGGAATTTACTTGATAAGTTACTGAGTTTGGTTATTTATCAGGTTCGTCGTCGTACAAATTACATTTTACTACAATTACCAAGCGAGGCAAGACAGAGAGCGAAATACGTTGCTGTAAAATATTACTAATTAACGACTTTCAGGACATTCGCTATTTCACTTCGTTGCAGGGACGTATTCAAAAAACTCACTATTAAAATATTAAGAAACGCACACGATATTAATAGAAATAAGGTATATTTTATTTTTAATGATCTGCACTATATCATCAAATTACCCTACCTACCAGTAACTTTTTAAAAAGCATTTGCAAAAGACACAAATTTAGGTTTCGTTTTATCAGTTAAATTCTCAAAAGTAAATATACCCAAACTCAATCCGTAATTTTGTTTAAATATTGTTTTTATTATTGCAATTATTTGAGTTGACTAAATTATGGCGTTAATTTTGCTTATACACTTTGAACAAATTTAATTTCTTGTATTTAAATTATTGTACACAGTTTGTATACCTATGTATTAAGTGAGTCTGTCTCTAATATTTTTCATCTCATTTTAATTGAGGTAAACTCTTTCATTTTAAACGAAATCCTTTATTAAAAACTTATCAGGTCCTTCTTGGAATCGTGTCGTTGTCTGTTCGTCTGTCTCTCTGTAGGATAACGGAAAGAAAAGCTTAAGTCTTGATGTAGTTCCCATTGGCCCAAGGAAGACTTCCACTAAATTTGGAGTTAATAGGTAAAGGTCACCATAGTTACAGGTAATATTCGATTAATATTCGGTTTTAAAGCGATTCCAAGACGGTGGTTTTGGAGATATATAGCTCTAGTGACATGGGTTTGACGTCAGTTTGATTAATTTTTTCAGTGGTGTTGTGGATTTTTATCGTTGTTTTTGCATATCTGTTAATGCTGTAGATTATACTGGTGTATGGGTGCTAAATCTACATTCTTTCAAAGGTTTTATTTTAGCACCGAAAATCACCATCTCAACTGCCTTTAAAATTCATAAATATTAGCACCAGGGGTCTGTTGTATCCAATCGTTTTATTTATTTATAGAACCTCAAAAGAACTACTAGGGTAGTTTCCCTTATAGACATAATTTATAATTTTTATTTTTATTTATCAAGATGTCGTTAATTAGAATATGTTTACGTCTGTAATAAAGTCTAAGGCATTATGTTATCATCTTATCTCATATTCTTGAAATTTTTATTTGTGAAATCAAACCTTATTGCTAATGTACGATGTTTTCATATTGACTATATTTAATGCGAACAATGTCAGACATATGGACATACACAAAAATACTACATCAAGTAAGCAGAGTATCAAAAGCACGGGAAAGCAAGCTGTGATAAATCTAATGCCTACGATACACTATCGGCGATGATGGTTGATCATGTGATCATCTATGATCGGCACACACATCCAGTAAGCGTTCACACAATCGTCCGTAATAGTATGTCGAACCACAAGCATCAAACGATTCCCTTTGATGCATCTCCGAAAAATGGAATTCATGGGTTGTAGGTGATCATATAAAGATGTATGATGAATCCTTAATTTCGAAAAATGTTTAAGTAATACTTAAAAACAAAATATAATTTAGGACCCTCTTGGAGCAAGAGTTACAAGCAGTTCTTGACTGAGAATTTCGTGGAAGACAGAGTGGGTGGAGAAATTTAATCTTCAATACGGAGCAATCTAATAGCTATTATTAAAAACTTCCTATAGATAAATGGAACAAAAGAACAGGTTTAAATAAGGTGTAATTAAATAAGCACCCAGTGATCAACTGATAACATCGCATAGCAGCTATGACGATAAGTATAGATTTTCTAAGTCTACAAATAAAAAACTGCAGAGAACGCACACGGAGGCGACACTGATCGCGAACTCTATCCAAACAGGCCTTAATTAACTGAATCAGTGTTCTACAGGCGAACTCTCAGCACAATAACACAACGCCTGCAGAACTTACGACCGCTAGACAAAGTTTTAATTTCGAGTGAGCCCTAGATATACCAGGTCCAAATAAATCGTCTGCTGGGTGTTGGCGAAGAGCTTATGTATAGTAGATATGCCAAAGTCCTTAGGACTTGTATAATAGTTATTGGTAAATATACAATAAGTCCATTGGCTGTAGTAGTACTCCCAGTGTAGACCAGGCTTCCAGACAACAAAATAAAGAGATTGGTTAATTTTAGGCTAATTAAATTGTTAAACTCTTTTGGCCCTATTTCCTTAACACTAAGACTAACTGTTTTTCTCGATATATTAAAAAAAAACTATGTCATTCTCCCTATGACCATATAATAAATATCCATTTGTCCAGGGGCACACCTACCTATTGACCGACTGACTTAGATAATTCTTCCATTATTATTACACGATAAAACTTTAATAGACAAAGAAAGCTAACCAAAGTTAGTGAACCAATATGAAGATTGGATTAGGTTCAGAATATCTCTAGAAAGAATAACTGAACTATCTGATTCTCTGAAGACCGCTAATAAATTAAATATAACACTACAGAAACTAATGAAATTTACAGTTGTTTTGTGTAACACACCAGTTACTACATTAATGCTTTTTTTAAACTTAAAATATGTCGCAAGGTTCGGACAAGTAGCAAAAGTAGCTTTAATACCAAAACTAGGTAAATATAGAATGAAATATTATCATACCATCATCACCCATGAACGGAAATATCAACATCATGCGGCTTCCCGTATTTAGGTCTCCATGTCTAAAATTAGTAATATAAAAACAAAACCTAATAATCATACAACATTAAATGAAATCATTTTAATATTGATCAAGTGAACAGGATCACTAGCATGATCGATATAACCTTAGAACGAAAAAAGTGCAGCTTTTTTATCTTCTTGGATATGGCTAAGACATTTGATTTGAAGGACCAATATAAAAATTTAGATTAGTATATATCAGATATATACTTTAGAGTAAAGCAGGAGAAAGAATATTTTTATTTAAAAAGAGATTAGAGCCAATAATCAACAAATAAATGTGATGTTGCGAATTGTGTAATAATTAATTATATCCAAAAGGTATTCCTTAACTAAAAGAAAAAAGAAAATTAAAGTATTTAAAAATGTTCGTTTCAGCCTTTTTAACAAAGTCGCAGATAAATCGCAGATTGCTCCTATTTATATCTAGTATTGTAGATGTTTGGATCTCTTCTTCGAAGGTTCAATGTCTTCAAATATTTACATTGTTCGTACCAGTGATTACGTATCATCTATTTCATACAATCCGATATCTTTCTTTTGGCTTTGCTATGTCAAATAAAGTTTTTGGATCTAGAAGTGTTTCTTTTACGCCTCCCCTGACAAGAAGATTCACTTTTTAGTTCCCTTCAATATCAGTATACCCATGCACCAAGAGAAAACTTACTGTGTTACTTTTTCCGTCCAGAATCACATTCTGAAGAAGTTCCAAACTAACTTGGAGTCAATTTTATTCGATTTAAGTGCTTTTAATGTCGCCTATCTATCTAATATAATCTTCATCAATATGTTCCTGCAGTTATTCTTTACTAGTTACTGCAGTCATCTTCCTGTAGCATAAATGTCTTCTTGGAAAATAGCGTGATTACCTAGGCTTTCACTAACGCTTAGCCTTGGTTTTCCTTCGTATACTCTAGCCCCAACTCCTTCATTGGTTTTAGAGCTATCTGTATGCCAACATTGATCATCATGGAGTTATGACATCTTCCTTACTGGACATGCGCGCGTTGAAGGACGCTCGCATACAATAAGACTATTTATTTAAAACTTAATCTGTATACTCTCTAGCAGAGAATCTAAAATAATCAACCATATTTTGCACGGCTCCAAGGTATTAGATCGCAGGCAGCCAATACTTTTTAGAGAAAACCAAGTGACTCCAATAACATATGATACTCATCCATTGGTATGAGTACCATATGTTACATATAACATATGTACTAAAAAGTTAATACAGAATTCTGAAATGAGTATCATGAATAAATTGACAAATGGACGACGAACAATAATCCAATTGGATGCAGTACGACTGGTTTATAACAGACGGCCTCCAAAAAAAAAACAATTGCCGCCTTTGCTGATAACACCGCAGTCTATATAGTTGGCATGAATTACGAAATAGAACTACAGACGTTACAAAATTCAATGAACCAAATTAGCAACTAAAAAAATCGATAGGGAATCAAAATGAACTTATCCAAGTCGTTTTATATTGACTTCACTATTAAAAGAAGTCATTACATCCCATAATATATAATATTTAGATCCAGCAGTAAAACAATACAAAAAAAAAACAAAAAACAAAAGACATACTTGCTGTTTCGGCGAAACAAAGTATAAAATATATCTTTCAGCCTTCATTTCTTTCATTTGCTGTTATAGCATACAACTCTGAGGTGGTGTCTTTAAAATCTTTTAAAAAGTAAAGAGTACCGAATAAAAATGATCATAAAGCACATACACATACTTAAAGAGTGTATCATAGTGCAACGACGTATCATAGTGCAACGACTAAGCTCTTTAAATAATAGTCACTGTCGTTGGTTTCTAATATTTTGTGCTGAATTTTCCAAGTCAAATAATAAATCCTTTCCCTCACTTTTAATGACCTATTACATCGAAGAAAGAAGATACTCTAAACATATAATCGGCAAATAAATATTCGGGTATGAACTAGTTTACAACGTAATTGAACAAAGCGTTTAACTACATAGCTCTTTACACCTTTCAGTTGAGACCATTACTCACATATTTGCAAATATCACGTCAAACTTTATTAAAATATGTCACAAAAGAAATAGCAAATCTTTTCTCTATACGTTCTTGTTTGACAGTAACTGAGTGCTCCTTATGTGTAATGAGAATTTAATTCCACTAAAATAAGAATTAATTATTCTATGACAAAAAATCGTAACTGCAATAGTTACTTGATGATACTTTTAGAAAGGCTTTTACTTACTTACTTACTTACTTAGTCCTAATGCTTTACAAAACATTTTCTTTTAAGTAAAAAAAAAAAGGTGAAATCTTTCCAGACGGACTTGGAGGTAAGAATATAAATTTGCAAGTCCACCCCTGGAGCGGCAAACTAATCCACATTAAACTTCTTGCAAACTCATTCTTTAGCAACAGTAACTTTTTAATGCCTTTTGTACAATATTACGTAGCTATGGTGGGATTGATATAGGTAGGTACCCAAGTTTTTAGTTTTTATTTTTCAATGTTAATTAAGATGGTATGTTATTTTTTACGGCCTCATTACCAGCCGAACCCTTAATAGCAAACTGCCTTTTTGGCTTTTTTTATAACCTCATTAAGAGGGTGACAGTGCCACACGAATGCATTAGTTGCGTAAAGGCAAAAATTAGACGAATTATACGGTTCATAAAAGAAGATTCTGCTTAATGGTTTTCTTAAATGACTTGGATACGGTAGAGAATCCTTTAGAGAATGCATAGTAACGAGACAAAATGCATCAAAATATTTCACTTAAGCACTTTTTATGTTTAACAGGGTCGGCAACTTCTTTCCTTCTACACAGATTGTCTAAAAGATCGTTTATCCGAACAGCCAGGTCTAATACCAATTTTACATGTAATATCTAGATATTTTTTCCTATATTAGAAATATAGCTATTATTACAGAGAATGCAAGTAAAGAATAAATTTTATAAGTAGATCTAAACGCAATAAAGTGAAGTTTAATAATATAATATAAAAAAAATTGTATAAAACATAAAGAAGATAAGAAAAAAGATTAACAGTAATATTTAAAACTCTAAAGCTGCCATAAAGAGATCGAAGACCGGTAAAGCAAAAACTGAATTGATAATGTATCATCATCATCATTCTGGCTTTACAACCCTGCGTGGGTCGTAGCCTCCTCAAGAATTTCTCTCCAGTCGTGCCTATCCATCGTTTTTCTCCGCCAAGCACGTATTTCCATCCCTCATGTCTTCATCGATGTTATCAAGGAACCTTGTTCTGGGTCTTCCTCTTCTTCTCTGACCAATGGGTCTATCAAGAAGTGTTTTTCTAACTGGGTCATTTTGTTCCATCCGCATTACATGTCCGATCCATTTCAGACGTCTTATCTTAATATGATTTACGATATCAGGTTCCTGGTATATTCTATAAAGTTCGAAGCTGTATCGTCTTCACACTTCATTCTCATTCACGGTTCCATAGATTCGCCCTAGTACTTTTCCTTAGAAACATCCTAATATGTTTTTATTATTTTTTGTTAGAGTCCAGGTCTCTGAACCATATATTAGGACTGGGCGTATTATTATTTTGTAGGGTTTTATTTTGTATTTCTCGATATAATTGTGGATTTAAGGAGGAGATTGAGCCCAAAATAGCATCTGTTGGCTGTGCAAATTCTGCGGTTTATCTTTGCGGTAGTATTATTTTTAGTGTTAAGGAGCGCTAGAAGGTATAAAAATTCGTTCACTGCTTCGATGACGTCGTTTTCTATATCGAGTGGTCGTAGGATTTGTAGTTTGCTTAATTTTATATACTTCGTTTTGTTGGTGTTTATTATTAAACCCATTTTTGTAGCCGATTCTTTTAATGCTACATACGCCTCTCGTACAGAGTTTTCCGTTCTAACAACTGTATTGATATTATCAGCATAGGCCAGAATTTGCACTGATTTATTACATATTGAACTAGTGGTTGTGATTTGTGACATACGTATTAGTTTTTCCAGAGCCAGATTGAACAGTACACAGGAGAGAGGGTCTCCCTGGCGCAGCCCATTATTTGTTTTAAAAGGTTCAGACAGTTCCCCCTGAATTCGTAATCTACAATATTTTATACGCTGCATTTAGAAGCGTAATTCCTCTGTGGTTAGACCATTCAAAGATATCTCCTTTTTTGTGTATGTTGCAGAGTATTCCAATATTCCAATCATTGGGGAGGGGTTTCTGTGTCCATATTTCTTTTATAAGCTGCTGTAATGCCGTAATGGTATCATGGCTACCTTCTTTATATAGTTTAGCTGGGAGACTATCTATTCCGGGTGATTTGGTTCTGGCTAATTTTTTAACTGCATCTTTAACTTCAAGAATCGTTGGTAGTTCCTCTTTGCTCTCGCCTGCTCACCTTACCTTAGTTGTTTCATCTTCCAGCTTTTCTTCTTCTTGTTCTTCCTCCATATTAAGTGCCTGGTTAAAATATTCCACCCATCTACTCAATACATCCTTCCTTGTTGTTATAGGTCGCCATTCTGACTTTTGCATTGTTTTGTGGTTGCCTTGAATTATTTTCTGTTGATGTTAACTTTCTTATAGAATGCTCTGAATTCTTTCTCTCTGTTAAGGTTTTCTATATATTTAAGTTACGTATTTAGGTGGTTTCGTTTTTTCTTTTGTGTATCCTCTTGTCTTCTCTTCTCTTTATCTAGTAATTATCTACAGTGGTTCTAGTTCGTCGAGTAAGCATCTTTCTGTAGGCTTCATTTTTTTCTTTTGTTGCATTCTTGCATGCATCGTCAAACCAATGATTTTTACGGGCACCAATTTCTGTTCCTATTTTATCTTTCGCTGCTGCTTCAATGTCTTCCTTTATTTCGGTCCAGTAGGAGTCTATATCTGTCTGGCCTTCTTCATTTACATTTTGATTCCTTAGCCTGTTGGTGAAGTTTTTCGGGTACCGTTCTGCAATTGTTGCATCTCAGCTTTTGCTCATTCCATTTTTTTTTTTGTATCCATTTTATTTTCTTTACTGGTGTTTGGTAATGTATAGAATCCGATAAACATGACCTTACAATGACATCTTTTTCTTCTTGGTGTGCCTATCCATGATGAATGTTGGCGATCATCATAGTCAACTATGCAAATGTACTGTTCGGGTCAATATGACCCAACTATGGTTTACGGTCCTTAATCGAAATAAAATAAGCTAGTGGTGCTAAACAAAACTTTATTAACAAAAAATTATAGTTAATTAAACAAAAATTATGTCACTAATGTAAATTAAACCTTATTAACAAAAATAAAAGGCTTTTTTTCTTTCCCAGAAAAGCCTAAGAACAAATACCTACAAAATTTAATGTAGTTTACAATTGGGACAGTAATAAAAAGAATGGGTTTTACAAATATGTTTGTGACATATAAAACATAAAATATTAGTCTTGTTATCGATTTTAGAGCAAAATTTACAGCGTGCTCATTTAGCAGGCGGAGTTGGATTGTCCATAGACGGTTCACTAGAATTTCCATCTTCTTTACTCGCTTCTGTTCGTGTTCTTTTTACTAGTTCTAGTGAGTCTTTAGTTCTTAATAAATTTTTCCTGGAAAGGATAAGTGGTTTTACCAGTGTATTTCCCAATTCCTCAAGAAAAATTCGCCGTTTTATAAGTTTGTTGGTGTTACATTGGGGATGTAGTGATGTCCATAAAACGAACGCATTGTAGGCAGAAATGTCCAGCGTACTATAGAATACAATCAAAGGCCAGCGATTTGTCTACCTCTTACATATATATGTACCAACAAGCTGATCTAGAGTATCCACTGTTCCCTTACTGAAATTGTAATCTAAAATAATTTGGGGTTTTTTGTCATTTCTATCACTAATAGCCTTATCATGATGCAAAGTACTCATAAGAATAACATTTTTATTCTTTTAAGGAATATGTTAACAACAGTGGTATATTGGGTGAAGTAAAAAGACGAACTCTGAACTTCTTTATTCGCAATTTGTGCTGGAAGCTCTGGCTTATTTTTTCTTATAGTTCCCAGCATTGTATTTTTTCGTTTTAGAAGAAGTTGTCCTAAATTATATGATGTAAAAAAGTTATCACAAGTAATATTGTGCTTTTAAATCACTACTCTAGTCGCACACATTCCTTGGTTCTGTTCCGGCGCGGCACCTGCTTCCTTTCTTGTATAGATCTGTAATTTTAGAGCATATGAACTTTTACTGTCAATAAAGGCAAATTTTTATGCCATATTTCGCCGGTTTGCTTGGAATGTACTGTTTGAAGGGACAGCGGCCTCTAAAGGCAACTAATTGCTCGTCAACAGTAACATTTTCATCAGGGTTAAAAAATTTTGGTAGATTTTCTACCCATTTTTCCTAAATTTCACGCATTGCAGCAAGTTTATCAGTACGTCTTCTATCCTGTCTAGTAGTCTTGTTATCAAAACGTATTACGCGTGAAATTTTTGTAAACACTTCCATTGTTGCTCTAAACACAATACGACCCGTTTCTTCATTCCACAAACTTTTAGTTGATTCGCCATGGGACTTAAAAACTCTAGCCAACAATAAAAGACCAATGTATGCTTGAAAATTAATTTTATCCAAGTCTTTCCAGTTGATTCCAAAAACACGCTGTCGTTCCATATTGGTCATATTTATAATTTGGTTTGCAACTATGTCAGAAAAGAGTGAGTCAAATGAATTTTTGATATCGAAAATTCGTGCACATGCGTACCTTGTAACACCTGGAGCATTATTTATAACATTGGCTGGGAAAAATGATTGCGTTGATAAGGAGGATCGAGAGACCACTGGACATTACTGTCTTATGAAGGAACTGTTACAGAAGGTTCTACAGGATGTTGTACGTAGAATGGAACAGCAGAATCATCACTACTTTCTTCCTCACTCTCAGTACCTGTATTGTTTTCTTTTTCTAATATGCACTCATCACTCTCACTCGTGTGAGACACATTCGTGAGCTCGCGAAGCTCATCTTCGGTTAACATTTTTCGATGCGACATTATCAACATGCAAACATATACTCATAGACTGAAATTTGAACTGTAAATGAATGCGCTTGGCATATCAGTGTCCTACCAGCCTACCACTTGTCTATCACCCTCACTTCCTTTTACGTGACATGCTCTTCTAAATGACTTCGTCCAGCTACACTACACATTTTTTGCAAGTTCTAGCTTGCAGAAACTTGTTTCTATTTATAGACGTAATTGACTGACAAACTGTTATACAAAAATATTGCCAAAAATACTGCTGACAAAAATACTGCCAACTAAACATACGTACACAGGTAATTTTTAACGGTTTAAATACGTGGGTCGTATTGACCCGAACGTACTATAGGTAACAATTTAATTTTTATCATAAAAATCAGGAAGTTGATTTTTTATCTTGTATGCAATTGAAAGACCTCATATTAGGTAATACAGTCGCGAAACACCAAAATGTTACGCCGCGTAATAATTTACAAAATAAGTAATAATTTTTTTTGGGTCAAATAGACCCGAACAGGACAGCAAGGTTAATTTTTGCTTGGAAGTTGGAAACTGATAGAACTTGAATTTACTATTTCTTGTATTTTTACAATCTATAACACAGCATTTACGAAATCCCATTTTCTTCAATAAGTACTTATAAAATATGCTAACAAAGTTTCACAATTTCACCGCTGCACGCGCACGATCGTTTCTCGTATCTCTTTCAAGTACTTTCACACAATGAATACAAATGGCTAAACAGACGTAAGCTCGCATGTATTTGAATGTATAAAAGCTATATACGCACAAACGCACGTACGCGTAAAAGTATACATGCAATAGCTCTAACACTAACGTCTCTAAATTTTTAAATATTCGTATATATGTTGGGCAAAGTTCCGCACAAGTAGTAAACTCCAACGCGCAGTAAACTCATGCATATACGAACACACTATCATTAGTAGTCGCACATGCAAATATGTATGCAAACACACGTATCATACTTACAGGCACATACATATATACCATACAAACAAACAAGAATGCACATGCCCACTGGCACACACCCACACACTCACACATGCCCAATTCTCAAATTTATGTACATTATAAGCTATACGTACATACACACACAATTTTATCCAATTATATAAAATAAATGACTACAAACTTTTAGTTTTCTTTATTCTCTACCTCGTATAATTTCTTAAGCATATCCTGAACAAAGAATAGATAACGACATCACTGACTTCACTTATTCGTTGTAAGCTAATAACAGTGTCATGTTTCTTCATATCCGAATCATACCAGTACAAATTTAATTTACTTCAACCGAAAAACAAGTGCCTTTACGTATGTATACGAAAAATAATTTATAGTATAACACTGTTCGTGACGTAAAGAAAAACAGCTAAATCCTTAATAACATCGTATTAGGGCTAGGACCAGAATTAATTTTCGTAGCTGACATTTTAAATAAGTTATGTGCCTATCGTCGTATATTTTTATAAACCCCATTTAAATTTGCTGGCGTTCCTAACCGTTCACCCTATTTAACCTCAGTTTCCTGCCTTGGATGTACCTCAACACCAGTGCTATCGGGGATATACAACAAGTTTCCTGAATGAAAATTATTCCTTTTGTTATATTTATCTCGCGAGGTTCTGTTCTTTATTGCCCTTCAGGCCATCTGTCATCCTTCCACTTGGGTCGATTTATGTCTATATTTTCGCATTCAGATCCACTAAACTGTCTCAGAAGTTTTCATTTAAAAGAAAGTTCTTTTATCATTTTTAGTTGCATTTTTCTTTATCTAATGAAATTTGAACTTACACGTTAAAACATTTATTAATATTTCTTTGAAAATAAAGTAAAATTTCCTACTAAAACTTGGTTATATGTTTATAATTGAAACAGTCCTTAATAACTATTAAGTTGTGATAATATTGCAAAGTTGTGAATATTTAAGAGTCAAAGTATTTTATTATTGAATATTATCTTCTCTTAATTGGATGTATTTATTTTAACGAACTTGCAACGCCTTTAGATCATTCAAAAAAATATATATTGCTCTGCTAACCTGGCATTATACAGCTTTTGCCATACCATCTCTTTATTTGAAAAAAAATACTCCCTTTTAGACTTTTCTTATTTGAGAAAAGACATGATAGTCAGACGAAGTGGGTAATAAATAAAATAACTCGATCAATGGAAGAAAAATAGTTTATCTACGTCTGGAAGAACAATCTAGATAGTTAAATTGTACTGCTACAGTTTCTTTGTACAGTCCATGAAAGGTTCTTGCTTAGATGAATCGATATGATGTGGAATGCAATTTTAGATCATCCCATGTCAGTCCATTTATTGTATGCTTACTTCGTAAGTTGCAGAAAGCACAGATTTAGGTAAGAACCTGAATTTTGGTTTCGAATAAGAAGAAATCTTCTGATTTTCACCTTTTGTTTTATTCTTAGATGTCGCTGTATGTGTCTTTAGGAAGTTATTTCCTTATTACTTCCTTTGACGGAAAAGATTTGATTTCACGTTTAGGATTTGTTATGAGGCGCTCTCATGAGTCCTACAAGGACGAAATACGTATAAGCGAATTATAGAAACACTAGGCGTAAAATCAAATCTTAACTGTCTTTTCTATTAGATAATTAGCTTTAAGCAATGATAGATATCATTAGAAATATAAGAACAAGGCTAGCTGCACCCATTAGGGATCTTGGAACACATACAATTTTAAAAACCAATCTTTGTAATGCTGGGTCATTGTTCATTGTTTAAATGATTTCGAAATATTGTTTTTCCAAATACACTATTTTTTTTATATTTTTCTGTATTTTCACAACTTTTTAAATTTCTTGAATATAATGGGCAATTACAAAGTGCTAAAAGTCAGCTTACAGTGATTTTATTACCAATTCCAATAATAAACCTAGAGACTGTTGAACAATAGTAAATTTCGAAAAAACAATAGAAAATCCAGTTCGGTACAATTTTTGATCTACCTCCAGAAAAAATATAAAAAGTGAATACACCTTTCACTCATCTTAATAGTTTAATTCTATCAACTGGAGTATTTCCGGAACTACTAAAATACTCAAGAGTACTACCTGTCTATAAAAAAGGTGATTACTCAAAAACTGACAATTACTGACTCATACGCATTGTTTCTACTTCTGGGAAAGTGATTGAAAACGTTAACAAACAACAATTGTAGTCCTATTTTGAGTCCAATAATTACTTTATCAATTCACAATATGGATTCAGGAGTGCTATTTTGCTACGAATGCAGTATATAATGTGAGCGAGTTGATTGTGGGGCTTGAACGCGGAAATCTCATAGCAATTTCTCTTTACGATTTGTCGAATGCTTTTGACTGCGTTTCATAGCACATTTTGCTCCGCAAATTAAATTACCATGGAATCAGAGGTCTCCCTCTTAAGCTAATAACTTATGTGGTAGTGTCTAAAGGCCATCTCCCCGATTTTCTATTCGTAAAACATAGAGTGCCACAAAGTTCGGTATTTTGACTTTTGTTTATTATTTATGTCAACGATTCGCCTAAATTCAGATCTCCGTACAAATCCGTAAAATTCATAGATGATGTCTTACGAGGAAGTTTCTATTAAAACTAGCACATGGTTTGCTGCAAAAAAACTTAAACTTGACTCCAATAAAACACAAAACTTGGTTATATATGCAAGTAATTTACATAATGATGTAGTTAATAAAGATACTGTTAAACTATTGGGAATAAACATAGATAATCGACTGAACTGATCGACTCATATCTCACAACTAAAGAAAAAGCTATCATGTTCATTATTTATTATTCGACAACTAGCAAGGATTGTCAACTTTGAAACAATAAAAATGACATATTTATCTTTATTTCACTCACACCTAAACTATGGATTAATCATATAGGGCAATTCAACAAATGCATTTTAAATTTTTAGAATGCAAGAGAAAACTTTATCAAGTTAAAATTATACAGCTATCTACTCTGTTCACATTTTGTACTAATTTACTTAATTCCTAATGAAAAAATAATGAAAGTTTACTATATAAATGTATGTTTACGAATTTCTACATGTACTAAGACATGTAGGAATTTTCTCCAATGAGAAAACACCTTTAATAAAGTTTACACAACTACTATTGCACATATTATTATTATTTAAATAATCTATTACTCAAGTCCGTTGGTTGGAATCGTTTTAAGCGACGCATTTCGTCCGTAGTTTCCTGTAGACCACTGGCTTTATATTTGTGTTTATCACTGTTACGTGTTATTTTTTTTACGAATGATATTTTCAAGTCTCCCTCGATTAGCATTTTGGGCACATACCACGGGACATCTGTTATTATGCGCACAATCTTATTTTGAACTCTTTGGAGGATTTCAAGGTTTAAGATATTAGCAGCACCCCAAAGTTCCATCATTCCGTATGTCCATATAAGCTTTAGGATTGATTTGCAGATAAGGAGTTTATTTTATATTTTTAGGCTAGATTTCCTGCCAATTAGCCAGTACATTTGGTGCAGTTTTAATCCCAGCTGTTTACGTTTTGTGAAGATATGTATTTTCCACATCATTCGATGATCTAGATGTCATCTAGATACCAAGGTACTTTACGTCATTGGTTTGTATGGGCATAGGGAAATAATGACATGATGATTGGCAGTGGACGTAGAATGACGAAGGAGAACACGATTGTGTTCTTGAGACGATTTAACAGGTAAAACGTGACTTAACAGAGAGACAGATAAAAAGACGAAAATGAAGAAGAATTAATAATGTGGTGATCTATGGAACAGAAAACGAAAAGAAGACAAATTGTCGGCTGTGGAAACGAAGAAGATTTGACAGCTGCGGAAAAGAAGAACTGACAAACAGACAAAAAGGAAAAATTGACAGCTGACGGTTGCGGAAAAGAAGAAGATTTGACAGATGGAAAAGAAGAATTGAAAAGACGACGAATTGAAACTTGAAAAATGGTTCCGGTTTTGACTAAGGCTCATGCTTGGACGGTAATGTAGATTCAACGTTTACCGACAGTGACTTCAGAGTAGTTCAAAGGTCCCGTCCTATCTGACCAAAGCCACCCATACACTGCTAAGAGTGCTGTGTTATGAGTTCTCGCATGATATTTTTAAGGTCGCCAATTTCATTTGGTATGGGTTATTCGTGCCTAAAGGTAGCTGTTGGACTTGTGCAATTTGTGCATAGCTAACGTTTACTTGGGTGTTACTTACTGTTTTCCTGGTTTTATCCCTTAATTTTGGATGGAGTTTTTCCTGCAGCTGTTTATGTATTACACAATCTTGATAATTTGCCAGGTATTTTTGTTCACAGTTTACACACTTTAAGTTGTTGTCTTTCACTTTCCTATAGGAATTTGGGGTGTGATGTGATTCATCGCATTTTACACACCTTGGAATCATCTGCCAAAAATTTTTGTATGCCCATACCTCTGGCATATGTTAATTTAAATGACAATGTTGTTCATCAGTAAATGGAGAACAGCTCCCAAAGGAATAGACGGAAGCATATATGACATCTATATTTAAGAAAGGAGATATAAAACGATGCGAAAACTACAGAGGAACAAGCGTAATATCATCTATAAAAACACCGCGGGTATTTATTTGCGAAATAAACACCCGCGGATCAACTGAGAGCATGGCGTAGGACAGCAGCTATGTCATTACAGGATCGGACCGGTATAGAAAAATCTCTTTACCGGTCTGATACTGAATAATCACAGGCGGTAATTATGATTTAACCGGTTGTAATACTGCGAACTAACCGAACGATTACCGGTAAAGGTAATCCCCCATTTGTTAGTCAACAGCTACGGGTGGAAGAACTGACATGTGGTAGGGCACTTTATTGCCCCGGAGCTGAGAAATTGACTCCAAAGGCGGAAGAGCTAAATTAGCCAACGGCATTGAGATGTGGAAAGCCACGGGATGACTACCACATTAACAATCCGTA
Source organism: Diabrotica undecimpunctata (assembly GCF_040954645.1). Classification (NCBI taxonomy): domain Eukaryota; kingdom Metazoa; phylum Arthropoda; class Insecta; order Coleoptera; family Chrysomelidae; genus Diabrotica; species Diabrotica undecimpunctata. The sequence goes on from NC_092812.1 coordinate 41,234,257, forward strand.
AGGATATCCCCAGGACACCACAATGACTAAAAATCCCAAACAAACGGCCCTCAATCCCGGCCACCCCTTAAGTGGGGAAAGGGTGCTTAGAATCCCCCGGTCAGCCAATAATGGCTCAAAAGTTAAAAGGATCGGTACGTGGAACATTCGAAGCATGTGCCAAGCAGGCAAAGCAGCAAATATTATTCAAGAAATGACTCGCCTGAACATAGATATTTTAGGATGCAGTGAAGTTCGATGGCAAAATTCTGGAATAAGAATTATAGATGAACACCATATCGATTATTTTGGAGACGACACAACAATAAACAGAAATGGCGTAGCGCTAATAGTAAAAAAGGAAATAGCTAAAGCAGTAATATAATTTACGCCCATATCAGACAGAGTTGTGCTGTTGAGAATTAACTCAAGTCCTTCTAATATAAACATAATTCAGGTTTACGCACCGATATTAGAATTCACTAAAGAAGACTCTCTAAAACTGACCAAAAAACATGAACTTACTATTATCATGGGCGATTTAAATACCAAAATCGGACAAGGTACAGTCGAGAATGTTGTGAGGTCATATGGTCTTGGGATAAAAAACGAAAGAGGGGAAAGGCTGAGCCAATTCTGCCAAAAGATGGATATGGTTGTAAGGAATACACTTTTTAAATTACACCCAAGAAGACTTTATACATGGAAAGCACCCGGTGATACCCGACAGAAAATCATAAGAAACCAAATTGATTTTATCAACATAAACACAAGGTTTAGAAATTCCATCACCTCAACAAAAACATATCCAGGCGCAGATGTCTTCTCAGATCATAGTTTATTGGTTGCAAATATTAACATAAAACTTAAAATAATTTATAAGAAAATGGGGCCCAAGATAGATATAAGACTACTAAAAGAAAATGAGATCCAGAAAGAAGTCAAAGCAGATTAATAATTCATAATATATTAGCAATTTACGAACTTATTTTCAGGTGCAGGCGGAGACATCTACTGTTCATTGCACGATTTGTGCAGTAGATGACACAACACCGATCAAACTAAGGGAACAAGAAATGCGCATAAACCGTCTTACTAAAAACGAAAAAATGTGCATCTAGATGGGTAAACCTCTGCACAGGCGACATCCGAATGAATTCAGTCAAGACTACGTCGACAATATAGCGTCGAACTATTGGCTGACATCAGGAAATATGTTCCCTGAAACAGAAGTTTCATTACTCGCTATTCAGGATCAGGTTATACCCACCAAAAATTACCTGAAATATATCGTCAAAGACCCTCAGGTCCAAAACGACAAATGCCGATATGGATGTCAAGCCCAAGAAACTATCCAACATCTTACCGGGGGCTGCCAGGCATTTGCTGCAACTGAATATAAGGAACGGCATGAGTCAGTAGGGAAGATCCTCCATCAAGAGATAGCTTTTAAACTGGGACTTCTACAAACAAACCATCTCCCATATTATCAATACGTTCCTGAGAGTATGCTTGAGAATGACACCTACAAGCTATACTGGGATCGCACTGTGCTCACAGACCAAACTGTAGCACATAATAGACCAGATCTCGTACTAGTTAATAAACTAACAAGACAAACAACACAAGTCGATGTGACGATACCTAAACAACAATAATCTGCGTGTTAAGTACAACGAAAAGATCGCCAAGTACAGAGATCTGGAAATACAAATAAGGAAACAATGGAGAAGGGAAAGTACCCAGATGATACCTATTATTCTTTCTACCACTGGAGTCATCCCGAAGAACCTCCTAGAAAACATAAAAAAGCTGGGTCTAAATGAACATCTATATAAGATCATGCAGAATGCTGTGCTACTTTCGACGTACAGATGCGTGAGAAAATTTTTGGGAGATACATCGACTTACCAAGTCACCTAGGACTCGATAACATGGAAAGAGTCCCACCAGAGCTCAATCCTTTTGATACCGTAAGTATATGGGATGAGTGAATTTTTCCCTTAGAGGGAATGTGAGCCATATAGCTAAATCTGAAATAATAATAATAATTAATAAGAATTATAAAAGAGACATAAAAGAACAGTGGAACGAAATAAAGACATCTATTACCACAATTTCGCATGAATATCTAAAATCAAAAAGAGAAAATAAGCAAGAATGGATCACAGAAAAAATATTGCAGATGATGGAATAGCGAAGAAAATTAAAAGGTAGAAATGACAAAGAAAACAAAAAATTGCATAAGACTATACTAAAGAAGATAAAAGGAGCAAAAGAAGCATGGCTGATGGAGAAAAGTACGTAAGTTGAAACACTACGATTTCCATATTCACAAAAAAATTATTGTACAGAATAACAGAAAACAACCCAATACAGGCATAGTTGTAGACATTGAAGGCCAGATTTTAACTACCATTGAAGATAAGTTACGAAGATGGAAAGAATATATGCAAGAATTATTCGAAGATGCAACACGAAGTGCGACTGAAATAAACAATCCCTACGGTCCAGAAATAACAAACAAAGAAGTAACTATGGCCATTAAGCACATTAAAGATGAGAAATCACCAGGACCTAATGAGGTGCATGGTGAAATTTTAAAGCTATTAGAGGCACACCAAATCACAGCTCTTTCGAAGCTAACATCTACGAGACTGATTATTTACCAAAAGACTGGCTACTATCAATATTCATTCCACTTCCTAGAAAAGCCAACGCTAGAACATAGATTAATTAGTTTGAAAAGCCATGTACTTGAAGTACTCCTTACTATCATTCACTCGAGCATATACACCAAATTAGAAGAACACCTGAGTAAAGTTCAATTTATGTTCAGAGCAGGACTCGAAACGAGGGAAGCACTTTTTAGTTTGCAAGTTCTAATACAGAAAGCCAGGGATGTCAACTGCGATGTGTATGCATGTTTCATTGATTTCGAGAAGGCATTTGATACGTGGGAAACTAATCGATATCCTAAAAACATTAGGACTCGGTGGTAAGGATATAAAACTGATCTCAAACTTATATTTCTAACAAAAAGCAACAGTGCGATTAGAAAATTAACTGTACGAGATCTTCACAGTCGAAAAAGGAGTTAGACAGGGTTGCATATTGTCACCGGTATTATTTAACATATGCTCTGAAAACATCTTTAGAGAGGCCTTGGACGAATCAGAAGATGGAATTGCTGTAAATGACTAACTTATAAACAGTATTAGATATGCAGACGATACAGTGTTGCTGGCAGATAGTGCGCAGGGGCTGCAAAGGATGATGGGTAACGTTGTAGAAACATGTAACAAATACACCCCAAAAATGTTAGAACACCAACATTTACGCCCAAATTACAATAGGCGATACACCGTTAGAAAGAGTGAAAAAATATGCTATTTGGGCTGCAATATTAAGGATACTTGAGATACAGCAACGAAACAAAAACTCGTATTTAAAAAGGAAGAAGCTCTTTCAACAGCCTTAGGAAGATTATCTGCAACCTATCTTCAAGTATCAATATACGCATAAGAATTCTTAGATGTCTTTGGTGTCCTCCTCGATGGAGTAGAAAGCTGGAGCCTTAAAAAAGATGCCATAAAACGATTAGAGGCATTTGTAATGTGGTACTATCGACGTATGTTGAGGGTATCATATATACACCACACAGGTAATATAACTATTCTCCAGGGGCTAAAAAAATACAAAGAAAATATTAACACCGTAAAGAACAAAAAATTGGGTTGTTTCCACCACATCATGCGTAATATTAAATACTGACTTTTACCGTTGATTCTACAAGGCAAAATTGAGGGTAAGAGAGGCCCTGGACGTAGGCGTATATCCAGGCTGGCTAATCTTAGGAATTGGACTGGTCTTACGTCAATTGATTTATTTCGAGCTTCTGTGAATAGAACATTTAGAAGAAGAAAGTTAGGTACGTTTTTCTTTATTCAACACCGATTTACTATCATAAATTTTTGTTTTGGCGAAGCCGTACTGAGTTGCTTTCCATTTTTGTTTTTATATTGCTCTTTGCCTTACTGCACTTTCGATTGTACTTGAATCATGGTTGATGAAAAGCATGTGACGTTCTTAAGTTTATACTTGTTTACCATCACTTATTCCTTATCAATCGTGTTCTTGTCTTGTCCCTCATATCTTTCTTTCCAGTTTTCTTCTCGTTTTTACTTGAATCTATATTTTTTTTTTCAATTTATCTAGGGTAATTACTTAATCTCTCTAAGCTGACTAATTAATGCAGTATCTCTAATTAGACACTGCATTAATTAATGTAATTATCTAGGGTAATTAATGTATTAGAACATTCGACAATATTCGACAAGGAAAATTTCTAATATCCTAGAACTAATTTTCTGCTGTTTTAGTTTTAGTTGTTAACATGCTCGACACAACTGGAACCAAATTCAAATCTTACTTAAATTTTGAGACATTATTTATACTTTAAATCTAATTTTATTATTCGATTATTGTGAGTGTAAACACACTTGTCGATGGTTTCAGAAATTTCTCAATATTTCAAACTATTTTTTAAAATATTTATTCTGATGTCATTCTTATTATTTTATCGTTTAAATAACGCTATTGTTCATTTCACAATACTCATTATTCGTGATTTCATTTCGTAAGAACCCGGTATCGAGTGTGACCTTGCATATTGTTTATTCACCCTATGAAACATTTGATAAATTACCTCTTTAAAGTGTCAAAGAAGTGTCACGCCTAAATTGTATTGTATCAATCCCGGGCTGTACTCACTGTTGACGTAGATGCATTTGGCTTGTCACTATGTCTCTCAAGTTGGAAATCGTAGAAGGGAATATATTTATACTTGCTTAATCAGATTTTAAAAATGATTTCGTGATGTAATCTATACCATTATATTGCTTAAATCTCATAATACATAACCTGTTTTAACGGAAAAAACGAATGTGTAAAAATTAAATGGTTGTGACATGTTATATCGAAATTTGGTACTCGAAAAATTAGGACACTAACAAGAATAGGAAAGGGTCAAACTATATAACGAGAAATTCTTCAAAATCTCTTGTTATGGAGTACATTCAGGCGACATATATCCAGAGGCTGCAGACAACATTTCATACCGGGCTTTTCCGAGGAGTCAGAAAACATTTTGGCCAAATACGAAAAACTGTACAGTCAAAATTCATTCAATGAAGAAACAATTGCATATGGAATAGCGCTGATTTAAATACACAGTGAAGCAACACAAACAAAGTGGATGGACAGTTTGCACATAATGCACAGAAATTAAAATCAACTAGAAACCCCTAATCCCAACGAAATTGCCTCGAAAATTGTTTTCATGATTACAGAGACATTAATTATTTGATTACTGAATGGTAACGTTGTTTGTGCGGAGCTCTCTTATTCATAAGTAATTAAGATATGGATATCATTTATCGTGAGTGGTATCCGATGGTTGGTTTTTACCGTCATTAAGTTATCGCAAAAAAATTAAGAAGTAAATTATTTTATTTACTAATAAAAATTGATGCATGGTGTTCCAACTTACCATACAAATGAGGCGTATTTAGGCTAAGCACGCGCTTTTTCAAGAGAATTGTAAGAGATCACAAAATGAACAGGCCTTATTCAATGCTTAGCAAGCTGCCGAAAATCACAAGGTTAAACTTGTGTTGCTGTTCTCGAACTACAAATAGTACAGTTGCAGACACAAGTTGCGGGGTTGGCAACCAGACAGAAGAAAGAAAAAAAGAACCAGCAAAAGAAGCAGAATACTGCACAGAGGAACAGGAAGTAGCCAAGGACACCAGATGGATTAGAGTGAAAGAAAAAAATTACAAAAGACGAAAAATGGATACTTCTCCCATACCACCAAAACCTGTCGCCAGAGAAATGACATAAGACAATCAAGATGTCGCTCCCAGTGATAGTAGAAGGCATTAAACAATACGATACCTTTTACAGATATCTTGAATTAAAGAAAATTTGTTTCATTACAAAAACTGTTAATAGTACTGTAATAAAAATTAATGTACAAGATAATGAACAATCTAGAAAGGTAAAAGAACTTTAAATAAGGAAAATTGTTAATACCACTAATATGCAAATAAGCAGGACCTGCTGTTTAAAGTTATAGTGAAAAAAACATTACTCGTGTTCAGAGAAAGATATTGTTGCTGATCTACAAAACAGGAGCCCCAAAGTGATAAATGCCGTCAATAAACTTAACTGGCAAACCACACAGCCATTAGATATATTCATAGTAACCTTTAGGTAAGATGAAGATGTCAATAAGATTTATGGGATTACGCACATCTTGGGATTAAGAGGATATATCCAGCCAGTAAAGAGCACTAACTTAGTGCTATAATGTAAGAGATGCCAAACATAAGGGCATACTTGGAAATATTGTGCCAGAGAACCAAGATGTGTTAAATGCACAAAAGGCATTTAATTAAAGATTGTGACCAACTAAAAAAAGCAGAACCAAAATGCGTCCATCATGGTGATAAACACCCTGTCAACTACAGAGGATGTGGCAACAGAGATGCAAAAAATAAAAACAGAAATACAAAAAAGGTCAACCTACCAAATTCTCCACAACGAAAAGTAACTAAAAATAAAGAAAATGCTACTAATTGGAAGCAAACAGGGAGAGCAACTGTAAATAAGAAATATAGTGATACATTCAAAATCATGCAAATCTACAAATGAAAAACCAGAATAAGAAAGAATCAGACTCGACTCTACAGCTCATACTAGATAAAATAAAAAACTTAAATTAAAGGGTTACTCGCCTCAAACATAGCGCTAATGGTGCTGTTCCCAAAATCAGATATGGCTAGTGAAATCAGAATCATGGAATGGAATATTAATGGGTTTCTACAACATCAACAAGAGTTACAGGTTAACCTTCACATTGAAAAAATTGACATTTGCCTCACATCTGAGACACACTTAACAAATCAATCGTACATAAAATTTAAAGGATATAAAGTGTATAATACAATAATGCACCTGATAATGCAGCAAAAGCAGATCGTGCAATCGTGATTAAAGATATCATCACGAAGAGTTACAGTATAAAACTGCACATCTACAAGCGACTACAGTATATGTAAGAACTAAAAACTGTGATATCAATGTTAGTTCAATATATTGCCTAGGCATTCCGTTAAAAAAACAATGTAACAATATAAACTAGTTCTTGAATACCTTAAGAGAGAGAGATATAGTAGGAGTGGACTTTAAATGCAAAGAATACTCATTTGGGCTCTAGACTACCTACCACTAAAGAAAAGAAACTTCTATTGGCTATTAACGAACATTGGTGCGAATCAATATCTACCATCTTTACCGTCTTTACCGTCTCTAATTTACAATCTTTACATGCAAAAAAACTTATTTCCACTGTAATGGTCTATGCAAACAAGCTTATTTCCAATCAACCAATATAATCGCTGCAACTGCCACTCACCTGAACCAGTGAGTCTTGCAAATTTGACTTTATGTATGGGTTTTGTATTAAAAGTTTTTGTGACTACTGTTTAGATTGTCAACGTATTTAGTAACAATGAGTAATTACGTTATTATTTAAAGGAGAATGTATGGTGCAGATGGAAATGTAAGTGTTGGTGAACGAAATAAAGAGTCTAGAAAAAGAAGAGTTGCATGAGGAAAAAGGAAACGTGAAGAAATTACCAGGTATGCAGCTCCTAAAAACCTTAGTTGTTGTACAGTGTAAGCACAACAAGATTCTAGTGCGTAAAAATAAGACCTTACTACATCAAAGCTTTCAAAGAAGAGATTTATAAAGTTCCTGATAAGAAAGGACCAGATGATATAATTGCCAGTCTGATTCATAGAACACAAACCAAAAGACATAGACCTAGACCGGTAAAAAAAACAAAAAGAAAAAACCTGGACCTGAGCGAAAGTACTCAATACAATACTTCTTTTCAACTATCGTTCTGTTATTGGTGTTGGAGAAACTAGAATAAAAAACATAGCCAAAAAAGTGCATTTTGGGTATGCTGTTGAAGAGAAAAGGGGAGGTGATACTACCAAAAATAAGAACTATCTAAAGAAGGAAGGCGTAAACTCTGAAAGAGAGTAATAAGAAAGCTCAGAGGAGCTGAATCACATTACAGTAGAAAGAAGTTCAAAAGATTGTATCTGAGTAGTGAGTTAAGTATTAGTAAACTAAGTAAAATGTATAATGATCAGTGTGAAGAGAAGTTAAAAGTTTAGGAGGATTTTTATAAACGAGTTTAATATAGGTTTTAAGTCACCTGCCTTCGATATTTGCCTTCTCAAAGAACAAATTAAAAGTGCACCAGCATGGTCTGCTGAAAAGGCGCAGCTAATGGTTGAAAAGCGGATTCATTCAAGAAGAGCACAGGCGTTTTGTGAGTACATGAAAACGAATGTTCCCGTGTTTCCAAATGAAAACCCAAATTGGGTTTTACGCGGACATAGTTTTTTACCCGCAGACCGTGTTTTTGGAAGAGTAGAGTTGCGAAAAAACCCATAATTTTAATTAAACAGGAGTACCATGACATTTACAGTGGTATAGGCAAGATAAAAGCACTAGGAAAAGATTGGCCACTACTTGATACTAAGAAGATACCAGAAGTGAATACTATAAGGACATTCAATCAATTAGTGAACTAAAGAGAATTGAAATATGCTACCGGACACAAGAAGAAATTAAAGACCTCCGGGTGTTCTTACAAAAGGAAAAAGGAAAGCCTTACAAAAAGATTGTGACGGTAAGAGGCTTGAAAAACTACAGGTATGAAGGAGAAGAGTCTTTTGTATCTTTGAGAAAGAAAGGGAAAGAGAATCTAAGAGGAGTGAGAATGGAAGAACTACCACTTCATCATGTGTTAACCAAAGAAAAGACCAAAGATGTTGACAAACTTTTGAAAAAAATGTTTGGAGAGGACTGGTCTACTTCTGATCCACGTTTTGGTTGGTACAAGAGTTTGATTTTTGATGAATCCACTACAGCAGCTGCTGGTGAGGAGCAGGAAGAAATGTGTGACTGCCTCGACGATGAACGCTGTGACTTGCATATTTAAAAAACTGTTTGTTACATTAACTACATATTATGACAATGTTTGTCACTTAGGTAAGGCCTATATTATTATTTAACCCTTAAATGCCCAATCGGGGTCACTATGGGACCCCAGACATACATTTTTGGCTATAATATCTTTATTTGAAACATCTGGCAACCGCGCAATCAGGTATTTGTGTGGACGTGTCTCCTACGTTTTCTGTTAGTATACCACGAACATTCGTGAGGTGCAGTGGTCTGTAAGAGAGATTTAGATAAGTGGGGTTTCGCTGTGACCCCTATTGGGCATTTAGAGGCACCAGAATATTTTTATTATTTTTAACATTTTTCGTCAGTTTACATTGAAAAATGGATCGTAAGAGAATGAAAAATGACAATAAGCGACCAAGAACATGAAAAAATTATCCGAAATATAGAAGAAGGGATATCAGACTCCGATTTCGACTATGAGATTACCGACGAATCAGATAGCGAAGAGCAAGATGTTTTTGAGGAAAATGTTTCGGAAACTGAGGACAATTTAGAAGTCAACAGTGACGAGGAATCAGATGCAGAACCTACCGAAGTGGACGATAATATTAGTGAGGTTAGTGGTCCAACATATACATTCAAATCTGGAATGCAGTGGAATAGCCTACCTTTCGTGAGATCCAAGAGGCAACAAAAAAATATTATAAATGTACATCCAGGCTTAACAAACTATAGTAAAAATTCCAACACGTTTTTAGACTATTTCAATTTATTTTTGACCGAAGAGATGAAGAATGTCATATGCCTTCATACTAATGAAGAAGCTGTTAGGCGTTATCAAGAGTGGAACGAAAAACATCCGAATAACAAAAAAGAGTGGACGGTACTTACCAACAATGAACTGGATAGCTTTTTAGGAGCACTTATCAAAGCTGGTGCTTTAAGGTGTGGGAAAGAATCGACACGAGAGATATGGTCTACAGACACCTCAATACGCCGGTCATTTTTTACAGCCGCATTCGCTAGGAACCGATTTGAAGAATTATCGAGTTTCTTGAGGTTTGATGACAAAGTGACCAGGGTGGAGCGGAAGGAACAGGATAAGTTAGCGGCGATACGAGTAATTTGGGACATGTTCGTCTCTAACTGTGACAAAGCCTTTGAACCATACGAACATATAACCGTTGACGAACAGTTAGTGAGTTTTAGAGGAAAGTGTCCTTTTAGACAATATATAAAATCAAAACCTTGCCGCTATGGGATAAAAATTTGGGCTGCCGCGGATGTTAAAATATCTTATTTATCAAAACTTCAGGTGTACCTTGGAAAACTACCAGGTGGTAGAATAGAGAAAAATCAGGGATTTCGTGTTGTGAAAGATCTGGTGGAACCATATCATGGCAGTTGGAGAGGAATTACAACTGACAACTTTTTTACCAGTGTTCCTCTTGCTCAACATCTTTTATCTAAAAACCTTACTTTACTTGGGACCGTCCGCAAAAATAAACCTGATACACCACCACAACTAAGTTTGACAAAAAGACCTGCGGAGTCGTCAATATTTGCTTTTACTAAAGAATTAGCTATGGTTTCGTACATACCTAAAATACACAGGATGGTACATCTTCTTTCAAGTCAACACGATAGTGATATAATTTGTCAAGACTCTCAAAACAAACCCTTGATGATTTTAGACTATAATAATACCAAGGGTGGTGTTGATAATGCCGACAAACTGATTAGGGAATATTCCTGTAAAAGAAGAACTGTTCGTTGGCCATTCAGGCTCTTTATGAATATTATAGACATATGTGCACTAAATGCCTATATTTTATACATTGAAAAAAATCCTGATTGGAAGAAAAATAATTTTTCACGAAGACGTATTTTCCTGTTACAATTAGGGGCTGAGCTTGCTCGAAACAACATGGAAAAAAGAGCGAAATATATAAAACATAAAGCCTATGTAAAATCTGCTCTAAAAGATTGTGGCATACCAATGGTAAACCCAACTACCGAAGTTGCAACTCAATCCGTCCATTCAGCTAAGAAACGTGCTCGTTGTTACCAGTGTCCGCGAAACTGTGACAGAAAAGTGAATACCGTTTGCTCTTTTTGCAAAAAATTTATATGCCAGGTGCACAGAAAAGAAGAAAAAACTATTGTATGTAAAAATTGCAACTAAAAGTTATATGCTTATATTATTATTTAATTTTAATTTTGTTCGAATTGAAAATAATTTGTTTCTAGAAAAGCCGTTAATTTTGTATGAAAAATAAATAAAAATTATTCAAATATGCTTAAAATTATTTTTAACCGTGTTTTCCTTTTAGTCAGTGCTAAATGACGTTACTAAATTGAAAATTTTAGTGGGGTCCCTAGGAGACCCCACATGGGCATTTATGGTTATTTTCATATCACGGGCATTTAAGGGTTAAACTATTTTTAGCTACTCTAACTGAAATGAGTATTTTAATCGTATGTTTGGAACCAATACTATTGCATAACATTGATTAGAACTCATCCTTTTTCAGAGCAAGGTTATAAGTTTTTTGCCCTCCCTGAAAAATTACTTATAAAGCATTTTACCTCCTCACATATATTTTTTAGATTTGTAGTTTCTTTTAAGATCTTTTAAAATAAATTTCGGTTTTACCAGGTGATTGAAAATGTGCGATAATTACCGTATGTTATTTTATTCTCTCAGTTGCACTAATCTTTTTATTACTAAATCTCTTTGAAAATTCCATATCACTAAAGATTGAAGAATACATCAATATTCGAACAATGACTATAAAAAAGAACCAGCAATTAATTTTAATTTTGAGGTTAATAGCGACTTCTCTATTTCATGTACCTTCTTACGCAAATTATCGTGAGAATAACTTGTGGGCTATTTTAACGATTTTAACCATTAATCGTTCAACACTGTGGATTGATTTTATTATGAAAACGTCCTTCAACCGAAGAAGTAAGGACAGTGCAGTTGTCTTTAGATTTTTTGTTTGCTTCGCTCTAAAGCGACGTTGCCGCTATGCAGGATACTATATTGTTTTTGATCTAAAAAGTACAAAAGGATTTATAATTCAAATAAATGCAATCCTTTATTTCATTAGATATACATGAAAGTAAAGTACTCGTTCTCTCTATACCTGGTGTTCATTTGGTTATACAAAGCATAAAAATTTAGAAATAAACAAAATTAGTTTTTGGTATTACTGGATTATTCTTAGGAGTAAAATTAGAAACAGGAACTGCAAAAACCTATAAAGTAATTATCTATGTTAACAAACTTTTTAGAGTCTTCTTGTGAATTGAAGAATGTTTGGAATACAATTAGCAAATCCTCTCCAGGGCAAAATATCCCAGACTTTGAACGTTTGTGAGAGTTATAAGATATTTAGAAGTTTTTGATTTAAAAGTCATTACTTTATTGGCTTCTCTAACAAAATATGTAACTTTATTCTGAAACATATGAAAGCAGAAAAATGTAAAAATTAAAATTTAGTACTAAACGGTGTAAGTTATTTTTTTAACAACAATATGATGCTCCCATTATTACAATCTAGTCTATTAGACATCAGAGACATCTAGTCTATATCACATCATCAGAAACCAAATTGATTACATTATGGTGAGTAAAAGATTCAGAAACTCAATACCATCAGCCAAGACATATCCTGGTGCTGATATCGGGTCGGACCATAACCCACTGGCACTTAACATCAGACTAAAGCTGAAGAAGATAGTGAGTGCAAAAGCAAGAAAATACGATTAAGGACCATTAAAAAATGAAGACCCCGGGTAGCAGATACAAACCTATATAGAAAAAGAATTAAAAAATACAGACAAAGGTAATGAATCAGATAACGAAATGGTAAAACTACAATAAATTAACCAGACAATCCTAGATTAATATCTTCGCCCAACTACGGTTAAAAAGAAAGAGTGGATTACTGATAAAATCCCAAATATGATGGAGAATAGAAGATGAGCTATAAACAGAGACATGTGGGAGTATAAACGAATTGACAAAGAAATATGAAAAACTATTAGAGAAACCAAAAACAAATGGTTGGAAGATCAATGCAGAGAAATAGAATCATTGGAAAGTAGACACGACTCGTTTAATCTCCACAAGAAGGTAAAAGAGGCAGCAGGAATGTACAAACCCAAGAGATCAGGACATATGACTGATGATCATGGTGAAGCGGTAATAAACATTGAACAAACAAAGAATATATGGAAGAGATACGTCAAGAAGACATTCGATGACGACAGAGATAATAACCAGATAATTATGGAATACGACACAGGACCACCAATTACTCAAGACGAAGTCAAAGCCGCAATTAAAGCAACCAAAGCAGTTAAAGCACCAGGGCCCGACAACTTTCATTTAGAATTTCTAAAAATCATGGGAGACGAAGGAGTAAAACGGCTTACGACAACGTTCAATAAATTCTATGACTCGGGAAAAATCCCAGAGAGCTGGTTAAAATCTACATTTATTGCTATACCTAAAAAACCTAATGCAAAAAAATGCGAAAAGCATCGTATTATCAGTCTAATGAGCCACATTCTTAAGACCTTCTTAAATGTAACACACAGAAGAATTTATCAGAAATGCGAGTCACAGATCTCACGAACGGATTCAAGGATGCGTTAGGTACAAGAGAAGCTTGTTCGTGGTTCAGGTATTATTTCAAAGCAGAGACTTCATCTGCGATAGTTATGTATGCTTTATCGACTACCAGAAAGCTTTCGACAAAATCAAGCACGATAAGCTCATGGATATACTAAAGGCAACTGATCTGGATAACAAAGACCTTCGAGTATTCAAGAACATATACTACAACCAATCAGCAACCATTCGGGTGAAAGACCAACTAACAGAAGAAGTTGCAATAAAGAGAGGAGTACGACATGGCTGCATACTCTCTCCCCTATTATTTAACGTCTATTCGAAACACGCCACACGTCATGAGCCAGGCCTTAGAGCATATCGAAGAGGGTATTCTCATAAATGATGAGCGCCTGAATAACATCAGATATGCAGACGACACCATCCTCTTTCCAGACAATTTAGAAGGTTTACAGACACTAGTAATGCAATTGTGGAGAATCAGTCAAGAATACGGGCTTGATTTTAACATCAAGAAAACAAAGTACATGGTCATCAGTAAGAAGCATATTCCACCTAGTCAATTACTGATAGATCAGCAACAAATACTCCAAGTGCCCCGTTACTACTATTTAGGAACCACCATAAACGACCAATGGGACCACTCAGTTGAGATAAAAGAAAGAATTGAAAAAGCCAGGTCAGCATTTGTCAGAATGAGCAAGATATTTAAGAGCCACGACCTACCCTTAAAAACGAAAATCCGTTTATTGAGATGCTACGTGTTTACAGTGCTGCTCTGTGGGGTTGAATCATGGACACTATCCGAGGCATCCATGGCAAAACTCGAGGCGTTTGAGATGTGGTGTTATAGACGGATACTGAGGATCGCCTGGGTGGACCGAATAACAAACATTGAGGTTCTACGTCGGATGGATAAAACATGTGAAATAATATCCACAGTGAAACAGCGCAAGCTAGAATATCTTGGACATATAATGCGAAACGATCATAGATATAACCTGCAGCAACTTATATTACAGAGAAAGGTCTACAGAAAGAGGGGACCAGGAAGAAGAAGAATATCTTGGCTCCAGAACTTACGAAAATGGTTTTCCTTGACCACTACAGGACTATTTCGAACTGCAGTCAATAAAGTTAGAATTGCCATGCTAGTAGCCAACATAGGGGGAAAGCCAAGGTGACCTATATTGCAGATCAAACGTCATACCTACAATAGGAGTCAAAAAAAAGTTTAAAATTATGCAAATGGAGACTGATAAAGAGGATGGAAATAATGGAACAGACCAAGGAACAACAGCAGAAAGAGCACGATAAAAGGATGGCAATGATGGAAAAAGAACAAAATAAAAGGAGGGAAATAATGAGAGCAGAATTAGAGAAAGTTAACGAAAATGGAGATAATAAAGGAAGAATGGAACAGAAGAATACAGTTTATGAAATAAAAAAATGATGTAAAAATAAATATTTAAAAAAATAAAATTATTAAAAATTAAGTAAACTCATGTGTTTTTATTACCCATTCTTTTTAACTCAATTTAAGATCATTTTTTAATACTACTTCATCAAGTTATTGTTAATTTAGCAATGATGCTACATTACATTGCATGCATTGTAATAATTTTGTATGTTAACAATATTTCATTTTTTGTGTTATAAAGAATATATTAAAAATTTTTGTTACAAATTGATTTCAGTTTATTTCTTTGTGTTACGAATACAAACAAACTAAACAAACACCAACAAATACTACCACTTCTGTTAAAAACAATAATATTTTTAACTGTCAAATATCACGTCATACCTTAACAATTTACCAACAACTGAATCATATGCACCAACTTACCAACTTAAACTTACTAGAAACTAGGGATTTTTGCACGTAAATACTGTCTAAGACTTAACGAAACTAGATTTACGTGCTGATAAAGCATTTTTTCATGACCCTTACTTTTACATGACATTTTGGATGTTGATTTAACTTTTAACTTTTTTTCGTTTAGTTAATGGAATAACCACATCAATTTGTCGAACAACTTCTAGGAGATATTCATCTATATCTACTATATATGATTAGAAGAAAACACTTTCAAGACAGTTTGCAAATACTAATGCTTTTTGTTCGTTGTTTTTTGCCCAACCTTCGTATTTATTTCTTATAGGAGGCTTTTGCATAATTGGTATCTTTAAATTATTGGTGGTTTTCCATAGCGAGTATTCAGTACTAGAATCATTTTTTGTTTTTTTTTTTAGGGGAGTCTTTTACTTTTAATCATCTTAGTAGTTCAGAGGTATTTTCCCATGACTCTTGTTGAATATCGGTATTGAATTTTTCTAGCTCAACTTCCAAGTCTTCTTGAGTTTTCAACGACACTGCCAAATTAATTCTTTCTTTTAGTGTAATTCTAAAGCTGTCCTAGTCCATTTTAATTGTTGTTGACCAACACAGTATTGTAAGGCTTTTCAATGATATTTTACTAATAGTTAATAATAGGGGTCTGATCCGAGTTGATTTCTCTTTTATTTGTATACAGTTGCTTGTTGCGCTTTTAATGATTTAGAAGTCTATTAAATCCGGATTTTCATATGGTCTGTGGGCCAATATGTAGGCTTTCCTCTTAAGATTCTTCTTCTTCTTTGGGTGCCGTGTCCGTATTCAGACGTTGGCCGTCATCATGTTTACAATTTCCTGAAACCTTTCACTGTCGGCTGCTGCGCGAAATAATTCTTCTACTGTTCACTCTCTTAAGATTGCTTCACAGTTATTCTCATTTATCACTTTAAGCAATTCTTTTCACTTTGTTGTTATAAAACTTAAACCCCATTGTGTATGTTTTTTTTCAGCTTTGATATTGTATTTTGGAGGACTATATAGGCCAATAACTGCCAGGCCATAGTTCTTGGTCCTAACTTTTACTAGTGTTGCTTGAATATCTTCAGCTTCAAATTTGACTTATTCGTTATGTTGAAGATTTTCTCTGATTGTAACTGCACTACCTTACTGTGTAGCTAAATTTTTATAAAAAAAAGTTTTTAAAACTTAATGATAGCTCTGAGGATGGCTTTGTAAGTCGAAAACGCCCAACAGGAAAATAAATTTTTATTCACTTCAAAAATAATTTCTTTTCCATTCTTTGATTTGTCATGTGTGTACAAAAAATATTTCAGTCTTTTCATTTAACTAAATAATTGTTAATTAAATAATTAAACATTGTAACCAATTAAAAGCTACAACTAAATGCTTTTCAATATTTTTGGTCTTCAAATTATGTCTTCGATCACTTAAAATTAATTTGTTCATTTAAAATGAACGTTCTACGTCGACATTATGTAATTGTAGCATATTTAAGGACAAATAATAAATCTGGCTTAATTTGTAATTCCTCAGAAAATGTCTCATTTAAACCCTTTACAATATTAGATAAAAACGAAAAACTTTCATTCTGATCAAAATCGTATTTAAATTTTTTTTTAATTAATTGACCATTACTTTGAGGTGCCGATTTAAATTTTGACTTTAAGTTGTCTACTAATTTCACTGAATCGCATAAACGTATCTTTTGTCTTTCTTATAAAGTAGTTGTAGATTTCGAATTTTTTAATATTTTTTTTGTTTATCAAATGGCTTCATAAATATTATCATACAATTCTGACATTACTTATTCTGTTCCATTGTAGTGTTTAAAGTAAAAAAACTGCTTCGAGCTATGTTCTCCTTCTTGGTTTTATTGGTTTAGGTGGCAAAGAGACACCAGGAAGTCTTCCTTTATATATCTGCACCCTTAACGGAGCCTTTGCCAAAACTTTTTCAAAAAAGTTTATAAAATAATTTACCAACAGAAACAGATTTCTTATATCTTCTATAATGCAATTTACCTCGTGTCTACACAAATGCAATAAATTAAGTTAAGATAAAACATTTCTAAATTAACATCAGCTTTTAATATATATACCACAGCATCTCATAGCATTAAAACTATTTTATTCACTTGAATAGATTTGTGTAAAAAGAGGTTTGTTAAACTATCTTGTGGAATCTATAGTTAAATTGTTGTCTTTCCAATTTTTTAACGGCAACTAAATAAGGTTTTCTCATAAAGATTTTGTTTAGAATTAGTTATATACCTGCTGCATACATTTGTCAGTTCATCCATGATATTAAATAAGAAATTGCCCTCCAACTCCCGCTTGATATTGAAAATAAATACCTCCTCCGGTGAGTATTTATTAACTTTATACAGAGGAATGACAATCTTCATCTGGCTTAAATCAAATTTGAATGTGTTTTCCTCCTTTTTTTAACTGCTTAAATAATCCCACAGAGATATTTGGACTAACTTGGAGTGATTTAATTTTTCTAAATTAGGAAGTTCGGTTACACAATGCTGGTTAATAAAGTACTGTTTTACTACTTGAAATTTGAGAATTAAAAAAAATTACAGTAATTAGAATTCTAGAGAAAGTTACGAATATGGTCCAATTCACACACTTAACTCAGAAGCCACCTTTCTAAACAAACCTCTGAAAATTTTTAAAAATGTATGTTCTTTGGTTTCGAACATACATAACAAAACTAAACTCTGATACAGTAATCGACTGTACAACTAATAATTGTTTATTAAATAAGGGAAAAGTTTAGTGATTTCCCAACAGTTAAGTCTCAAGGCTCGATGAGCTACATTTTCCTAGAAATCTATTATAAACAAACCATTGATATTCTATTATTGACTCAAAATTTTATTATAGAAAGTTTTGTTAATAGTAGTATGAATACACTAAAAATAGGCACAAATAGGCGGAATTTACAAAAAAAAAAACCAAAAATGTTCAATAAACAAAGGCATTTTGCCTATAATCCAAGCTTTAACCCTCCGTTAGGCACGTGGTAAACTGAGACACGGTTGGTCACGCGGTCTACGATCGAAGACCATTTTATTTATATTATTAAACATAAAAGTTTTATAATTTCAATAATAATATTGCATTAGGTATATTTTTTAATGATACTGGTCAGTTTTTATAACAAAAAGTTTACTTATTTTTTTACTAGACAATAAAAAGACTAATCCATACATTTTAAAATTTTTATTAACCATTAAAATTATTTTGCCTTAATAAGAACTTTGGTGTAATTTTTACAAAAGAAGAATTATTGTACCTAACAATATTTAGAACAAAATCAGCCAAAATCACATAAATAAAAGTACTGTTGAAAAATTGTATGACTTAGAGACTACAGAAAACATTACAGTTTTAGCCAGTAAAACAATCAATGCAGATTTCTTTCATGTGGTTTTTGTATGCAAACGCTCCGCACTTCACACAAGACTTAGGGGGGATTATTTTCTATGCACAGCAGATATTGAGATAGCTTCCTCATTTCTCTTGGAAAGCGAGGAATTGTTGATCTAACTTCAATTTGTGGTCAATAAATTGTCAAACACAACCATTGGCCAACGGCGTGTATTTCTTGCGATGTTATGATTCCGACACAATTGATCTATCATATTCACGCCGATTTTGGTGTTGTTATAATCAGTGATCATTACTGGCTTTCTATCATCTCCAGTATCTTCATCTATAGCATCACCATTGTGCATGGAGGATATTACTACCACCGACTTACTTTTCTTTGGGACATATGACACCATAGTACAACCAGCTTGAAAACCAAAAATAGATGACTTAACTTCTCGATTTTTCTGGTGCAGAAACTCTTAAGGAACCTCTAGTCTGTTTTTTCTTACAGTACTCAAATATGTAAATTTTTTCTTCAGTAAACTGTTGACCAATGATAAACTGCTAAACCAGTTGTCTCGTTTAGCAGTTTATATGACTGGTACCTGCGATGAGCTCTACCAACCGAAAAGTTATTTCTTTACTGGTATTTACAAATTTGTATGGACCTTCCGGCTGAGTTCCTATGTAAGTTTCCAAATTGAATGTATAAAACGTTTTTGCGTCTACCAGAGCAAATGTTTTAATGCCATATTTGGCTGGCTTTGTTGATATGTACTGCTTAAAATCACAACGTCCCCTAAATGCTAATAGTTGTTCATCTACTGTAAAATACTCACTAGGAATAAAGTTATTTTGAAAATTCACCAAAAATATTTCCAGAAGTTTTCTAATGGGTGCAAGTTTATCAGTTTCTCTTCGCTCTGTTCTTCTCTCCAAATCATCGAACCATCTTATGACGGTTCTTATGATGAATCCTATAAAAAATCGAAACCTTTTCTCGCTCGTTGCCAGGTAGCATGACTCAACTCCGAATCCTTGAAAATTATCTCATATTTTATGTAAATTTTTTCTGAAACTTCTAAGAATACCAATCAAGAACAATATCCCAATACATGGACGAATTTCAGTTTCATTAGTTTGTCTACAATCTTTATTTTTTGGTAATTACTTCGTATCTTTTCAATAAAAATATTTGTCGAGACAGTTATTGCTCTAAAAACTGCTTCATCCAACAGGCAATCAATTTGAGTTACAACAATGCGTGAGTTTCCTTTTGCACCAGGTATAAATTTAATGAGATTCTGAGAACGGATACGAACTTTAAATTGGATCTATTCTTTTTCCATTTAGTTACCCTGTCTTTTCCTATGTAAAAATTTTAAGGACGTGCTTTATCAGAGTCGTCTGATGCTCCTTCATCTTAAGCCAATTCCTCTTGCTCCGATGTTTCTAATTCAGAGTCTGTTTCGTGATCACACTTTCAGCAAAATTCACATTAACATCAAGATCATCTTCGGACTCATCATCACAGTCTTCTTCTTCCCCACTTGATATTTTCTCAAACCATCGAGACCAAACTTCCGGGTCGTTGCTTCGTTTCACCCGTCTTCTTTTATTATCAGACATAGTATCTAAAATATATCACAGTAACAACAAGTGTACCAAATGGTAATAAATAAAAGTTAACTTAAATTTTGGAAACAATAGAATCAAATATCTGCAATGTAGCCAGATGTTGTAACGTCAGTATACACGTTGTCTACAATCATAGACCAGTACTGTTCTATGCTTAACAAAATACTCAACTAAAGTGCCAAACACAAATAAAACCATAAATTAGAATAATACGCCCGTTAGCAACAGCTACTGAGATGCACGCGCATGTAAGAGAAAATGATAGAGATATATAAGTGTTTGAAAAGAGGTGGTCTACGATTGTAGACGTGCCTAACGGAGGGTTAATAATGTGACATGGTGTATCATTATTTAAATCATAGAGCAAAGTTCAACGAAAAGTAAAAATTAATTAAACCACAAAAAAATACTTTGCTATATAATAAGAAGTGAACACATTGGTTCAAGTTACTTGGTTCACATTGTAAGTTTTTGTAATACATAAATGTAGTTAAAAAAAAAGTG
Source organism: Diabrotica undecimpunctata (assembly GCF_040954645.1). Taxonomy (NCBI): domain Eukaryota; kingdom Metazoa; phylum Arthropoda; class Insecta; order Coleoptera; family Chrysomelidae; genus Diabrotica; species Diabrotica undecimpunctata. The sequence continues at coordinate 41,255,316 of NC_092812.1, forward strand.
AACAAACAGAAATTAATTACTATTTAACTGGGAATAAGCCACAATTAAAGGTTAAAATACGTTTATTGACGTTTCAATTTCCACTTCGGAAATCGTTCTCAAAATACAAAATAGTTTGTAGTTTGAGAACGATTTCCGAAGTGGAAATTGAAACGTCAATAAACGTATTTTAACCTTTAATTGTGGCTTATTCCCAGTTAAATAGTAATTAATTTAAAATGCCACAAGAAAATAGCTTCAGAACAATATAAACAGAAATTAATTTGAAAAATTTCTTGAAAAAAGAGCAAAGTGGAATGATCAAGAAAATTGTATTGTGATATTTTATATCCAATATGAAGAAAATATGTGGGAAAGGAATAAACATTTGTTATATAGATCATATACAGCAACTAGAAAATGAGACAGGGTTATTTGAAAATGTTTTTATGTTACATGTTTTATGTGAGAAAGTTCCTAGGCAAACGATTCATATCTACTTTTTTGGCTAATCGCCCAGTAATCGCAAAATTACATTTTAAGATCTTCTACTTTAAATTGTCAGTATGCGTAAATTCATCCGAGTATATAAAATATTTTTAATCAATATCATAACCTATTTCCAAAAAAATGTATTAGCTAATTTACTTTATGTAGAACTCATTAATAATATTACCTACCTCATTTATTTTTGTCTCCTATACTGATCAACATGGTATGGTCTAGTGGTGTTGTCATTTTGATTTGATGTTGCCCATTATTATAATTTCCTTGAAATTTAAGTGCCTCTCCACGCGTAGCCTATAATTTACGAATTTTTAATATAAATTTTCAACAAAAAATAATGGTTTTTATCGCAAGGCGACACTGTCGGCAACCCCGCTTTGGGAATACATTTTTATATCACCGTACGGCATGAACTATGGCAGAATCAATCAAAATGATAGCATCTCGTAGGAGACCAAAGGAAAGGTATCTGGTAAATTTATCTTAAGATAATGATAGTCGCTTTGCTATACCACAAACTAATTCATCATTCACAATAATTATATGGTTGATAAAGCAATCATGCAAAAGCACATTTTTCTGTCAAAAGATTACTTCACTGACAAATAATAAGGTGTCTAGTGAGACAATCTTTGACGATGTTTTATTATAGAAATCCGAGAATAACCCTGAGGTATTTTTCATAATAATTACCTAGGTTATTTTAATTCATCTTAAAAAAATATGTATATATGAAATTATATGCTTTTGAGAAACTCCAAAAATCGATTTCAGTAAATAATAGCTAGTTTGAAGTAAAGAAAGTAATAGGAATATTTATTTACTTCGCTGCTCGAAACAGTGGAGTAGTTTTTCATGGGCGTAAATTTTTAAGCAAGGAGATACATCTGCGTCCTGGATCCTTCTATTTCATTACTTTTGTTTGCAAAATCAGCTGCAACAGTCCATAACGTTCGTTGTCCTGCATAATGTGTCCCAAGTACTCCAATTGCCGTGCCTTTACAGTAATAATATTTCAGGATGTGTATTCATCTACGAAAATACGTCTATACAAGCACATCTGGAACGCCTGTAACCTTTTAACTGTAAGTGTCTACCAGTGTCAGAGTCCTTGCTTCTGCTGTATATAGAAGTATGGGAAATACATAGTGTAGCGTTTTTAAATAAAACGAGTGGTTCTAATTTATGTAAATATATTTATTTATAACTTTACAGTACAATATTATTTTAACAACTAAACCTAGCTAATATCAGTGCTATATATATATATATATATATATATATATATATATATATATATATATATATATATATATATATATATATTGTTATGTTTCTTCTTTCCCAACCAAAGAAAAATAAATAAAAAGATCCATCGAAATAAAATTTTAAGAAATCATTATAAACAAAAATGTATATATTAATTTAAGATAAGATTTAGTGTAGATAAGAATAGAAATTTGTTTGGCAAACGACCTGTTTCCGTTGCAAACAAAATTATCAAAAAAAACCTTTGTTTAGAATTAGAAGACATTTTACCTGTAAGTTAATCTCTTCATTGTTTGTAGAGTCGAGTATTAAATGACCATATTCTAATCTTTTGAAATATGTATAAATGATGTATTGAAAAAAACCAATTTTAAAGTAAGCTATTTAGTTTTCTCTGAAACCGAAATTAGGCTTTTCCAATATCATAGTAAACACAATTTAAGCTTTTTGATTGGACGGTCGTTTTTAAATGGGAATTTGGGAGTCGATGATGAAACAGGAGAAGTCAGTCATATTTTGGTCATCGAAAGGAAACAGTCGTGTGTCTCAAGATAGGGTGTGGTTCGTGAGTTTGGATACCGGCGTAACGAAAAGAAGTGAATAGTTTGAAGAAGGAGATAACAAGTAGATTAAAAGAGGTCCTTGTATCTACCGTGGGCATTTTTATAAAGTATATGTGAAAGTATTCTTACGGCATCAAGTTGACAAAAGGAGGTCCTGGTGTCATAAATAAGTAGCGGAGTTTGGAGAAGTGAATCAGGTGTTTTTTGTGTAGTCTGCAGGAGGTTTGTAGAGACGTAAAGAAGGAGCCGAGGTGCCAAAAAAGGGAGATCACATCTTTGAGGAGACTGGACTTTTCTGGGTATGTTCCAACATACAACTCAAGAAGAAAATAAACTGTAAGTGTTTGTACAATTGAATTTTATATCTGTGAAGGATCGTTTCGACATCATGGTCATTAGCATTCAAATTTAAGAATTGAGGTTTTGTTAGGCTAATCAAAAGTTTAAAGTTTTGTGGTTTCTTTTTTTCAAGTAAAGAAAATTTTAAGTAAAATTGGTTTTTCACGTAATATATATGTATGTAGCTTTATAATCTTATTATCATAATAATTTGATTTATTTTCTTGTATGCTGATTGATAAGATAACGACATAATTTAATAATTGTTTTATTCGTTCATATAAAATAAAGAAACGTAAATCTTTGTAATATAATATATTTGTATTATTATCCTTTCTTCCCTCCCGATAAAAGACAACTAGAAAATCTTTTGAATCCATCGAACACAGGTAATATAAGGATTATTTTACCTTTGATAACAAATAAGTTATAATTCTTTTTTATTGGCTCAATAAACTAAGTTTGAATTCAAAATAAACAATCATAACAATATATATAAATATATATATATATATATATATATATATATATATATATATATATATATATATATATATATATATATATATATATTGTTATGATGTATTGTTTGTGAATGATGAGCAATGAGTTTTTTTAATAATATAGGGTTTTTATCGCGGTTCTCAAAGAATTAGTTTGTAAGTACTTTTTTAAATTATCTTTATTATATCTATTATGAAACACACATATATATCTAACCTAGCCAATGTAAATTTAAAATAAACTATCTTTAAATTGAAATTCTTATGAAACTAATTAAATTCTATGGACAATGTAAAATTTAAACAAACTATCTTCAAAATTGAAATTGTTATGACACTAACTAAATTATATTAACAAAATTTTGTACCTTTCTGTCACTGAATGCCTAAATGAACTGTTTTCCACTATATAGATTATAATCACCACTCAAATGTCTTCGTCTCAGCTTCGGTTATCCTTGTTTTTGTGAAATTACTTTTTCCAATTATCAGCTTCCACCAATTTAAGATATTTTTCTTCACTAGCATTTATAAACCACCAAGCAAACCAGCAAACAGCATTTATATTTATCATTATATTATTTATCATTATTCTTCTTTTCAATATACCAATATCCACTCACCAAATATATTATATAATTTTAATTTTCAATTAATACTTCTTGCATTATCCAATCACCATTTATACATTACATAATTTTTAATCTTCAATAATATTTTCTTTATACTGTTTTCTTAATCTTCATTTAACTCACTATATTGAACAATTGGACCTTCTGTCTGACTATAATTGATCTGACTTCTATTTCATGCTAACTCTAATTAACTTTCATACTAAACTGGACTCATAGTAACTGTAACTCATAACTGATTGACTAACTGAATGGACATCTTGAATCCAAATCACCGGGTATTTATATCTTTTTTCATGTTCCAGAATCATCTAGCAAGAAATCCTGTTCGATTTGTTCCATTAAACACATGTCTGAATTTTCTGGAAAAAGTATATGTTTGATCCACAGACATAACCATTATTCGAGAATGTTCGACCGTAAACAAAGGTCAAATTCTGTAATCTGGAGAATTCTTTAATTTTCTATTGATAATTTTGTTGACATTTAGGCTTTTCAGATCAGAATAAACACTTAAATCAGGAACTATATATAAATTAAACATTTTAAACTAACATTATTATTATAACCCCACTTTATATTCCTAATTATGAATTTCTATCTGTCACTTTAAAGAGTATGTATATCTGTCTGTCACTCAAATGTATAGTTGGTTGCCTAGTCACATGGCTCACTTAAATATATCTACCACATTATAATTACTAAAATACAACTTTTTACAATTATTATATGCTAATTTCTTAAAAATGCCCTCACATAAATATATCTTTATAAAATTCTCTAGTATATAACTTACACTTATACACTTATACTATATTACACTTATACTACTTTTCGCAGATGACCAAGACATTTTTGTACAAGACAGGAAGGATATGGAATGTATGATGATAAATGATAAGGAAATTAAAGAAACGATATGAGCTATGGGGACTCAAGATAAATATGTGTAAGACCGAATATTTATGTATTTGATCTATGGCTGCTGATTTGAACGTGTTTGACGGAGTTTAAAAGAAGAAGCTATTAAGAGTTGTAAGACTTTTAAGTATTTATGGTTAATGATAAGCCGAGATGGTACTTATATGAAAGATATGCAAATAAAAATAGCAGAGGTAAAACTAACCACGAAAGCACTCCATGAAGTGATATGGAACAACAGTGACCAAAGAAAAAGAAGCATCTTTCACAGCATAGTGATGAATATTACCCTCTAATGGCAACGGAGTGTTGTGAAATTTATTTATGTCTTTATTAAAAGGTTCTTATTTTAATTTATTAAAAAGCACAATAACTTATATTAATTTATTTAACAAATTTATACATAATTTATATAGGCGAACGTAACATTTAAATCGCGGGCGCAGATCTTCTTTATTAACTGTCCCTTCCAAATAAAATGTCCTGTTAATATATGCCAGCGCCGTTATCTCGAAAAGTCTAAAACCTTCTTGAGTAGACAACGGCGAAACGGTAAGGGCAAACTGGATTTCCCATCGACTCGCCTCGAACTTTCGAAATGTTGTTTTTTTTGGAAGCTTCCGTTCAGGCCTCGCACAATCTAAAACATAACAGAATTAGTCATAATATTTACAGTTATTTTAGGCCAGGATTTTTATCGTAACAGGAGTATGAATAAGACGATACAACTTCGAACTTTATAGAATATACCACGAACCAGATATCGTAAACTATATTATTAATATATAACGTCTGGGATGGGTAGGGCATATAATGCGGATCGAACAAAATAACCCAACTAGAAAAACTCCGTGATAGATTCATTGGTTAGAGAAAAAGAGAAAAATGCAGAACAAGGTTCCTCAATAAAATCGATACGGCGATGGCTAGGGACGACTGGAGAGAAATTTTTGAGGAGGGGCAAGGTTGTAAAGCCAGTACGATGATTATAAATTAGTGTTTGCCTATTATTGGATATTCTTAAATTTTCTTAACACCTTCGTGACAATGTGACCCACCGGTGGGTCACACAGTTTCTTGCCAAGAGCCGTGCACGCCCACCCGTATCTTATTCAACCTAAAATTGTACAGTTTATTCTGGGGAATATAATATTGCAGTAACGGCTATATATATATATATATATATATATATATATATATATATATATATATATATATATATATATATATAATGAACCAGAAGTATTTGCTGACAACGTAAGGAAGTTTAACGTTTATATATATATATATATATATATATATATATATATATATATATATATTATATATATATATATATATATATATATATATATATATATATATATATATGTGTGTGTAAGCACTAAAAACACTTGAAGTCTAAAAAGTATATTTTAAGTATCAAAATGATTTAAAAACTTAACTTAAACATTAGATTAGGACGTCTTGTTTTTCTCTCCAAAAAGAATGATATAAGCAAAGGGAAAAATACTAGTGACTAAACTTTAATTTTTATTACAAAACATGATTTATTTTTAAATGAAGGTAGTAGATAACATAATGTTTAGGCAATAAAACACATTTTAATATTACATCTTACCGTGGCTGTGGTAACAAATCTCAAAAAATAACAAATAACTCTACTAACATTATTGATACAGATTACTTAGCCTATTAGTGGATTTTCTTAAAACACGGAATACATAATGCCTGTCCATTGCAGTCTTTGTAAAATGTAAGTATCTTACTTGCTTTTGCCCATGCCACTTTCCTACCTTTCTCATCTTTAAGCGTTTTGTAGCAATTAGAACATCGTTTTCTGCTCTTTCTCGCATTTACTTAATATTTCCCTAGCCTATGGCTACTTCTACTTCGTTTTCTCGGACTCCTCTTACACTCTTACATCATGCACTACTCTTATTTCTTCAGTGGCATTTTCTTCTGTATCGGATAGCAATCCTTGTATAAGTTTTTCTCTAAATCTTAGCATGTCAAGTTTGTTTTTAGCTTGGTTGTAAGAGCTATGTATCACCCATGCATTAACAATACATGTTCCGAGAATAATCTTAAAAATAACCTTCTTATACCACTTCAGAGTTTTTCGGAGGCATGTGTAATAAGAAGACATCTGATCTGAAAAGTCAATTCCTTTTTTGGCCTGATTGTAATCAATGATAGCTTTAGTACTTCTTCACCTTGTCGGTTTTTACGTCCACTCGAAATCTGTTGATCAGTGTGATTTGGTACAGTACTTATCATTAGTACTTGCCGCTTATCTACTCATTTCAAGACACGAATCCCATTTTCGTTCTGCTTGTCGTACATATGTCCCTTTTTCAGCTTTTTAGATACATCTTTAGGATTTCCCTTCCTATTACTCCGTAAAGTGCCACAGACATATATTCCTTCGGTTGAGAGGTCCTCGCATAGTTTGACAATTGTATAGAAGTTATCTATAAACAAAATTCTTCCCCAATGTTTAAGATCTTGCATTAACTCCATGCATGTATTATATGTATGCCCCGGCGTGTTCGTTGCTATAGTGGCATCATTTTTTCCTGCATAAATACGCAACTCGTACGTATAACCTTCAGTCGTACATATTTTATTAGTTTCACTCCGTATTTGTGTGTTTTTGCTAATAAGTATTGACGGAACAGCAACCTGCCTCTCCAAGGTACCATGCTCTCATCAATCACGATTTTCGGATCGTGAACAAGTGTCCCCTTAAACTGTTGACAAATAAGATTTACAACATCTTTTATTTTCGAGAGTCTGTCTTGGCCAGCTAGTGGATCGTTATTATTACAAAAATGCAGGTATTTCAATAACTGGTCGAATCTGTTGCGATTCATAATTTCTTTTATTCGCTTATTAGCGTACATTTCATTATTTGACCAATAGAGGCGCATTTTTGGTAGCTGATTTATGGTATGGTATGGTATTAGCAAGATAGCTAAAAATTTTTTCATTTCTGCTCTGTTAGTATCTGTCCAAGTTTTCAACAGAGACCGTGGTTGCAGTGGCTTCGATTGAATGATTTGATATGCGGATATGTTAGTTTTCTCTACTATGGTGTCAATGATTGTATTAGTAATAAACTGTTTGTAGATAGCGTAAGGTTGAGATAAATCTAAATTATTAACTTTCAAACCGGTTTGCAAAACTGTTGTCACTAGAGTAATTGTCAGAATTGTTATTATCAGAAAGAGCATTTTTCATCACATCCTGATCATCTGAAGGTCTATAAGACTCTTCAGAATCCACAAACGGGTCGGATTTAATGATAGATGTTGAAATCTTCCTTGTAGTTCAGAAGTAGAGGGACGTGGATTTTCCGGAGATGCTGCTGGTGGATTTAGATATTCCGGTGATGCTGCAGTTGGTCTTAAATTGTCTGTGGATGTTGCAGGTGGGTTAAGATTTCCCGGGGATGCTGGACCCGGACTTAAATTTTCCAGAGATGCAGCAGTCGGACTGTGATTTTCTGCGGATGCTGCAGGCGAACTTAGATCTTCCAGCAATGCTGCTTCTTGAACAATTTGTCGATGTGCTTTCTTCTTGCCAAGAGCCATTATTCTACGTGTTCTGGAAATCATTCTCACAGGTTTGCTACTCGGATCTGCTATTTAACGATTATCTGAAATAAAATAATCTTATGTATTTACCGCATACGTACCTATAATTCTGTGACCCACCTGTGGGTCACAACGACTGCGAGGAAAAATTTTAACTCAGGGACGTTGTGACCTACCGGTGGCTCATACACAAAAACACCCAAAACTTAAAAAAACACAATATGTTGATATAGGAATAACATTGATTTACATAAAAATAAACAAATATAGATAATAATATATGTAAAATTTTTTTAAAAAATGTTACACTTTTATGGATGGATACATAAAACTACCCTCGTCGTAATTAAAATTAAATTTTTGCAAGAAAAATTATATTTTTTGAAATCTTTGGTTCAATTCGCTCAACTATTTATAATTAAATGTATTTGTTTTAGTAAAAATTGAGTAATCGTGTGTTACAAAAATAAATAAGTATATCATTTTTATTGACTATTTATATACTGTATAGGAGCCTTATTAGAGTTTTTAAAAACAACATAAAGAACTACTTTTTAAGGCCGGCCCTGAATTTTTTTAGTCTAAATAAATCTGTTAATTAGGTGGTAGTAATGTATCGTTCTACCAAAGTATAAAAAAAAAATCCAAATTACTATTTAAAAGTTATGACCAAAAAAATATCAGAAGTAACAAATTAGTCGTTCCCTATCATAGGTGTCATTCAATATTAAGTGCTATACAATTTTTAATACAAATTGTATACATTTTTTGATTTAGATACAAATAAGTGTCAACTTATGGTATTATCTAAACTGATCAATAAGTAGTATCATCTAAACTATACGATTCAAAGAGGTCGGTCACCCTTTAACTTGTTTTATAATATATTAGATCTACTTCTTCTTCTTAAGGTGCCATGCATTTCTGCGTAGGCGTCCACCGTACATCGTCTTGTCAGGTGAGATGTTAAATAGTCAGGATTAAATAATTCTGTTTTTAGCAGCATTGCGAAGCATTTCATAGCTGTGGATTCCTGTCCATTGTCGAATATTGCGCAGCCATGACATTTTTTTACGTCCCAGACCTCTCCTACCCTCTATTTTCCCTTCGAGTATCAGTTGCTGAAAAGTGTATCGTTCTCCTCGTATAATGTGCCCCAAGTATGCAGTCTTCTTACTTTTTACATAATTAAAAAGTTCCCTATCCTGTAAGCCCGCTCTTCTGAGTACTTCCTCATTTCTGACCCTGTCCGTCCATGATATTCTGAGCATTCGACGCAGGCACCACATTTCGAATAGATCTACTAATTACTTTTAAAACCTACTTTCCTGATTTTGAGACCAGTCTTACTTTATATTAAAGTATTATATATATATATATATATATATATATATATATATATATATATATATATATATATATATATATATATATATATATATATATATATAATATATACAACAAAAGTGCAATAAAGAAAGATAGAGAAGAAAATAAAAATAAAAAACGAAGACAACAGAACAAAAAAAATAAAGAGTTGAAAATAAGCACATGGAACATAAGAACCATGCTAACTCCAGGAAAAATGCTAGAAATAGAAAAAGAACTCAAAAAGTATAAAATAGATATTGCAGCACTGCAAGAATTACGCTGGGAGGGACAGGGACAGATTGACAAACAAGACTTTACAATGTTATATTCAGGAGGAAAGAAACAAGGGCAAAAAGGCGTGGGATTCATGATACTAAGGCACCTAAGAGAGAAAATTATAAATTTCAAGCCAATATGCGAAAGGATGGCCTATGTTAGAGTCAACAGCAAACCATTTAATATATCAGTCTTGAATTTATACGCCCCCACAGAAACAAGCAATGCAGACGAAAAAGAAATCTTTTATGATAGGGTCGAAGAGGAGATAGAAAAAATACCCAAAGAAGATGTCATATTTGTACTAGGAGACCTCAACGCCCAGATTGGAAAAGAGGATTTTTTACAACAAATTGCAGGAAAACATACAATACACGAAAACACGAATGACAATGGGCAAAGACTATGTAACCTAGCAACAAGAACAAATTTGTTAATAAGCTCAACAAAATTTGAACACCCTAAAATACATAAGGTAACATGGAGGTCACCAGATCAGAAAACATATAGTCAAATTGATCACATAATGATTAATAAACGAAAGCAATCGTCAATAAAAGATGTAAGAACGTTCAGAGGTGCGTGTGCAGATTCAGACCACTACATGGTCACAGCCACTATAAGACAAAAAGTTAAAATTGAAACAAAACAAAAAAACCAACATAAAAAGTGGAATGTCAATAAAATGAGTAATGAAGAAGTAAGAAAACAATATGAAGAGGCAGTAACAGTTCAAATAAAAGAGAAATATAAAGCAGAAGATATAAACACAGAATGGGAGACGATCAAAAAATCAATAGAAGAAGGTGCAAATATGCAGATAGGTAAAAGTCAGGCTAAAACAAAAAACGAATGGTATAACCAAGAATGTAGAGAAATAACAGGAAAAAAAGTGCAAGCCAGAAATAAATGGCTAAGAACAGATAAAGAGGAAGACAGAGAAGAATATGAAAAATTAAGAAGGAATGCTAAGAAAGTGATAAGGCAAAATAAAAGAAGATGGGTAGACAAAAAAATGCAGGAAATAGAGCAGGAAAGAACAAACAGAAATACGAAAAGTTTTTACAAAAAAATTAAAGAACAAAACAAAAAATACAAAGGCAAAACAAACGGAATAAAAAATAGAGAGGGAATAGTGATAATAGAGGACCAAGAATACAAACAAGTATGGAGAGATTACTACAGAGAGCTCTTAACGGAGGAAACAACAGAAGAAGAAATGCATAACGAGGAGGAAACGGTGCACGAAGAAGAAGCAGATGAAGTAGATATCGAAATTTCAAAAGAACCAACATTACAGGAATTGGATGAAGTAATACAGAGAAGCAAAAATGGAAAAGCCCCTGGTAAAGATGGCATTAATATGGAACTAATAAAATACGGGGGAAGGGAACTAAGAGAAAAAATACTGGCACTATTGAAAAATATATGGAAAGAAGAGAAAATGCCAGGGGACTGGGAGGTAGGGCAGATCATAACAGTACATAAAAAGGGAGACCAACAAATCTGTGAAAATTATAGAGGAATAACGTTACTAAATAGAACATATAAAATATTGACATCAATAATAAAAAAGAGGTTATCAAAGATCACAAAGAAGACAGTAGGACAGTACCAATGTGGATTCACAGAAGGAAGATCTACAATAGATGCAATACACACAATAAAACAAATAATGGAAAAAGCAAACGAGTATAAATTAGAATTGGAAATGTTATTCATAGACTTCAAACAGGCATTTGATTCAATTAAAAGGAACGGGTTAATGATAGCACTTAAAAAATTAAAAATTCTACATAAACTCAGAAAATTAATAGAAATGACAATGAGAACTACAAAAATAAGCATAAAGACACAAAGAGGAGAGGCAGAGGAATTCATTATAAATAAAGGGATGAAACAAGGAGATGCATTATCAACAACGCTATTTAATCTAGCATTAGAATATGTACTACGAAAGATAAATAAAGGAAATCTCAGAACAAGAGGTGGTCAAATAATTGCATATGCAGACGATATTGCTATTATTGCAAAGAACAGAAAAATAATGACAGAAATGCTAGAAGAAATAAGAGAGAAAGGGGAGGTAATGGGGCTAAGATTAAATCAAGAAAAGACAAAAATATTAAGATTAGGGAAAAAACCAATGAAAGAAAAAATCAAAATAGGAAGTTCTGAGTTTGAAGAAGTAGAATACTTCAAATACCTAGGAGTTACAATAAGTAAATCCGGAGAAAGGAAATCCGAAATAAAAGAAAAAATATTAGCAGCGAATAAAGCTTATTTTGCAAACAAAACATTACTTAAAAGCAAAACACTGACTAAAAAAAGTAAGATGAGCATTTATAACACCATAATTAGGCCAATATTATTATATGCAGGAGAAACAATGACGATGGTTAAAAAAGATGAAGAAGACTTAAGAATAGCAGAGAGAAAGGTTATGAGAACCATACTAGGACCAATCAGAACAGAGCAAAATGAATATAGAAGCAGAACAAATGCAGAAATTAAGGAAGAACTTAAGGAAGACATCGTAACTAAAATAAAGCAATGCAGAGTTAGATGGTTAGGTCACATTTGGCGAGCAGGCGATGAGGCAGTGACATACGCAATGATAGAATGGAATCCAGGAGGAAAAAAGAGAAGGGGAAGACCGAGATCAAAGTGGCTGCAAGAAGTTGAAGAAGACCTCCAAAGGGCAGGAGTCAGAGAATGGAGAGGAGGAACTAGAGACAGGAAAAAATGGAGAGATATTGTCAAGAAGATAAGATAAACAAAAAAGACTGATCCACTTAAGAAATCGGATCTAGAAAGCATTTGCGGTTTAACCCCACACTGGGGTGTATAGCCATTATATATATATATATATATATATATATATATATATATATATGATATATATATATATATATATATATATATATATATATATATATATATATATATATAATAATTATATAAAAATTATATCTCTAGGTTCATTACTGTTGATTAAAATTAACACATTTTGCGCATTTTCTTGTCCATAAAAATGAGTGTGGGGTTCTTAAATAACGCCCTGGCAATAAATAAGGCCTATAGACATCGTAGATGTTAGCTGTATTCTTTCTTAGCGTATACCGGAACATATGTTAGGACCCTGTTAATAAAGAAAGACGATGGCGACCGAAAAGAGAAAAGACAGGGCCAGAAAGCTGTATTAGTCAGTAGCGGTGGTTTCATTAACAAAATAACTAAGTTTATAAAAGAAACCATCCTCTATATGTCTAATATTAAATTTTTTAGTGGTTTCCTTATTACCATAGATAACTATTTATTATTTCAAAAAACAAGGAAAAACAATTTTGTTATTTCCTAAGAGATTTTTAGTTTAAACCCCTTAACGTATCCGCTTAACCGACGCGACGTTAACTATTAAAATAACCATCATCAAATCATTAACTGCTGTATTCTTCTTCTTTTTCTGCTGCTTTTCCTTTTTCAAGGGTCGCTGTTCCTTACTTTTATTCGCCACTTATTTCTCTCCATCAGGTCTTCTTCACGTAAACCTTTCTCTCTCAAGACCTCTGCCAGAAGTCCTTCCATCTCCTACTCTGTTTTCCTCTACCTCTTCTTCCATCAACTTCTAACAGCTCTACATCAATGCGGGTCTCACCACACTCTTGTACATCTTTCCTCTCAGCCCTTTTCCGATTTTTCGAATACAAAGTACCCCGTTCATTCGCTTCCAATAAAACCAACCAGCCGGTATCCTGTGGACAATTTCTCGATCCAGAGTCCCATTTTCCGTTACGTTTGAGCCAAGGTATTTAAATTCTCTTACTCATCCTAGCTTTTCTCCAAGTAATTCTACGTCTTCAACCATTCCTCTTCCTCCCAACCATATATACTCCGTTTTCGATCTGCTAACTTTAAGTCATCCCTCTTTACTTCAACTTCTCCTCTAACATTTGTTCTCCTCTACTCACACTTCATTGATCAAGGCTCCCCTTCCCTTTCTTTCTCTGACAGTACATCCATTACAAGATTAAACAGGTTAGGACTCAGAAAAGAGCCTTGATGCAAACCAACCATCACTGAAAAACTTTCGGTTAATCGGACAGCAGACCTTACTTTGGTGTACGCTCCCTCATACATATCCTTCATGAGCCTTACGGACTTCTAAGAAATCCATTTCTCGTTCATATATCTCTATAGCTCATGTCTAGAAACTATATCGTACGCCTTCTCCAAATCTATAAATAACAAAATGTAGCTTTTTTTTCTTCATCTCTTTCGTCTCAACGCAAACAAACCATCCGTTGTCTTCCTTCCTGGCATAAACCCAAACTGTTCTTCTTCTATCGATGTCTCTATCCTTAACATTAGCTCTACAGTTCTCCTTCAAATTGGCATTGTGTGCTGCAATAACTTTATCCCTTTATAGTTCTTACAGTCCTGAATGTACTCTTTTTCTTTATACAATGTTACCATCACACTTTATCCGTTCTTCCTAATATATTTTACTTATCATTTGTGACAAAACATCAACCCCTTCCCTTCTTGAGCTTTCCAAACCTTCACAGGTATTCCATACTGCCTTATCGTTCTTCGTCCTGGTTAAAACCTCGACAACTTCATCTCTCACTATTACCGGTTTGGGATCCCGCATCCTCTGTCGCTCTTCTTCATTGAGCAATTTACTAAACTACTCATACTATCTTTGCTTTATTTTAACATCGGTTCTTAACACTCTTCCATCCGCACTCTTAATCTACCGCATGTGGCTCAAGTCCTTTGGTCCCTTGATTTAGTAATGCTGTATAACCTTTTCATCCCCTCAGGTGTTTCCAACTCTTTATACGGCTGTGCAGACGATCTTTCCTTAACAGAAGCTACAACGCGCTTAGCTTTCCTCTTTGCCATCTTTTATATATCCTTATCTTCCTCTCTTTTAGACCTGTCTAACCTCCTTTTGTACCTCATAGTTCCACCACCAAGTTTCTTTGTCTCTAGAAGACCCTTTACCAAATGTTTTTCTAGCACTTTTTCTCCCACTCGCACCACAACTTTACTGTTGGCTTTCCACCTGTCATTTACCATATCTTTTTTCTCAAGATCTTCCAGAACTCTACTCTAAAAGACTATTGCCAAATCCTTATCCTTTAACTTCCACCACCTTTCTCTCTGGTGTCTTACTTGCTTTTTTTTCGCCTCATCTTTATCTCCTTATCCCATATCACTGGTCGGTGTTGACTAGCTAGAGATTCACCATTTATCACTTTTCAGTTCGTAATCTCTTTTAGCTGCCTTCTCCTACTCTTTATTTCTGACTTTCTTATTCCCATCTATAAACCTCCATGAACTCTTTGTATTCTCGCTCTTTCTGTAACATTTGTCTATTCTTTTGTCTATTCAAATCACCTTCAATAAAACATTTTTTGTCTACAGGAATCTCGAACATCTCGCAATCAAGGGTCATCCAAAATTCTTCCTTTTCCTGTTTTTCACATCCTACCTGTGGGGTGTAGGCATATATGATGTTCACGTTGGTATTGCCTGTATTTAGTTGGACACTCATTATTCTATCCCTTTTTCTGATTACCCTTACAAAGATCTTCCTTAAAAGTACAAAATCCTTCTACTCTGCCAAAAATCGGGGAGCTCTCTTTCTTTATCTGTCATGCTTCCGAGGTTGAGAGTTGCAACTCTCAGTACTAGCTTCTTTCGTCCTTTTCGTCCTCTAAGGGGTAGCCCTAGCTCATTTTTCGCAGGGGTCAGGCGAAACAGCAACTGCGCGTCGCTTACGGAAAACGCCCTATCATCTAAACTATTTTCCATATTTCTTTTTTCCATGGTTTTAGCAAGGTTTTTACTGCTGGATGCCCTTCCTGCCACAAACCCTCCTCCTTTATCCGGGCTTGGGACCGGCACTAATTGTTACAGAGCTATTTAATTCACCCAGAAACTACCAGAGGCGAAGTCAACTGTTATTAACTGCTAAATATTAACTTTACTGGTATTAACTGTTTACTACTGCACTATTACTGTAAACTGTCAACTGCTAAATATTACGTAAAAATAAATTCCGTTGTTTGTACATATCACAGTCTCTATCTTTTAGCCTCGATGTTCGTCTTCTTGCTGGACCTCTATTGAATATTTTCCTTATAACACCAAACGTAATAAACTGTTCTTTTTCGGGAATGTCATTACATGGACAAGTTAAGTATACTTTCCTATTGTATTGGGTTTTCTAACACAATTGAACAGTATTATCACTGCTTAATAAATATTTATCAATATAACAAAAATAGAATATTAATGAGATTTTTTTTAAATATATCCTGGGTATATATTTATAGTTAGAGTGTCCATCAGAAAAAAAAGTTGATGACAGATACTCTCTCCAAACTTTGAGTATAGCTTCATTACGAAAAGTCTGACACGGTCTCCCTCTGCGACTTTTTTTGGTTCTGGGGCTTGTTTCCTCTCATTTTCCCAAAACATTTCACCCACCAGACAGGAAAATCCTAAACAAGTTCCGTCAGACAATATGAAAAGTTATTTTTGCTGCTGTTAATGAAAGTATGGTGAAAAAATTAGCTGGTTATGTATGAATCTTGTCACAGTAATTTTTCCGACATACTCGAGTCGTCACATTTTACAAGCTATTTAATTAAAAGGATAGCAGTATGTATAAATTTTCGTTATCGTAAAACCGGCAAAATTAGAAAATATTTGGAAAAGTTAAAACGCTCCAGAACGAAAAAAATTCGCAGAGGTAAACCGTGTCAGACTCGTCCTAATGAAGCGATACCCAATGTTTAGAGAGAGTATCTGCCATAAACTTTTTTTCCTACGGGCACTCTAACTATTACAACAATTTACAAAAAAATTCATTCATAAAATACAGTGTAAATCTGGAAAAAAGTACTTAAATAAAAACTCTAGATTACTAAATAGTAGTGCTCTAGGGATCACCATGAATTAACATGGATAGTACCTTAAAACCACAAAGCTAAATAGATCTCGGACATGAATAGAGAAATGGAGTAATGAACATAATGATTATATAGACAGTGAGAAGAAATAAATACACAACAACTTACGGTAAAGAGTTGACATAACCCAGATCATAAAATATTAAGCTTCGCTGTGATGAATATTTCGCTAAGAACAGAAAGAACAGAAGAAGAAGATCATTAATAGGACCCCTAAAACATAAAGAGGTGACCGGTAATGTGTCACAGGAAAGCCATAAGTTCAAAAATGAACCTAAGGAAGAACAACAATAAATTACGAATTAATTTTAGTTATGTAAATTTTTCACATATTAAAATTGCCAATTTTCAACTAAACTACTTTCGAGATTATGTGGTAAACTTAATAAATTGCTTTAATGTACAGATTTTTTCCTGTCAACAGAAATAAAAATCCCCGCCACTGCCCCTTAGCTGTTGTAAGGGAGGCTAAATACCACCATGCGGCATTAGTGGACCATCAACAGTGGTGCTCCGTCTTATCAAGCACCGATAATTGAGTATTGATCTTCGGTCTAGTGTGCTACTTTGAGCAACGACGATCACCACCGACACACTTCACCGTCTTATTGTGTTTGGCCTTTGTTTCCTCTGTCATTTCGATGCTGCTAATGAATAGGGTGTGATTTCATTCCTTCAGCCCCTGTATTATTCATTTGAAGGCCAGGACAATGATGT
The DNA here is from genome assembly GCF_040954645.1 of Diabrotica undecimpunctata. Classification (NCBI taxonomy): domain Eukaryota; kingdom Metazoa; phylum Arthropoda; class Insecta; order Coleoptera; family Chrysomelidae; genus Diabrotica; species Diabrotica undecimpunctata. Next base: position 41,272,978 of record NC_092812.1, read on the forward strand.
TAGTTATTTTTGCCGAATGTGGCGATTCTCATGTGTTGCCGAAACAACTGAATAAATAGAATAACGTCCAATATTTGTTGATTACTGTTCCATATTGTATCATTACTGACAATCCGGTTATTAGTTTATTATAATAGAGATGTGATTTTTTAGTAACTTTATGATTTATGTGTAAAACACATATTTTAATTGACGTTATCATTCCAACGTTGGAGATCTATTTTGTAACAAGCTCACTACTTTATGAGCGATATTTCTGTATCGGGTCATTAGAAGTTTTCCAGTTAATCTGCGTAGTATAAACATATCTATCATTTTTTAAATTTTTTTCATCCTTGATGTTTATGGTCATATTTCGGCTGTATAATATGTCGAACTCATCTAAATCTGTTATAAATCGCCTATTCCCTTCATACTTTTATTTGAAATTATACTGCTATTATTGTTGTGAGTTTCGCAAACTATTCTATAAATCCTCCATCAATATCAGATAATAGATGGTTTTAGAGATTCTTTTTCACGACGTGCGGTGTCTTATTTTTTATTTCCTCAGAAGTCTGTCATTTTCATCAATTGCTGTATCCGCTTAGCGCACCTTACGTGTATCACATTGACCATCATTACATTATTAACTGCTATCGGGAAATTCGGAAACAAATCGGTTGTTTATACATACCATAGTTTCTGGCTTTTAAACCACCATCCAATTAATGTGTAATATTCTCTTTAAACAGCACATTTAGAAAACTTCGAGTCTCTTAATGGTGAGAACTGTTGCAGAAAATATAGCACTATATTATTCTTCAGTTCCAGATTTAGATGGTACTTCAATATAAAATTCTATTTTATTTAAAAAAAGCTGTTCTTAGCTTGTTGCTCTGTTTTGAAGATTTGATCGTTATTTATTTTACAGCCTAGGTGAGTTATGTTCCTAATTATTTTGGAATTGCTGACCGTTACCTTATATGCTTACATCGATAATTTGATTTTTAGATACTGCTCTTATTGTGGACGCTCAAAATCCAGTGAATGTAGAGATACACACATACAAAACATTTATCAGGCCGGTCATCGAGTATAGATCCAAATTTCTTGCTTTGGAGAGGAAAATCCTGCGTAGAGCAAACTACAAGCGACGCGAAGACGCGTATTCAGAAGAAGACCTAAACCCAAACTCCCTTTCCTACCCACTATTTTACTGGCACTCGCCAGCAACGAACTCCCTGATGAATACATTGATATACAGGAGGCAACTCCCCTCTACTATCGCCGTCGCCACTAGCATTAAATGCTCACTTCGAGCTTGCTCTAGACAGGGGGGATCGGTTTTCTGTGGTTTCTCGATCCCATTGCACAACGATACCTGTCTATTTGTAGAGGTACCAGCCACAGCTGCCCTCTCGCGCCGCGTTCACATTGTTACTAATTAATCAATTAAGAAGTGCATAAATTCAAATTCACATATATACTAATTCTTTTTTTTAGATCAAAAAATTCTGAAAAGAACCGTTTCAACATTACCTTTCATCTTTGATTATCCAGGTGCTCCTCCGACGACTGGGTCACCACAAGCAAAACCAGGACAACAAAAACATCCAAAAGACGAAGACACCCAATAATATGACAATCCGAACCATGAGTCAGTACAAAGCGGCGTCAGTTTCAGCTTACAAGCGAAGCAGTAAAATCTCCAGAAGATGCCAATCCCTAGTGTTGGCGAAACGCCGAGAACTAATCTCAGAAGACAACTGCCTAATAGCCCGAACAAACAGATTAACAAGTGAGACAGATTTTGTTAATTGTCTGACAAGGTAAATAAATATATTTTATGAAATCATATATTTTAAGATACCTAAGTTTATTTTGTTCTATGTATTACTTGGAGAATGAAGAAATAATCAAAATGTGGCCTCATTATTATAGAAGAAATTCAGGAATTAATACAAGCATGGCAATAGAATCATTCAACAATATATTGAAGAACAACTACCTAAAAATAAATGCTACAGTGGCAATTGAAAAGTTATTTTTTTTAACATCCAATGTTTATTGCAATCTGTCTCATTACAAACAATAAGCAATATGTATAATTTATGTACAATAACATAGTGGGAAGCCGTCCAGTGGCGAGCACTTAAATAAGACATATAATATTAAAAATTTAATCTATGATATATCAATTAATTTAATCTTCAACTTAACAAACAAAGTTTAATACAGATAAACAACACTGACACACATAATATGAGTATAACAAGATTAAAAAATAATCAAGAAAATATTTAGAAAACACCAAAATAAAAACTTGGTATTTTACCGCATTATGACACTATGCTTGGTTTCTCCAGATTTACTAGAGGTCCAAAGGGTCTGGTCGTTTTAATCTTCTTACGTGTAAAATGTTCAGCAGATCCGTGGTCAGCGGATTTGGATGGCAGGATGGTCTGGTCTTGTATACAGAGTTTACAGCAGATATTGCTTCGCTAACTGTAGAGCGTGGTGTAATCTAAGTCTTCGTAAGAAAAACTTAATAAATTTCATGGACGAATTAGACGATGAAAGTCTTAGCAAATTGTAATTGATTTAACATTAAATTTTATTCACAATTTTTGTAGCTCATATGTATTTTTTATTATATAAGAAGAAGAAGAAGTTTTATAGGTGTATTTACAAGAAAGTTGGTTAATTTAACATTATTACAGATTTTCCTTGATTAGTAAATATAGTGAAATTTCTTAAGATTATATTTATGTACATACACTTAGGTTAGGAATGCATTTTACAGCCATGTTAGTAATGATGGTCTTTATAGACTTTTATATTAGAGTTGTATTTTTAACTCGACATGTACTAGCTCCTAGGCAAGGTTAAGAAGGCTTTTACCTTCGCCATTGCAGCAATAAAGGCCAACCCTCCTTTAATTTTCTAGGTTTTTAATAAATAATAAAGAAATTTTAAAATAGGTATATTGTGTTTTATTTGGTTTGCAATAGTTATTAAAACGTTATAAATTGCAATATTATCAAGAACAAGTTGGCAATATTTTACTCTTCTCATGAATAACCGCAGCAATCAAAATTATGTCGAAAAATTCTGACCGGCAAAAATTTCGCAAGAAGAGTGACACATTTTAAGTTATACCATTTTCTACGATTAAGGAAGAAAAAACTGGTTTATTTATCATTCGTGATATCACAAACATCAGATCCAGATAACAGGTAACAAGATGTGTTGATTTTCTCGACAACTAGATAAGCATTTATTTTATCAGTTAAAAAACGACATTTCCGCTCTCTATCATAAAATATTTGAATTGGGCCCTTATCATTTTTTCAGAACAAAAATGACCAGACTTTATAATTTTTGATGCAAAAAACTATATAAAACGAGAATATTTGAGTTGTGAAGTTTTTTTCTTCTGAAGCAGCGATATCAGTATTAAATTACTGCGTTCAGTATATCAATAGTCAACTAAAATTTTTCCATCTTCCTCTTTAATTGTTTTTATTCAAATCACTGAACGTTCCAATGCCCCATACCGCTCAAACAGTTGAGTGACCGAATTTTATTTGGGTTAGATTCTTTTAAAAATACCGTCAACCGTCCGCTATCACGTCAAGAGTTCTATCAAAAGTAGAATCTGAAGATTGCAGCAGTAGGTAATCAGTAAAGTTTATCAACGTTCCACGTCCAGCTTTAGTCCCCTTCAATCTAAGACAATGTAACAACCCTTCCCAGCTGTCACTTGTCAACACAAGAATGCTTGAACCGTGGCACGGGCTTCTTGGATCTCGGGCGCTGTCAACTTGGACAATATCAAGAATGTGACACTATGAAGGAACGCCTCGGATATTTAATATTTTAAATTTCTCGTTTGTCTTGACGCCGGAAGGTGATTGCACCGGCAGGGTTGGATCCACGAAATTTTGTTCACTAATACTAAAATATATTCACATTTTTATATATTGTATGATCGCGTAAAGTAAATTAATGAACCAAAAGAAAATTTTTTATTGCATGTAAAATAATTATTATCTTGCAGGGGACTTTAGGTCCCCTTTTAACAAGAAATACCAGCATTTTTGCATACCTAGAAAAACCAGAGCAGTCAAAAGGACATATATTAGAATTTTCTATCGCCAGGCGTTTTTGTATTCTTTTTACTTGAAAAAATACATATATTGAGTAAATACATACTAATAAAAGACATATTTGGATTATTTAAAAAAATTATTTAATTATTTTAGCACATACAATACCCACATACAAATTTTTTACATATGATGTTTTACAATACGACGTTGACATTTTACAATATGACAAATTTCACATGTTGCTGTTTCCTGTTTGGCATTTCCTACGTTCCTTTGACTGCTTAGTTGTACCTCTTGGATTTGTAACATTTGATGTTGTCCTGCCATTAGTCTATGATCTTTTCGCAGTTCTTCTGCTAACTGAAGTAGAAAATTTTTTCTAAATATTTAATTGCCAGTAACTTCCTTATACAGGGTGTTTCACGACGAGCTTACACTATCTATATATTGGAAACTGTCTACACGATATTTATGAAAATTAGTTTAGCCGGATTACAAATTATGACGAATTTAAAGAAAATATTTCGACAAAAATTCTACAACAAAAGTGACCTACAACTTTATTATTTTAAGGTACGTTTTTACTGGAGCGTCTCTTGCGATAATCGCTGAGCGATGGTCGCTAAGCGATGATCGCAGTGTACCACTTGTGTGGTCTGTTACGGCGCCATTTTGACTGGACCGCCTGTTGCTGGAGCTGCTAGCGTTGATAGTTGGCGACTGGTCCGAGAGCACTCCGTCCGGCTCGCGGAGATAAGAATACGGCCGGGGTCAGAAAGCCCTGCCTGTCGTAAGAGGCGACTAATGGGTATAAATCGGGAGGTGGAGAGCCGTCGCTTGAGGTGTCGGGTTTGTAGAAACGCACACGGTCGCTTCGGCGACACGGTCACCGGTATACACTCCTAGTATCCGAGACGAGACTCTTGTGAGACCACTCTACTCTCATTCCAAAAGAGCCTGGTAAGGTTGAACGAGCTGGGTCCGTACATACCTCTCCTGGCCTTGTGTCAGGAGTGGTGTGGGTGCCCCGGCACGTACCCACCGGGAGATTCAAGAGTGGTAGAGGAGAGATGCTCGGCGGCGACCTGTCTACGTGTGAGGTAGAAATTCCTTCGCCTGCCGAGCCTACTCCGCCCGGGGGGGATAACGGGTAGGTGAGGTAATCGCAACACAGGTACTACGGGGAAGGTGGAGCTCCACGAAACATTTATTTTTGCATATGTGGCGTGGTACCTTCACTTTGGTGTCGGACTCGTAGGGACAGAGGTTTCGTTAACGGTCGTATGCCGAAAGGCCAGGAAGACCAGGGTCCTGCCAATTTATTTTGGAGGGCACGAAGCTCATCTATGGTCCGAGAGCAGATATAGTCGCAAAGCTGAGCGACTATAGTGCCTTGTGCATGTCATTTTGAGAGTTTTTTATTTGAGAGATTCTTTTCTGGAGACACTGGATATGTAATACAGTGTGTAGACGAGTTTTTCATATCCTGTTTTACTAAACTTAACAAAACATCAACTGTAGTTCATTCAAACGGAAGAACTGTGGAAACTTAACATCAACTTGTAATAAATGGTTGTTTATCAAAATTTTGAAGTATCCTTCTACTTGTCTTCTTTTAAATATTGTATGTTTTTCTTGTCTTGGATCACTTAACATTTCTTCGTCCTCTATTCCTTCTGCTAGCAAAAATTTTAACAATAATTGTTCTCTTTTACATATGCTCATCGCTCCGACAAAACCACTTGTTCACTAGACAACGGACAACTCATTAATCAAATCATCGCTTCAGTAACAACACACAGCTTACGATCATCGCTTAGCGATTACTGCTCAGCGACGATCGCTTTACGATGATCGCAAGAGACGCCCCAGTAAAAACGTACCTTTAAATGGAACGCCTTGTATTACATTTTTAGATTTTGCGTAAAGTTCTAAACAAAATTTGTATAATTTATTATTAATATCTCCTTCATTTATAATCAAAAGCATAACAATAAAACACTGAAAACTTTAGTTTTAAAATTTCCACAAAATTTATTATAATATCTTATCACTACAGATGTTTTGGCCGAGTACCTTTCTAAAGTGATCTATTTTTGGTATGTTTTTGCACTCTATGGTCTTTAGCTGAATGGGTTGAGGAGGGGAGAACTGTTTATCTCAAGTTGGTGATTCAGAATTAGGTCTGTATTTTTTAATATGTTAATTTCTATAGATTCTAATAAAGATAGCTCAAAGCCTTTATTTTGGATGTGAAGAATTTGAAATTTGTCAATAAAAGAATAATTATGATCTAGAAGGTAAAGTGCGTATGTAGAATCTGTTTTTCTATTATTGAAAGCCCTTTTATGTTCTGCTATACGTTTGCTAAAAGTTCTATCAGTTTGACCGATGTAAGTTTTTAAGCAGTCGCCAGTGTTTTTTATTTTGACTCTTGTTGTTTTTAATATAGTTGCCTACGTTATTGTTTATTCTAAAAGCTGGTGTTATTCCCGTTTTTATGTGGTTGACTATTTTTGTTGATATCTTGCCTGTATATGTAATCGAGCAGAAGTTACTGGGTTTTTTTCTCTGGTGGTGGAAATACTAATTTCAAGGCTTTCTTATGTAGTTTTTTATTAAAAATTTTATTAATTGTTTGTTCGTTGTACTCATTGTTTACTGCTATTTTTTTGATGATATTTAATCTTGATCTATCTCAAAGTTGTATTTTGACATCGGAATTTCTATTAATCTATGATTGATTTTGTTCTGTTTATATTGTAAATTCAAGATGACTATGGACTGCATTAATATACGATAAAAATTGGTCATGTTGCCTGTTAGTTCCTGTAAAACATACAGTAGATCGTCTACGTATCTCCCCCAATATAAAAACTGTTATACTAAATACGGGATGTTTTGAAATCTTTGTCTCTAGATGATCCATAAAATATCTGATAGCAATGGTCTTAGAGAATTACCCATTTTAAGTCCTGCACTGTTATTTGTGTATATTTGATTATTAAATTCAAAGTAGTCCTGGCTTATGCAAATTTCAAGAAGATGTAAAATTTCAGATGTAATAATTGGATTTCTAGTACTGTAGTCTAAAAGGTTTTTATTAGAACAAAATTTCTGAAGGAGGAATACTAGGAAAAAGATTTTTTACGTCAAATAAAATTAATCTGGAGCTGTCGGATAATTGAAAATGTTTTATTTTACTAACTAGTTTAAAAATTGCATTTTTTACGGTAAATTTAAGTGTAAATTTAGTGTATTCTAAAATCATCTGTAACAGTTTTTTTTTAAGTTTATATGACGGAGCTGTATAAAAAGAAACTACAGGTCTTATTGGGTGATTAGGTTTCTGTAGTTCGAATATAGTTGGCGTAGGTTGAATCTATCACTTCATAAAATCATAAAATCGTGAAAACCGTTTGCACACAAAGTGTAGGTGACGTTTTTTTGAGAATTTTAATCGAAATCGAATTTCTAAAATCTAAATATAGGGTATTCACAAATAATACAAACGAAACAACTTGTATTTATAATTTTAATAGAAAAGAACTTAATTGTCTTTCAAATCGTATTAGGGTTTCCTATACCTAAAACTGAAGTTAACTCCAAGCATTAGCGAGAAGCGCTACTACCTGACTTGACAATGGCAAGTGCGACCTTGCCGAAACGTCGTCAAAATAATGGTTTTTATCAATATATATATATATATATATATATATATATATATATATATATATATATATATATATATATATATATATATATGTTCGGATAAGTTTCCGCTGTCAGATAAATGAAAATTACTGAGTTCTCGGGAAGAACCGCGTTGAGAATTTAAAGCTAGACGTTTCGGCTCCCATTTTGGGGCCATTTTCAAGAGTGATGATACGGTTCCGTTCGAGTTCGGGGTCTCAATCTGGCTACTCTCCTCACTCGAGACGTACCAGTATCGTGTTCAGATACAAGAACTGTCTCTCGGCACTGAGGTCTCAATCTGCCTACTCCTCAGTGTCGAGTGACAACCGGTCTTACCCTGTGTGGCTACTTTTATACCATCCGTATGCGGTATATATATATATATATATATATATATATATATATATATATATATATATATATATATATATATATATATATATACATATTCTGGCCAGATAGCCTGCCGAATTACACTTCAGAGATGCTATACGTCTATGACATCTGTGATGCCTGTCCTTCTTATTTCTTCGTTTCTAACCCTGTATCTGAGAGTCAGTCCAAGTAGCAAGCGTACCATCCTTTTTTGTGCTACTCTGAGTTTGGTAGCTGTAACTTGGTTTAAGAAAAGTGTTTCAACGCGGTAAGTGATGACTTAATGTGCACATAGGTCGAATTCTTCTTTTATACATAATTTGGCACACTTTCCTTAAAGATATCTGAGAGAGCTCCATATGCGGTCCATGCTGAAGTAATTATCATTTACGAGTCGGTAATTTGGTTGTTCCTGGAAATTTGGATTTCATGACCGCAGTATTTATATAAAGGAACAAATTTTATTTCGTTGCAGTCGATTTTGGGATTATCGCTTGCTACCAGATTTGTCATAAAGGTATTGCGTCTTTCCAAAATTTATGTTCAAACAAACTTCACTGCAGGCGGCATTAAAACTCAGTAAGCATAGTTCCAATCTCTTTTAAGTTAAGTTATCATCGATACAGATTTCTTTGTCCCTCCACTTTAATTTTTTGAAAGAATGTTCCGCAACTGCAGTTATGAGTTTGGGAGATAACGTGTCTCCTTGTCTGATTCCTCTTTTGGTATTTATACATTTTGTATCTTTGTGTAATTTTATGGTCATGGTTGCATTGTTGTATTTACCTATTCGCAATTAGTTTGGAGTACCAATAATCTATGCCACTTTTCTCCAACGCTCTCATTATGCTGTTAATTTCCTAAATCCTGCCTAGTTTTCTAGGTTGGTAAATATTCTAATTTTGTTTCCAGTTTATTTTTATAATTCTTGTGAATAACTTGTAGAAGTGCTTTACTAGGCTTATGGGTCGGTAATTTTCGAGGTCTGTTGAGACTCTTTTTGTATAATAAAATGGTAAGTACCATCTTGTAGGGGTTTTACTTTAATGCAGACATAATCATTTCTTTAAATTCTCTAAAAGTCTGTCTCCTCCAACCTTTGCGGCTTCTATAACTATATTATCCTCTGACAGGGCTTTATTTCTTAATATTTTCTTCAGTGCATCTCTTATTTCGTCTATTGATATATCAGGCATCGATTCCGACTTTTGGTTGACTAATATTTTTGCCGAATTTTTTAACTTTTCTGTTAGTTGCTCATAATGATTTTGTTGACTTGTGTATAATTCTGTACAGAAATATTCTACTACCCTTAGTAATTAATCTCTGTTTGTGATGATATCTTTATCGTTATCCTTTAATGTCATTATTTCTTGTGTCAATTTTCTCCTAAGAATTTATTTATGGAAAGGACAAATACGTTTAGTTAACAAAAATGTAAATTTGTTTCTACTAGTGGGTCGTAAGTGGTAGGTTCAAAGAAAAAATAAATGGGGACTGCTGCGGTTTTTCTAATAATACCAAAAATAGTTCAGAATACATGTCATATTATGTTCCTATTATGCGACTGAGTTTACTAGAAATTTCTCTGTTGTCTTCAGATATCAATATTGTAATCCCAATCGAAATAGTTGACTCCATATAAAGTATTGAATTGAAATGCCATAGGTTTTTTTTATATAACATAAGGCCTTTAACAATACAGCTTATATTTTTTATTATCTATGGTGAGTGCATGTTATTACATGGATATGATTAATTAAAAATGATTTATAAATAATTATTATAAAATTATAATATTTTGAGGTTAACAGTAAAAAAGTGTACATAAAAGCCAAAAATCTTATTTAATATAAATATGACACAATTCAGCAAGAAGTATAAAGATATACTCTTTGTTCATTAAAATTTGATGGCACTAAAAGTGTTCGATGCCAGTGAAAAACAAAAAACAATATATAAGATGCTTTTTTAATGTCCAACAATTCTCTTTTTTTGTACATGTTTTACTTATATAAACTTATATAAAAATATAGTTATTATCGGTATATTAGCCGTAAACTAATCAATATTCTTAACTACGTCCAAGTAACAACAGTAAACAAGGTATTTGGCTCCCAAGTGATTTCCAAGTATATAAATTGCTGTGTAGACAAACAATCACAATTAGTTAAGATTGGGGGTTAACAGAAATTGTTTTCGAGTTAAAGGTCGGGCTGTTTGAATTCTCGTAATTTTGCCAGACAAATAGTACACCTAAGGCTAATTGCTTAAGAAGTCATTTAGTTACTGGCTTAATTAAGTAATCCTGTTGTGTTGTGTGTCAGACCAAGCGGATGAATGTATTCCACTCATTTCATTTAAAACCTATTTGTGATTGTTACCGCGTCAACTCAAAAATTTAATTACAATACTACATGAGCTAATTAACTCTCACAAGGAACTTCGATTTATGAGAATGTATTTCACAGAAATAAACACAGTAAGTTATTTTAAGATAGAGTAATAATATAATCACAAACATAAACATAATTATATTTATATCGTAGGCTTGAAAGTAGTTGTCAGGAAAAGATTATATTATTGTTTTACAATTTAGTCCAGGATTTTTTCGAAAAAGATCGATTTATTTGAAAATTTGAGAATAAGTAGTGGATAGTCCAAGGATCAAAATCTATATGATGCAAAAAGGTGCTTTTACCATGGAGTAGTTGCCACCCCATCTCAGGGGTGGAAATTTTTTATTATATTTTGACTAAAACAATTGGTAGGAAAATTAATTCTTGGAGGAGAGTGCTTTATACATTTTTTCATAAAATTAACAGTCTTCGATTTATTCGTCATCGACAGTGTTAGTTTTATATCGAAAAAATCAATGTTTTTATTGAGTTTTTTACTAATACCTCAAAAATTATTTGTTTTCGAGGATATCTTATAGTAACTGATTAAAAGTATTTAAAAAGGCTTATCTTAAAGGAAAGGCTTCAGCGCAAAAAATAAGTGACTTATAATGAAAAGAAAGTCAGTCACAATTTTTTCCAAAGAAAGTGAGCAGAAACAATCCCCTAATTACCACCCTAATCAAAATTATTCATTAACCTCATTTAGTCTTCTTTAATTATGTACTATTAATACATTTTAGGAGCTTAATTGTTTAGTTTTTATAAAAATTTTGTTAAAATCCAATAACAAATTTTTGTAGTTTGGGAAGAAATGCCCTTTTCTTCAAAATAGAAAGATTAGTATTAAAGAAAAAAAAAATGTTTATATATAAAATTATAACTTTGTTAATTCTCAAAAATGTGGTTTGCGAGAATTTCATGTTAGACAAAAGCTGAGCGAGATATTGACAATTAAAACTTGTACTAACATGCAAAAACTACCTTTACCAACCCTTACAAATTTAACTCTGTTTGAAGCTAAGGGTTTTAAAGAATTAAATATTATCATTCTTGTAGCTTTTATAAAAACCTAGAAAATGCTCTTTTACAAAACTTTTTAAGATAAAAAATAGAAAAGTAATGGTTAAAAAACCAACAAATTAAAAAAATGGAAAAAGCTAATTGGAAGTATAATAATGTAAGCTGTACATTAGAAACTTATATAAACGCATACATTCATTCATACTCGATGTATGAAACCGTCAGATTTGCAGTAAATCATTGTAGATGGAAGATATCGACATACTTGTAATTTTAACTGCCAGAGCCAAAGAAGTTAATTTATTTCCGTAAACTTGAAAAACATAGTGCTCCATCACTTATAGTAAAAGTTTTGAAGTAGATTACCCAAATGTTAAAAATTAATAGCTTTTTCATATGCATCCACTGGGTGTGACACTGTTTCGGCATTTTACAATAAAGGCCAAAAAAAATTATCATATAAAAAAGAAGGTCAGATTTAAGGGAACAGGCTGAAACAGTCTACAGTAATACTGATAAAACTGAAAAAATACTACTACAGTCGGCAGGTACTCGCAATTTTATTGCATAGACCTGCTAAAGAGTTCAATAAATTGAAAAAAGGTGAAGACTTAGCGCCTTAGAAGAAAATAGCGCCGTCAAGTTGTCATCACTCGTGCCTACTGTTCACCCCTAAGAATTACGTTCGGGTATAACAATTCATTGGAGCGAGGTGTATTAACTCGAGTAACAACAGGAGTCACTCCACCGCGCTCTAATGCTCCAGACCATCCCTTTCCCCCATATAGCACTCTGATGCGCGATAGGAGCACAACTATCAGCCAAATACTCTTCATGTGGGAGTTCTGGGTAATAGAACTCCAACATGGTTTTCTAACCAAATCAAAATAAGGACAACGCATTTTCGCTATAATCCTGTTATCATAAAGTGGCTTATCCGCGAACTAAAATTGCTTACTTGGGCCTCAAGTCTTCGCTCTGAGCTAGGCTCAGTTCGGAGACCTGGTGTTCAAGGGGTTGGGCCCTACGTGCCTGGGTTTTTTGTAGATTTTGTAAATTTTTTTGGTGGCTTGCGCCGGTTTTTTGTTAGTATTTTTTAATTTTTTTTGGTGACCGGGCCCTTTTTTTATGTGTTTTTTGGATTTTTTGGTAGGTTGCCTGAAACAAAAAATCATAATTAGTAAATGTTTATACTATAATATGAATATTATGATAATATAATGTTTTTTCACTTAAAAGCAACTGGGCCCACGCTGTATGTTGCGGTTGTCCACGAGTTTTTTTGAGCTACGAAATGTCTTCTTTGTGTGCTGTTATGTTGTTTTTTGTATGATTTCTCTCTGATGTTTTGTTTTCTCTCTGGTGTTTTTATTATTTTCTCTCTAGTATATGTTTGGTTTTATACGACTATTTGTTGTTTCGGTCTTTTGTGCTTCCATCTATGGAAAGCGTCATACCTCATTATCTCTCGCGTTATGTGACTTGAATGGTTCTCTATCTCTGCGAACAGTGTCCTTGCTTTGCCTTTCATAAACTCAGTCACGTTGATTTGCTGCAATTCTCCGAAGAGGAATCTTTCTGCAACGTTTCTCGGTAAGTTGGCTGCTTCTCTTAGACTGCTGTTATGTACCGCTTGTATTTTCTTTTTGGATGTATTGCATATGTGTCCCCATATGGGAGATGCATATGTTAGTATAGGAAGAATTATACTATTTATTAATCTTATCTTCGTTTTCATTCTTAGTTGGTTTTTTCTTTCTACTAGGCCTCTTATTGACGCTTTGGTCATGTTGGCTTTTTGTATCGTGACGTCTACGTGTTTACTGAACGTTAAGCCTTTATCCATAATTACTCCGAAGTATTTCGCTTCGATTTTCCACTCGATGGGGTTGTTTTGTATAGGCACTTGTTCCTCTGGTTGCTGGTGCCACTTTTTTAAAAGTACAGACTGCGCCTTTTCTGAGTTTAAAGCTATTTTCCATTTTAAACTTCAGTCTTCTATATCATCTAACGCTGTTTGTAGGTTGTTTACCGTTATGTCTATGTTTCTATGTTTAGCCGCTATCGCTGTGTAGTCGGCATATAGACTTAGTAGTGTACCTGTTGTTCTAGGTATGTCTGCTGTGTATATGGTGTACAGTAGGGGTGACAGTACTGCTCCCTGTGGTACTCCAGCCTCCGGGTTCCGAGTTCGGACAGAACTTGTCCTATTCGAACTCTGAAACTACGATTGCTTAAGTACGAAGAGATTAGTCTTGTCATTCCTCCACTGTAACCGTATCTTCTCATTTTATAAATCAGTCGTTTATGTCAAACTCTGTCGAAAGCTTTCCTTGCGTCTAGGAAGGGAGCTCTTGTGTATTGTTTGTCGTTAAATCCAGCTGCTATGTACTCTGTTAATCTGAATACTTGTAGCTCACTGGAGTGCTCTGATCTGAAGCATAATTATGCTTTGGGTATGCTTTAGATAAGCACTCAAAGACGAGTTACCTTTAGGTCCAGCAGTGGCTTTAAAACTTAAATATTCAGCGAACTAGCTAGGGGTGGTTTTCAAAATATGAGTCGTTGCATCCATTACAAATGAAAACTTTGCCTGCTTCGGAAGAACTTTTATAAATAATGCAATAATAATAATAATACAAAAAAGGTTGCAGTGCTTCATGTAGCTTCAGAAAACTTTTAAGGGCGGAATAACGAGAAGTCGCCAGGCCTGGACGGAGCCTTGTCGCAGGAAGTCACCATTTTTTCGTTAGAGCCAAATTCAGGCAAAAATTTTCTAAACCAAAAAACAGTAGGCCAGAAGGGATTTTGATGTATGTGTATGTAAAATAACCGAATATCAAACAACACTGCGGACCACTTTGGAATACGTAACAAATCAAATTAATGTGGGAAATATATCAAATTCAATTACTTACACTATTCAAACCACAGCAAGAAAAAGAAAGAACATTTAAAAAAAGAACTCATTTGATAGCGAATCAAAATTTAAAGAACCAGGCTTGACAGCTAATGCTGCAGCAAACAAATGAGCAAAATATACAGGGATACAGAGAGTCCAAAGTAAAATTAAGTTTATTAAAAAAAAAAGACAATAAAAGCGTAAAAAGAAAATAAATAAAGAAAAAGTGATACAAACCTGAAGAAGATACTTTGAACAGCTGCTAAACATATGGGCAGAAAAAGTCAGACGGAAATATGTGTAATCTTATGGCTAAAGCCATAGAAATACCTACAGTATATAAATATGAAATAATTAAAACGACACTGTACTATTCATTAAAATTGTAATAAAATGTACTGCCCAAACCAAACTAGAGGGGATATCCCTTATTTACCAAGGATATAAACTATTTTTCCTAATCTGCTAATTCTACAGGACAGCGCAAAAGATTTGCTTAATGTCAACTCACGTTTTGTTTATTTGACAATAGAGAGTTTTTGAGCAAGCAAATACGTATACGTAACGCACGGTTCCTAGACTTACTACGGTTGCCTCTTCCGACTGGGGTGGGGATGCTTGAGTTACGTCACCAGAGTACACAAGAAGGCAAAACCCATTTATTATCACAGTTTGTTCGTGGTAATTATCTTTCAGTTTATTATTTGCTTTATTATTTATCGTTTCTTAAATATCTCAGTTTACTTTATATTTTTGTATTTGAAATTTTGGTGTTGTTTTCTATAAAAACTTATTTTAAATTATCGAAGAAACGTTATTTATTGTAGTTGTACATCGTACCTATTGTCTTCGTATCTTTTTATAAGGTAGGTTAAAACTTTAAAATTTCATTGTGTATTAACGTAATAATAATGTTGATGAAATTTTAGAATGCCAGGCACAGGTTGTAGTGTGTAGGAAAGATATTAAAAAGACGGAAAAAATAGTTATGTAATTCGGTAATTCATTCAATAGTTAATCCAGTATTGATGAAAATTCAGTATACGCGACAAATTTTCAGTGTAAAATGGAGATTGAAGTCCTAGATTTACGTAAATCCTGCATTAACATTGGATAAACGTTACCAACCGGTGCTGATTAATTTTAAGTACCAGACTGCCTACATATCAACAGTTTTCCATAATTAGGTATTATAATCCACTAGACATCTTTATATCATAACTATCTTTACTATTTTCCACACATCAAAGACATACAAACGACGATTAACAATGTTACAATTCAAATTACTGTACTCTCGTGACGTAATTTCGGGCTTAATGTTCATTGGTTAGTCGGAAGAGGCAACCGTAGTAAGTCTACGAACCGTGTACGTAACGTATCTTTTTGACATATAAGCATGCGCATTAATGGTTGAACTAACGTATCTAGATACGTATTACCTAACGTAACGGCCTGGTACGTTACGTTCATACGCATCCCTATCGAGCCGAAGGTAACCGAATGCACAAGGGGATCTTACCCGATTACCAAAATATCAATATTCAACATCCACATTTCATAAGCACACGTGGTAGGTGTTTTTTCACATTTGTGGTTAAGTATATTTTGATTTTTATAAATAATGGAAAGCAGTAGAAAACGATTTCACTTCAGCGATGAAGATGATTTGTTCTTGTTGAAGGAAGTCGTAAGCAAGAACCCTTACGACCATCCAGAAAGGTGGAATTTAATCCAAAAGCGAAAAATATTTTTACATTTTATATCAGACATGGTATCAAAATTAAAGCGGCCGTATAGTCGAGCAAGATGTGGAGAAAAAGGGCATCATCCATGTCTTCGTCTTCTTCATCATCAATAAAGGCACCTACATTTAATATCGCGTCCATCTCAAAAATTAAAAATTGTTCAAAAAAATATTTGGTATTTACTTGGAATTCTTCTTTTTCTTCTTCTTCTTCCTCTTCTTCCTCTTCTTCTTCTTCTTCTTCTTCTTCTTTTTGGCTTTTATTCTACTGAATAATCAGCCAGTACATTTGTTTTGTTAATTTTTGGGCCACTGTCGTGAGTCTGAGAATATATCTCATGCCCTATTATCAATTATTAGTGAATATAGACATTTTATCTACATATCTACATTTTATTTATGTTTTCTATTTTCTTATAGTTAGTTTAAATGTTAATATTTAATAGGTTATTATAAAGGTTATAATTTTATATGGTTGATCTGTAGGAATCTGAGTAGAATTTTGATAATTTTAGGGTTAATATCACATAGAAGCATTGGTATGTTAATTGGGGTTTTAATATCAGCTCCTGATAGACATCATAATCTTTTATTTTGTTTATTGGGCATTCCCAAAATATGTGTTCTAGTGTATCCATTTGCCCACATTCACAGTATGGGTTATCGCGAATGTTGATTTTATATAAATGTACTCCTGTCAGGCAATGCCAAACTGTCAAACCATGGTTTATTAGGAAATAAATTAAAAAAAAAAATAAAAATTTATAATTTCAAAAATAGGGTTAAATGACAAGGACAAGACTGGCACTGACAATTTATTAGTTAATCACTAATTCGATGAGGGCAACACCATCGTTACGTTGTGTGCAGAACTTTCACTCTCAATTTAACGTTCATCTTCTTCGATACGTTAGTTCTTTACATATAGGGAGATACGTTACTTTAGGTAGTTACAAAAACTCCCTAATAAATCAAATCTCTTCTCTCCTATCTCTTCAATTTTATTTTGTATACTTTTCTGGTTTTTACAAATTTTCATATTTTTCATTATTGGGCTTTTTTCGAGTTTTCTTAGAAACTCTTTTGCCATTTTATTTTTTTTGTAGTTAATTTTATTTTGATTTCATTTCTTTCTTTTTTAGAATTTGTACTGATAGTAATACACTAGATTATATACTTCTTAACATATATACAAGAAATGTACCTGAATAATACATATATAATAAATATATATATGTATATATATATTATATGTAATATATATATATATATATATATATATATATATATATATATATATATATATATATATATATATATATATATATATTCCCCATGTTCCTTTTAAACATTTTTGTCACCGCTGGTGTACGCGTTACGCCGACTGAAATATTGACAGGCTGAACTTAATTAGGAGGAAAGCCAGTAGGGCAAAAAGGAAAGGACAAAGTTTCGAAAATGTTAAGGTACCAATAACAGTGGCAAAAGTTGATGCCATAAGTAAAAGCTACAACGGTATGCAGACGAATGCGGCAAGAATGTAACGACTGGGACTGTAAGACACGAAACGGTGATAGATGACTGTTTGCATACAACACCAGGCGTACTTTTAATTAAAATCTAGTAATTGTTTTAAACACTGTTATGCTGTCAACCTCTAGTCCGATAAAAATTTACAAGCCGTTAAAGAATAATATATTAGGAAATAATGATATTTATCAAAAATCTCAAAATTGTCTTACAATTAAAACCCCCTTATATAGATATCCTATAGAAAAATATCCTACTAAATAACTTTATAAAAAGCTTGTGGAAAAAAGCATATAGAACAAAAAAAAATTAGTTTTTCTATTTTTACAGTTTTTTTTTACTATAAAAGTAACATTTTTTTTATACCTATATCCAACCTACATCACTTATGATGTAGGCTATGCCAAGTTTTGATAATATACTGTTTGAATAAATAGGTTAATTTTAAACAAGTAGGTAATAATGTGTTTAAATCACTTATATTGTTTTTTTTATTATTATTATATTTGACTCTCATTTCTTTATTCGTTCGTCAAATATTTCTGAATACGTGGCACACGATGTGGCAAAAGTTCTTGTCACATCGTTTTTAATAAGTGTACATTATTCCAAACCACACTACACTCCTATTACTAATAAACTATTTTTTTATATATAACTATATTTATTCACAATCCACATAATTGCAGAGTATTAAGTAAATGTGTTACAGGTTTTGGGCGTGAAGGAGAGACATCCTTATGATGTCTTACCTTATTCTATTTTGGTTTCGTTTTGAAGTAGGTCTTGGAACCAGTCTAGTCTTCTTGTGGCTGAACCATTGTTAAATAATTCCCTTACTAGCTTATTTTCATGGTGAATAGTACGTTCATTTTCTGACTCCGTGGCTCGATTGATTTCTTCTCTGATGAAAGGAATCTTTAAGTCGTAGTGAAGTGTTTAATTACTTACGTACCATGATACATCAACTATTGATCTTAGCACTTTAGACTGGAATCTTTAGATAATTCAGCGACGTTGGCTCTGCATAGCCCCATAGGTGTAGTCCGTAGAACCAGATAGGTTTGAGTATGGCTTTGTATAGAAGAATTTTGTTTTGGATGTTAAGTTTTGATTTACGTCCAAGGAGCCTATTCATTTGCCGGAATTTTAAGTCGAGCTGCCTTCTTTTGGTCTGGATATGTTTCTTCCAAGTGAGACGTTGGTCAAGATGGAAGCCAAGGAACCTAGCATCTGTTACTGTTGGTATTCTTACATTTTCCATTCTTACAGGTAGGCATATGTTGTGGCGGTTGGTAAATGGTATTTGAGTTGATTTTGTTTTATTAACTTTTGTTCTCCATTTCGTGTACCAATCACTGAGTATGTTCAGATGATGTTGCAGGTTTTGTAAGGCTTATATGGGATATTCATTTACAGCTAGTATTGCTACGTCGTCAGCAAAGGAAGCGATTGTAGTATTATTAGTCTCTGGTATATCGGCTGTGTAGAGTAAGAAAAGCAGTGGCCCTAGAACACTACCCTGCGGGACTCCGGAGTTGAAGAGATAGGACAGAGGTTGGATTTTTGATCTTTGAATTTTACGGAAAAATATCTATTTAATATGTAGGATTTAAGTAGAATCTTTTCCTGCATTATTAGTTTTGGGAATTCATATCTGTGACCACGTGTTATATGACCCAAATATTATAGTTTTCTTATTTTGATGGAATCCAGTAGCTCCCTGCTGTTCTCTATTCTTCTTAGTTGGTTATTCTGTCTCTCCAGGAGTTTCTCAGCATTCTTCGATATGTCCACATTTCAAATGCTTCCAATTTATTGAGATGTTGTTTATTTATGGTGTCTGCACACCATACAAAAGAAGAGAAAATACATAACACTTTAGTACTCGTTTTCTAAGATTAAGGCTGAGGTCTCTAGAACATAATATTTGTTTCATATTATTGAATGCACTTCTAGCCTTTTCTATTTTAACTCTAATTTCTTTGTTATAATAGTTTGTTTCATTAATGTTTGCCCATAAATAGTTAAAATTCCAAACTCGTTCTATCTTCTTATTGTTTATGTGTAGATTAATGTGTCTAATATGTTTCTTTGATATAACCATGAATTTTGTTTTCTTTGTTTAGTAACAGACCAAATTCTTCACTCGCTGCAACAACCTTATCTAAAATTCTTTGTAGATCTGTAATATTTTCTACTATTAGTATTGTATCATCAGCATATCTAATTTCGCGTATGGGTAGACCATTTATTTTTATGCCTGCTACTTCATCTTCTAATGCTTCTTTGAATATTTCCTCTGAGTATGCATTAAACTGTCATGACGACAAGACAAAGCCCTGTCTAACACCTCTTTTGATTTTTATTTTATTAGTTTTTAAATTATTTATTCTTATGATAGCTTCTTTTTCATAATACAGATTATTTATTATTCTTATATCCCGTTTGTCGATGTTCTTTGTTCTAAGTAGTTTTGTTAACGGATTATGTTTCACTCTATCGAATGCCTTGTTATAATCTAGGAAGCAGGCATGAATGTCCTGGTTTGCATCTAAACATCTCCGTATTAGCATATTTACTGCATAAAATGCTTTTTTGGTTCCTTGAGCATTTCTAAATCCGAACTGAGTTTGTCCAATGTCTTGTTCTAACTTTTTATATATTCTACGATGAATAATCTTTAGAAATACTTTTAGTATGTGGTACATTAGACTGATGGTACGGTGATCGCAACATTGTCTGGAGTTTTTCTTTTTCGGTATAGTCACGAATGTTGATAGAAGCCATTCTTTAGGTAATATACCTATTCTGTATATGATATTAAATAATTCGACAATAACCTGTACATTGCAGTCGGCAATAAGTTGTAATTTTTCTGTCTGGTCCTACTGCTTTCCAAGTTTTCATTTTTTTAATTGTGTGTTTTACTTTACTTTCTATTATTTCTGGTCCAGTCTCTTCAACGAAATATTCGTTATCTATTTTGTCTCGTTTGTCGTTAAACAGCTGTTTTATATAGTTTGCCCATACAATTAATTTGTTTTCTGTATCGATTACTATGTTTCCGTTTTCGTCAACTAGTATATTTTGTTTGTATTCTGGTCTTCTAGTTAATTCTTTTATTTTTCTGTGGAAATTAAAGCTGTCATGTTTATTTTGGCTAGAGATCACTAGTGACAGGGATATAAGAACAGAGACCACAAGGCAAGCATCAAAAGCGGCAAGAGTAAGTGGTTGCCTCCGAGAAATCATATGGAGAAACAAATATCTGACCATGGAAAGTAAAATGAAAGTATACAAGACAACAGTAACACCAATCCTAACATATGCAGTGGAGACAAGGACCGATACAAGAAAGACGAAACAACAAATCAACAATATCGAAGTGAAGGTATTAAGATCAATAGCGGCCATATCATTAAGAGACAGACAAACCAACAGAAGTATACGCGAACAATGCAAAATTCAAAATATTAACAGGTGGATAAAAACAAGAAAAAAAACTGGAACGAACATCTAAACCGAATGGGACCAGATAGATTAGCGAACATCTGTAAAAACAACAAGCCGTATAGCAGAAGACCCGTTGGAAGGCCGCCAAAAAGATGGAAAGATAATGTACAGTCAACAACGACTGAAAAAGAATAAGAGGCAGACAAACAGGAGTAATTCTAGTCGCGCGAAGAAGAAGAAGAAGATATTTATTTTGTAGCATTTCTATTGCTATTCGAATTTGTCGCCGTATTTCGTTTTGTGTTTGCTGGTACAATGTTTATTTTTGTCCTTATATACTATTCTTTTGTTCATCAAGTTTAGTATTTCGTCCGTCATCCAATCTTTTTTCTTTTCTTTGGTTTTGCGTAGATACTTTTTTGAAGGTTTTATTAAGTCAACCTTTATTTTTTCCCAGTTTTTGTTGATGTTTTCTTCAGTGCATTCCTCTTAAATCTGTACGGTGTTTAGACGTTCATTTATTTTTTCTTTGATATTTTCTCTTTTTTCTGGATCTCTGAGTGCATTTACGAGTATATCAGTTCTTTCTTCTTTTGCTGTCTTCTCTATTCTTTTCATTTTAATTTTCATATGTGCTACTATAAGAGATTATGGTTAGATGCTATATCTGCTCCAGGTTGTGTTTTGATTGCAGTAATACTATTCTGATATTTGTTCCGAACGATTCAACCTCTTCGTCACCTTTTTCGGCCGTTGGGGCATAGACTTGAATTATGTTTATTTTTCTGTCTTTCGTTTTTAGTAGTAGTAGTAATATAGTAACTCTTTTGGAAAATGGTAGAAAATTCTGGACGTGTTGTGAGATTTCATTGTTCAGTATTATTGCCACTCCATGTCGATGTTGTGTGTCATTATTACCTTATTGGTATATCGTATGGTCTCTAACTTTACATTTTCCATTTCCTATCCATCGGGTTTCACTTATTCCTAAAATATTGATGTTAATTCTTTTCATTTCTTGGATTACATTATGTGTTTTTCCGGATTCGAACATTCCACGTTCCAATTTTAAATTAACGGTCTGCTTTTTTCTTTTTCTGGTAGGGATTTCGCTGGTTGACGAACTGAAAAGCCCTGACTCCTTTCTTGCCGGATCTTGGTCTCCGATAGCCATGATCAGTACACGTCTGCTTACTCTGTCTTCTCATTTCATGATGATTCGACTAGGGATATCTTACGATCTTTAATACAGTGGTTTGGTTGCCGTCTGTATTCTTATGCCGTTGGCTACTGTCTTAGCTCATCCGCCTTTAGGGCCAGTTTCCCTATGACAAAGGAATGCCCTGCCACTTACCAGCTCATCCGCCCGAAGCCGTTGACCAGTAAGTGGGGGGATTGCTTATACCGGCAATCTCTCGGACATCAGAGCCTCGTTTGTTATCTGGCAGGCTGCACCGAATAGTCAGGATCAAGACCATTACAGAGGCAGGTGAGGTTGACATTTGGATCGGAGAGACTATACGTTGTGCATCACTATGCCTTACATCCCGATTTAAATATCTGGCAAATAGCAAAGTATGACCTATTGACTAGGATGATTCTTCTGCTAAGCTTTGCATCGTCAACGGTGTCGTGTATTGTGAATCTGCGACTACTAAATAGATAAACCTATATACTTGTTCCAAGTGTCAAACTGTCGGGTAGTGTCGGATTGCTTTCTCCGATTGGCTTTGCACTATAATTTTAGTTTTTTTTTGTTTATTGATAGACCTATCTATTCAGCATATGATTTAAATTCCGTATACGTATTCTCGCCTGTTGCTTTGGATCCGCATATGATATTTATATCATCTACATATGCCGCCAGTTGGAGTGATTTAAGTGTGTTATTTCTACCTTCTGATGTTTTTCTTACTACGTATTTTAGTGCTAAATTAAACAGTGTTGGTGCCAGCCTATCACCGTGTTTTAGTCCTTGTGTTATTTCAATTTTTTTATTAATAAAACACCCAGAGATGTCTTTTACACTGCGATCTCATCAGAAAGATCAAAAAGCAGTTTTGTTACGTCCTAAATGTTAATAAATATTTAAAACTATTCTTACATTCAATAATTTGTTTATAGGGTCTTTCTTACTTACAATATTTATTTATACAAGCACTGGTGTATACTAGCTCGTACTATACTCTGCTTTTGAACTAATCACTACACTAACTCGAAGGGCTTCACTCTCTTCAGTCTTCTTACTATTTCTGGAATTACCCAGGAGTTGTAGAGCCTTGATATTCACATGTTAATGTAATGTTTGCTTATGATTAATGGCACAATTCCTTATTATCTCTTTAACAGTGTCCGTCTTTAAGTGGCGGTGATTGTAACTGTTTTTAATCTACCAAGGGGCATCGACGCTATTGTTTATATGAAAATATATCTATGAAGAGCTTTGAGTTTCATCCAAGCAACCAGTACCTTTTTTCTTTATGGACCTTCCAACAAAGTCTCGCATCAAGCTGCATACCATGGTACTTCGCAGTATATGTCACAGGGATCTGGGTGTCATTTATTTCAATTAGTGCATATTGTTTTTTCTTATTAGTGAAATTTACATGCAGTGCTATGGTCTCATTCTTTTCTTTTATCCTCCATTTTTTGGTCCAATCATTGATCTTGTTCACTGAAGATTATAGATTTCTTGCATCTTCTTTATGATTATTTCTTACTACCAAAAAAGCCTTATCGTCAGCAAATGTTTCGATTGTTCCACTTTTGAGTTCAGGGATATCGCTACTGTATAAGAAGTAGAGAACTTTCTTTAACTCTGTGTAGGTATCCTTCTGTTTTATTTCGAAGTGTCTTTCAGTTAAGTGTAACTTTAATAATTGTGAATACTGCCTTGGTACCGCTCTATTTAATTTATAAATAAGGCCTTCATGCCATACCTTATCTAAGGCTTGGACCACATCCAGGAAGATAGCTGGACAGATTTGTTTTCCCTCTGGCTCCTTTTCAATTAATGTTGGTGATTCTATGGACCTGATCTATCGTTGATGTGGTGGAAATAATCTTTTTTCTTCGATGATGATCTTTAGTCTTTTCATTAGCTTGTTTTCATATAATTTTGAAAGTACGGGCAATAATGACATAGACCTGTAGTATAAAACCTCATTTGGTGGCTTTACTGATTTTTCAATCATTATGACTTCTGCCACTTTCCACATTTTGGGAACATCTTCTTCTTCACGTGCCATCTCCGCGACGGAGGTTGGCAGTCATCATGGCTATTCTGATCTTAGATGCTGCTGCTCTGAATAGTTCAATTGATGCGCATCCGTACTATTCCCTTAAGTTACGCAACCATGAGATTCTTCTTCTTCCTACACTTCTCTTGCCCTGGATTTTCCCTTGTATAACCAATTGAATTGGTTGTATCTCTCATTATGCATAACATGCCCCAGGTATTGCAGCTTTCGTGTCTTGATGGTTTCCAATACTTCCATTCTTTTGTTGATTCTTCTCATGACTTCGTTGTTTGTTACATGTTCGGTCCATGATATCTTCAGGATTCTTCTATATACCCACAATTCAAATGCTTCCAACTTTTTAGCAGTCGACGCGTTAAGTGTCCATGCTTCTATCCCATAAAGCAGAGTCGAGAAAATATAACACCTTGCCAGTCTAACTCTCAAGTCTAATTTTAGTTCTCTTGCACAAAGTACCTTTCTCATTTTATTGAAGTTTGTACGTGCTTTCTCTATTCGAACTTTGATTTCTTTGGAGTATTCGTTTGTGTGATTAATTATTGTGCCTAGATAGTGGTAGTTTGGGAATATACTTTAGTCTAAACAATGCAATAAATAGGTATGTCAGCTTAGTGATGACTTTCTTTGGTAAATGTTTTAATATTTCGCTTGGTATTAGATCGAACCCTGGCGCTTTTTTGGGATCGATATTCTCTTTTATCTTTTTCGCAATTTTTTTGGTATTAGTAGGTTTATTTCACAAGAAATCTGGTTCAAAACTATTCACGTTGACCAAGTCATTTCTTTTGTTTGGTTACAACGTATTTTAGAGATTCTGTGTATAGCAATTGACTTTTTGAGCATTAGTACGAGTCCAGCTTCCATTAGTATTTCTGATTGGTAGGCTATGAAGTATAGGTCTTTTCAGCCGTGTGGTGGCCTTCCAGAGAGAATATTTACTACTTTTGTCTGCTGTTACTTTCTCTTTTGCTTGTTTTTAATTTTTTTGGTATTCTTTGGTTTATCACATTCCCTGTTTCTGTGCTGTCCAGTATATTATATATCGAGGTTGCTTCACACAATATTTTTGCGTATGCGCATAGGCTTGGTATTTTTTACATTGGAGGATGAATTTATTATTCTTTAGCTGGATAATTTTTACTCTTATTCCTATAATATCTGTACTGCCAAATATTGTACTGACATCTTTGTCTTGTCTAAACGTCAGCATGAACATGTTCAATGCTTATTTGCTTTTGTATGTTAGCAGGAAGGTAGAGTTTTGTAACCTCTTATCCTTAAGTTCTGCTCTATTTTCTCATTGGAGCACGAATGATGCAGTTTTTTTGCCATGACTTTAATAGAGCGATTCTGCTTATTTTCATAGCTTTACAGTTTTTCTAGTAGAGGATTTTGCTTCAGTTGGGGTACTTTGTGGCGGTAATAGAGATGTATTCATTTTACTTTTTCTGTTGTTTCTTGATTTTGGGTCAGTATTGGGGTCCTTTGATACTGAGAAACTTTGATTTCACTTGTAAGAAAAGTTTGAAGGAATACATTTGATCTTATCTTTATCTTTACTTGGTTTGACAATGGCATTTAATATTTCTAGTATTAGTCGCATGCTTTTTTTATATAAATGGAGAGACACATCTTGCGTTTTTTTTCCTAATCTACATTCCGTTTTATTTAAAGAAAAACTGCACCTACAACTTAAATAAATAATATTTTTAATAAAAGTGACAAAATAATCAAAAAGAGCAAGCAATAAAATATATGAGTTATGAATAAACCAAGTGAATGTATTAGAAAAAGGAAAGTTGGTCAAGCAAATAGCAGTAGACAAAACTGTAAAAGAAATATTGTAATTAAAGATAATAAAAAAGATGGAGCAATGAATAGTTACCGTTCTTACATTCTTAAATATTCTTCTCAAGAAAATAATTTATTCACTTTTGTAAATCTGTTTAATAATTTACCATCATAAAGTTTTTTTAAGATTTAAAAAAAGCTAGATATTTATTATCCTATTTAATATATTAATATACTTAACTTTTATATTCGGTAACATTTATTTTGACATTTTTGATAGTCTAGAAGAGGAGGTAGAAAATTGTCTTTTTGCAGTTTTTATTTTTACTGTACTTTGTTACAAATTCAAATAATTTTATCGGACTAGAGTTGACTAACAGGAACAACACTCCTAAAAAACCGCTAAGCTAAAACTAAACGTCGAAAACTCTGCTCGTGAGCAAACGACAACAGTCGTGATTCTATAAAATAAATGATCTCTAACTGACAACTCCCTGTCTTGACTGATGGCTTCACGAAGATTTCGATAACTAGCAACTTTGAACTCTTCCCAGATATTTAGCATGTATTTATGCGAGAATTTTCATTAGCTACTTCAGCAGTCATCGCTGCAATTTCCATTTTTTATTTTGCAGAAGTGTCACGAAGATGGGAAAAGACGAGATCACAGTGGTTAGGTTAAAAAATAAATTGTGGACTTACCGAAATTATATACCAGGTCAGCGGCAAAACCTGCAACCATTGAAAAAAGACAAACGATTCAAAAAAATTGAATGCAGATTTTATTCAAATGTATTCTTGCTTTAAAAGGGAAATTTTATTTCTACACTGACCGAACGGTATAATACGAGAAATAAACATTGTATTTCGGAAAAACGTTACATTATACTTATCTTACATTATCAATAAAAATATTAGTAGAAAAGATATATAAATAATCTTCTAAACCCTATACTGGACTATTACGAAATGCTTTTAATTTTTTTATATTTCTAATATTCTTCATTACGTGACATATTCCAAAAAATATTTTAAACTTAAAGCAAGTAAACAAGATTCGTATTAAAAATTGTAAATGTTTAATCTATTTATAAAATATAAGTTTATGTATGAAAGAAAATATCATGTTAGGGATCTTAGCAGCTCAATTGACACATGTACTTTTTTGTCAAAATTTTTTATCACCTCTGGAAAAAACGCTAAAGAATAAAATTCTATAGTGATCGCATTATATGCTGACCAATTTTAATTAACAAATGAAGAAATAACTCAAGTAGTTAAATAATTTTTAGCTATTAAACAATGAGTCGAATGATACTTACCAGTTATAAATCACTCAAAAAGTAACAAGTCTTGGATGAATTTGTTTATCTTCCATTTAACTCCATCGGTATAGATTTTGGCAAACGCTTGGTCTTCCAATAATATATATATATATATATATATATATATATATATATATATATATATATATATATATTAAGCCACCCCATAAAATTTTACTTTTTGTTTATTAATGGTATGTAATTGAGCTATAAAACTTATTTTTGTTCCTAATTCTATTTTACTGGGTCTTAGAACCTTATAAAGTTTACAAGTATTAAAAAAAACGAGTAATTACATGAAAACACTTAAAATTATGCCTTAAGCCTAACACTTGGTAGTGTCACTCTTTGCATCAATGACTACCTGGCACCTTCTTGGCATACTTTCTATGTGTTTCTGGCAATTTTGTTCCACTACTGTGCCATTTGATGCTTTGTGGTTATAATTTCATTAAAAATGTCTTTCTTCATGAGCTCTCAAAGATTTTCTATTATCAGTCTAGAGTCGAGCACCTTTATCTGGTTGTCAGCAACGAATTTTGTAACAGTCTTTGCCTTGTGACAAGGCGCCGAGTCATGCATAAACGTGAAACTTTTATTCGGAAACCAATCCTGGACGTGGGGAGCATTTTTGTTTGCATTACTCTCAAGTATTGGTCCTGCCGCATTGTTCCTTCAACAATGTCAAGTCTAGCAGTTCCTTGACTGCTTATGATAGACCACACCATGATGCTCAGGGAGTGCTATACTATCCTTACAATACAATCCGCTTGTATTTTCGCTCAGGTCTTCTCCTAAAAAATTCAGCTCTATCCATAAGAATCTGCAGGGTAGGTTCGTCCGAAAAACAAACCTGGAATATTATTATTATTTTAGAATCGTAAACAAATTGATCAACTATAAACTGCGTAAAAGAAAAACAATGTAAAGTATTGTTATTTATTTGATTTCAATCATTAATGGTCCAATCTTTATAATCTTAAGCCCATTGAAGCTTTGTGTTCTTTATGGCTGGTGTGATATTGGTGAAATATTGGTGCCAGACAATATGGTTTGATAAGACAATATCTCGAATTTGTCTTTCATCTCGCGGTATTGTAATTTTTTTTCGATCACATTTTTGTTTGCGTCATGGGGTCAAATCTAAATTTTTCTTTTCAAGTCTTTTCTTTATGCGGTTCAAAGTTGCCCTTGAAACTTTAGGAATTGATGCTATTTTTCTGTTGGAGTGATTAGTGTTCAATAATAAAGTTTGTATTTCCGCTATTTTCCTGGTGGGATGTCTTTGGTTTATCCCATGATGGCATGGTAGGTACCACTGGTGTAACGAATATCCAATGTTTGCTAAGTTCACAAAAAATAGTATAAGGCTGTCAGAATATTACTAAAAAGCAATTAAAACTATTTATTATAACTCGAAACACCAAGAATACAAACTAATATGCACAGATGTTGCAAGCTGGGCTGGACAGCACTGACAGACAATGGCATCTGAGTCACGTATTACCACGCTCGCTGTATTGTCACTGTTGCCAGACTATTTATTGAACTTTCATACAGTGTTTCAAGATAATCAAATAAAAACAAATCCATTAATAAATTATACAGCTGAATAATATACCTTTTTTGTAAAACAAATTGAATTTCACTAGTTGGCTCTAATAATTTGATTACCCACTGTATATACATTATATACTAGCTGTCCGGTGAACTTCATACCGCCTTAAAATTAAATAATGTGTCTAAAAAATTAAGAGGAAAAAAACCAAAATTACTTAAAAATTATTTATAAAAAAATTTAAATTAATTTAATACTTTCTGATAAACAATATTTTAATTTTGTTTGTGTTGCATAAATATACCACGACCTGGGTTTTTATGCGCGAAGCATGGAAACTCTAAGTTAATTACGCAGACTTTTAAATGTTGACTTTATAATTTGTTTATTGTCATTGCAAAAGCTAAACGCACGGGAAATTGTAAACATTTAAAATCAAACGGTACGTTCGTTGGAATCATCGGCATACGGATTAAGAGGATTAAGACATCTTCTGCTTTGTATTTTTCCTTGATGATCGTTGCCTCAACGACAATATTATTTAGACTTTTCACAGTTAGTCTCCTTCCAATGCACAGTCGAGGTTGTTCAATGTTACACGGCATAATGACAACTGATCCTACTTTTAATTGTAAATTGTTAGATGGGAGTCCAGGCAATTCCAGGGAATTTAAATACTCTGTAGGATAGATGACTACGTCATCCTGATTTATAACTGTGTCAACTGGTTTGAACGAAAACTTTCCTATAAGAAAATTCAGAATGGTTGCATTCAGATCATCGACATTACTGGTAATGCATTTGTTAGTGATCAGTGAAGTAGTGTCTGGGGACTCCGGAGACTAAGATCTCGAAAGCCCTAAATAAGACATGGATGTCGAAAGCTCGGCGTCATGATAATCGACGCGGTTTAACCCGGAAGACTTTTAAGTTTAATATTAATTCCTGTAATAGCTCTAAGCGTCGAGGAGTGGAGCAGAATGAGAGCTAGGAGTGTACTTCGAAGGTCTCGTACTACAGAAGCAGTCCTTTCCAACCCACAAGCACTCCCTCGCACCATGGTATTACTCAGGGTGATGCTGCTGTCATCTGATTTTCTTAGGAGGCAGAAGATGTTTATAAATATTTTAAAATTTTTTTGGGGGTTAGTCGTTAATAATATAATAATATATCTAGCACTGACTCTAAATTCAGAGTGTATATGCTTCCATTTAGTATTACATCTTTATGTTCTGAAGACCTATTCCTGGTATCCTCTTAGCTATATTTTAGGTCTGGTAGCCTAAAAATTATATTAGGATACGGTTAGTATAATATCTTAGTTCGCCGTATCTATCTTCCGCGCCTTTTCGTCCATCATTTAAAATGTCGTCTATTGTTTAGTTTTTCTATACCTATACCTACTGGCGAGTAGGGAATCCCCGCGATTGCTCTTATGCTTTTGGTTTACATTGCTTGGACCCTCTTTCTTTTTGTCTTACATGTTTTTCTACACGCTACATACATGTAACATTCATGTCGGTATACGGATACTATTGATTAGTCTCATCTCTATTTTGAAACTGAGTGTACTTATTCTTCGTATTGGTCCCGGTAACTCGGTCTGGATTAGTGTTCTCTTATTTATTGTGTTCTTCGCAAGTGAAGTAAATGTACGTCTCCTGTACATTCCTAGATAAAGTCCGGTAATAGCGTACATAAGAATATAATCAAATAAAAGTAATATCGCAAATGAGTATAGATATCGAATTAATTAATAGTCCTCCTTATATTCAGAAAAAAAAATTATCATAATATTTTAAAGTGGACTTATTTGAATGGCAATTTTTTCTCTAACAGCAAAGTTGTTCGCTTATAGTAATTTCACCTAACTGTGTTCATGTACTTAATATGGTCACGACCAGTGTAATTTTTTTTTAGATGGTTGTATCCTGTATTATATATTTTCATAGAGTAATATTAATTTTATTGCAAACCTGAACTTTATGTTATCACAATCGTATAAAAACCATTTGGTATAAATTGGTGATATTTATAAAAATATGACAAAATACCTTTTACTAACTGACATCACCAACTTTATTCTATATGGTGATTAGGTATATACGGTTATATTAAATTTATAGTTTTTAAAATAGCATTGCTTATGCTGACATAAATGTAGTCTCGCTGTTATAACATTGCAAAGCTAAATACATATTTACTCGGGGAATGGATTTTATTATGCTTTGGCTCTACATAAAGCATTTCCAAATCAAAGGAATATTCGCGTGAATTAAGCCGGAATTATTATTATTTTCTAATATAGTAGTTCAACTGTATAAATTTTGTGCTTTGATACACAAAATATCAGTCAGAGGTAAAGAACGGTGTATTAGGTATATATAGGTACTATTACTTTAATCGGTTTACGGTCTGTTTTATATACACTATTTACTTGTACATTTATTTCTTTACACCTACATCCACACAAAAAAAATTTAGAGATTTACATCACAGGATTTAAGTTTTGGTCATCGTTGGCTCATTGTTCCTGCTGAGACTCGATATCCATCCATATATATATATATATATATATATATATATATATATATATATATATATATATATATATATATATATATATATATAGTAAACTCTTAAATATTGGGGAAATCTGCAAGAAATACTCTAATGTGTATCAATTGTTTCGCCGAACGTTTTCGCCAAAGAGAATTAATTTGGCTTCTTCAGGGCTGAAAGAGAATAAATTATAATTAGCTACCATATATTATCTATTAAAACATTATTGATCTTACCGTAACTTAGAATTGTAGAGTTAGAATATTAAAAAACTTTGCTAGTAACATAGTGGTGTTTTTTGTTACTATGTGCAAAAAAAAGTTTTTTATAAGGATTGAAATGTATGGTAGCTTAGAACTTGACACGTAAAGGATTACCCAAGGTTAATCGAAAAACCAATGTAACTACATTTAAAAGAAGGTAATTCTTTAAATTGTCGGCAATAACTAAATTTTTGATTTTTAGATAGTTAAAAGTGAGGTTCTGTTTAAGCCAGAACGCAAGCGCTGACAACTTCATTAGTTCGTATGAATCTTTGTGTCGTTAAGGTTCATTGGTAAAACACGAATGAATTTAAATCCCAGTAAAGGGAAATATTATTTTGATTTTCTTTATTTAATTATATTATATTGTTCATGTATTATTGAATCTTATTGATACGTATCTAAGAAAAGCAAGGGAATGTTATATATTTTTTGTCAATGAAAATTAATTATAAAGGTATGTTAGTTGTTAATAGATATATCAGTCAAGTTAGTTATCTGTGATATAGTATTGTTCTTGGTATCTGATTTAAGTAACAGGTGGTATATATCGCTTAGATTCTTCAAGAATGTTGGTCCAACTATTTAAAAAATGCTTAAAAGGACAAAATATCTCTGATGATTGGAATGTTGGATACATCAGCTCAATATTCAAGAAAGGGGATAAACGCAAATACTCTAATTATAGGGAAGTAACTGTTATCAGCTCAGTGGGGAGGTTGTACAATCGAATAATAAAAGAAAGAATAGAATCATAATACGAAGACATAGAAGGACAAAATGGATTTCGTGCAGGAAGATCGTGCACTGGTGGTATATTCGTTCTGCAGCGGGTAATCGAAAAACGGAAGGCAAGAAATCTATCTACCCACCTATTGTTTATAGATTTAGAGAAGACATACGATACGGTACCTTTGAACAAACTGTTTCAAACATTGACGAAAGTAGGTCTCAGTAGAGGGTATATGGATGCTATCGCAAATATATACAAAAATGCAAGAAGTGTCGTTAAAGCAGGAAACTTTATATCTGAATCATTTCCAATAACAAATGGGCTTAAACAAGGATGTTGTCTATCTCCGACCTTATTTAAAATATATTCAATCATCGCTAGAGCAGTAGAGGAAACAAGTATCCGGGATGGGAATAGACATAGGCGGTGGTAAATATCTAACAACTTTATTTTTCTAAATGATCAGGTAATCGTAGCAAATGATGAGGAAGACATGAACTACATGTTTAGAAAACTAAAGAAAGAATGTGAAAAATGGGGCTTCAATATGAATTGAGAGTATTTTAAAATAGGAGATGATAAAGAAGATCCAGAGTTAGAAATTAGAAACACAAAAACATGCAATGAATATAAATATCTTGGATCTATAATATCTAAAGAAGGCACTACCGAAAGAGACATTAAAAACAGAACGCAGCAATGAAAAAAAGTGGTAAACATTCTAAACTCTCTACTATGGTCTAAAATATATTAGACAAGAAACGAAATTGACAATCTATCGAACCTTGGTAGAGCCTATTATGACTTATGGGGCAGAAGTTTGGTAGATCACGAAAAAAGATAGAAAAAGAATAGAAGCAGTAGAAATGGATTTTCTAAGGAGAGCGTGTGGTGTATCCAAAAAATATCATATCAGGAATCAAAAGACGAATGGATGGACAGAAAACGATGGCGGTCGAAATGCGAGAAGCGGCAGTGGCTGTAGAAACCCCGATTATGTATATATAGAAAAAATTATGGATATTTTGAAGAATCGTTAATTGTACACACCGAAAAATTTAAAGGAACAGGTTATTAGTGCAAGGTATTTCTTTATGTTTCTATTTTATAGATTATATCTAGATAGTTTTAAATGCACCTCGCCACAATAAAGTTTTAAATGTCTAAACCTTAAATTAATTTGTTTTTTTTGTTGTGTTTTACATTTTAAAGTCATATTATATGTTAATAACAGGTAGAAACTTGTATTTAATTGATTTAAGTAAATTAAAGTTAATTTGTTTGAGTTTGTTGGATGTCATTTGTCTTTTGATTTGTTTTAATCACTGGTATTCTTATTGAAAAGAGCAAATAAAAATGGGTGATTTATTACCGATTGATATTGCTAGGGCGGTAATAATGGACGAAAATAGTCAAACGTAATGGGAAGTTGCTGCAATGTTTGGTAAATGACCATCAACCATCCACCGTTGTGTTAAGTCGTTGGAGACAAACCAGTGAGTATGTATGAAGAAGGGGACAAGGAAGAAAATGTTTAACGGCAGCTGTAGATGTTCGATTTATAACGTTTCAAACATTATAAAATAAACGCCAAACGGTAGTTGGAACTAAAAACCTGCTGCAAAATGTTCGCTGAACCACCATAAGTGAGCGCACAGTAAGAAGGAGACTTAAAGAAGCCGGTCAAATGTGCCAATAAAAGTTCCCAGACTCCAGAGACACCATCGTGTAGCGCGACTACAATTTGGCCGAGAACATCAAAATTTGAATGATAACCAGTGGAGTCAAATTCTCTTTTCGGACGAGAACCGTTTCTGTATAAAGTACATCGGCGGTAGAGAAAAATTTTATCGACGCCAAGGAGAACAAAATGCACCTTTCAATTTTACTGCGACCAAAACTTTTGTAAGAGACTTACACGCTGTGTAAGAGACTTCTTATTACAAGTTAATAACTACAATGAATTGGCCAGCGTGTTCCCCAGACCTAAATCCAATAGAGCATGCTATTCAAAACAGAAAGGGAGTAAGAATTGCTTTGATTTAGGAATGGAAGAGATTGTCTGAAAAACTTATCGATAGCCTTATTAGAAGTATAAGGAGATGAATGACTGCAGTTTTAAGGATTCATGGGGGAAACAGATGCTAAAAATGCATAAAAAAATCATTTAACTCAAATTGTACAACAAAGTTATTGTGTTTAAAATCCGTATTTTGTTTGAGTCTGACATCTTTGCGATTTATTTCTTCTTAACAAGTTTCATTAAAATACTTCACCAACATTCGTTTTATAAGATTACCTAAACAATATTAACAATATATGAATTAGAGAGAAAATATTCAGATTTTATGGTCGTTCCTTTAAATATGCCGGTGTGTATATAATTAATAAATAATCACCACTTGTGGGTCAATGAGAACTGTATAAAATTTTCTCGGCCAAACAAATCGCAGGTTCGATTGATGTCCAAAAATATTGCATAAATAGAATCGCGGTATTTAAAAAGATGTCTAAACGACTATGACCGATGACAAATTACACATTTATAAGGAATCGTTAATTGTAAATACTAAATCACCTTTTTTTTGTCAAAAATGATAATTTAATAAAACTTTTCTCGAAATGAAAATCATTCTCCTGCATGACGGTGTGAGTTTTAAAAGGTCTCACTTTTGGAATAATCAAAACATCGGATTTTAGCTAATAAACATTTGTTTCTAGTTTTGCTATCAAACTTTGGCCTCGACCTCTCGTGCTATTTCAATTGTTAAATTATACGATATTTCTAAATTAGAATGTATTTTACTAATCACTCAAAACTGGTATATTTGACGTCAAATACCTCTAAGACATCGTCGTGATCACTTTCAGCCTGCCAGATATAAATAAAGTGGGTGTTTGTAATTGGTATTTATTTAAGAGAAGTTACAATTTCGAAGGTCACGTACAGAAGAAAACAGGAAGACACCGGCACCGTGGCATTACGTTGCTTGGAGTTGATCGTTGAGCTTGGGCTGAGGCTGGGGACATTTAATTGGAAGAGTAATTTCCCGTCAGCGAGTTCCTGATGCCCAGCAAACTAATTATTTCATTATTCGCAACTAATATCAGGGGCGGATTTGTTAAATGAACTAGATGCCTAGAGAAAAAGAGTATTCGTTCAGGTAAAGGTGTGATAATTCAATAAACAAATATGCAAAGAAAAATATTAACACAAATTCACCCAATAGAATACAGTAGAATCTCATTAATTCGGCACTATTAAAAACCACAGGTTGCCAGTTTATTGACATGTTCAGATGACTGGATTTTATAGAAAAATTCATAATACCGGATTTAACGGCTAGGTACAACGTATGTATTTGTGTTTGTGTTATACACGTATTTCTATTGTTTAAAATAATCCTTGATTAAGGTTTGTTTTTGTGGAACTTATACTCGTTTAGTTTCGTAGTCGTAGTAGTTGTTGCGTAACAAGAATATTTAATATTTTTATTTAATTTTGTATCATATCATCATATCACACTGTATATTAGTTTTAGATTTATAAATTTTTTTTGTACCATCTAATAATCTGTACGGCACCGATAGCTTGCATTCAAACAACTTTCTGGACATAAGCTTCTAAAATCGTGAAAGAATCATAACAAGGAAAGGATTAGTAATTTCCAAATTATCGGTTTGAGTTATTCGAAAATTCCCAACAGTAAGGAAAGTTGAAAAATACCCTTCTCAGGTAGTTTTACCAATGAAAGGAGAGTTGAAGGTAATTTTAAATGTAAGCATATCCTTTATATACGTCGAGGGTCAGGGGGGCGATTTCTGAATTTTAAGAAACCATTACGAGCGATTCAAGGAGGTGAGTGATTAGTTAAAATCCAGCATGAACAGGAACCTTTCTTCTTCCTGTATTAACTTGTGTAGTTCGTCTAAACGAATTCTGTCAAATTTTAATGGTTTGACTATTGGGTGTTTCTTTGGAATAGTGGTGGTCCTGACTTTTGGTAATGTTGGTGGTTCTTTTTTGATTGTTGTTTTGGAATTCGTGTAAACTTCATTATTGGATCGTAGTTCACATCCTGGCGGTAGCTCAATTAGATAGGTCCCTTCGAGTACTTCTATTACAGTGGTGGTGCAATGGGTAGATACTTTCGTAGCCTTTGGAAAAACGGCAATGTAGTGTGTATCAGATACTTTTTGGATGATCGTTGTAGTAACAGTGACGGGAACACTTTGACATTGGGCAGCATCATTAATTAACTGGAGAATTTGGACGATGCAGTCATTAGTCTGGTCATTCTCTTGTGGAAATTTCTCAGGACAGATAATTGATTTGGATTCGCTTTTTTTGCATGGTATATCCATATATTGAAAAAGGTCTGAGTTGTGGACTAGGTATGGATCAGGTGGAATGATTATTATATGATTATTAGTTGGGAGTGAGTATTAATGGAAGTATGTGAACGACTTGGAATGAAGGATAGGAAAATGTAAAATGAAAACAAGAGTGTGGTTCGTGTAATAACCATCAATGTCTATGATTTCATAGTATTTGGTTAAGTCTTCTTCTTAAATATATGGAATCTGTGATGCAGGGTGGTGTTCAAGCATCTTTTGCACGGTTCATTTTATTTCTTCAGGTTTAGTGAGACCGTTTTGTAAAGTTTTGATTCTTGCAAATGTAATTGTTGTTTGTAGATCATCCAGTATTTGTATAATTGTTTGTAAATTTAGATTTATCTGGTCAAGGATATTTGGAGCTCGCATATAATCATTAAAATCGAAAACGAATTGGTTCATCTCCAAGCTAATTTTGTTTGTCTCTTCAGCTATGATTTTTTGGTTGTATGTAAGTAATAAAATTATTTGGTTAAAATTTGTCATTATTCTTTTATTGAGATTGAGTTGGCTATTGATGTTGGTAATAATATTCTGTTGGTTATTTTCAAGTAATTTAATGGCGGCGTTGTATCTTTCAGCATCTTCTTGATCTAAATTACCAAAAATAGATTTGATTACACTTCCCAATCCGTTTATAAGTCCTCTTTTGCTTCTGGATATTGGATATATTGGGTCTAGTTTCTCTTTTGCTGTTTGGAGGAGGTACTGTACAGTTTTATCAAAGTTTTGTAGGCTTTTAAAATATGGTTGACCAAGTCCATTTTCTATTGCTCTGTTGGTAGTGATATACTGAGATTCTATGGATTTAATCTCTTCTGGGGTGGGTTCTAGATGGAAATAGTGGACGAAGTCATGAGTGCTGATCTGTATCCTCCCTTGTCCAAGTTCAACTGGGAGGATTCCTGGATTGTCCTTCAGGTTTTGAATTTGAACTTGTTGGGCTGATACTAAGGTACATCTGTAAAGTTGTTTTAGCGTTAGTCTTTGGCTGGTGTGTGATGTTCTTTTTGTGTATCGACGTATCTTGAGTGTGTATTGTTACGGGATTGTTATTTTTCACAATGCGGGAAGAAAATCTCGGAAGAAGTTTGTTTCTTTTTACCTTTTTTCTAGTGTAAACATTTGTGCTGGGTTTATAAGTGTTTATCTTTTTTCATTTATTTTCTCAATATTTTTCTGTTTGGTTTCTTGTACATTTTTGTTTATTTTATTGTAGATTTCTTTTGTTTTTAATCTGTGGCTCTATGTATAGTTATTTATTAGGGTTATGTTAATATCGATGTCAAAT
The DNA here is from genome assembly GCF_040954645.1 of Diabrotica undecimpunctata. Classification (NCBI taxonomy): domain Eukaryota; kingdom Metazoa; phylum Arthropoda; class Insecta; order Coleoptera; family Chrysomelidae; genus Diabrotica; species Diabrotica undecimpunctata. The sequence goes on from NC_092812.1 coordinate 41,311,381, forward strand.
TCGTAGATGTATCGAAGTATTCGTAGGTGTTCCAAAATTGTAGAGTAAATTCTATCATTCCGTTCGATTGTGGATTATCTGGTGTTGTGTAGTGAATCGAAATTTTGTGGGTATCGACAAATTCCTGAATAAGGCAGTTCTTGAATTCGGTGCCACTATCTGCGATTATCATGTGTGGGAGTCCATGGTGAGTTATAAAGAGCATGAAGGCATTAAGGACATTTATTGCATTGTATCCTTCGATGGGATATGCTTGGCCATATTTCGAGAATGCATCAATTATTGTAAGGAATTTCTGTTCGTTAGCTTGGAATGTGTCCATATGAATGATTTCTAACGGTTTCGTTGGAGTTGGTGTTACCATAAATTTCGGCTTAATTGGATTTCTATCATACTTTTTAGCTTGGCACGTATCACAAAGTTAATAACTTCTTCGATGTCTTTCTTTAGCGTAGGCCAGTAGTAGCATTTTCTTATTTGAGCTTCGGTTTCGTTAATTCCTCTGTGGTTAGTCTTCCCTTGATGGTAGTTCTCTATAATTTCTTTTTGTCTCTCTGTTTTGTTTATATCTTCTAGGAGGCTGTTGCATTTGACAAGATCAAATGCGAAATTTTTAAAAGGGTTTCGTAGAATATTGCATAGGGATTTGTAGAGTTCATCATTGTTCTAATATTGTTCTTTATATTTCTAATTATTGCATTACCCTTATGAACTCTATCTCTCATTTAAGAAAAGTCTAGTTGTATACTTTTGTGTTGCTATGATTAGTTTACTTTTACAATTGTATTTATTAATAATACAAAGCCCGGATGAGCCGTTGGTCCGGTCCTGACTGATCGCCCTGTCCATACGGTCGTGTCTGTGTGGGAAGAAACAAAAACCTAATTACAGAAAACGAGCGACCTGATGACAAGACATTAAGGCGACGTCCTTGCGGACTCGTCAACTTTCCTGCACCTTCCAATTCCTCCTGATACTCCTGCTGCAAACTCCATTTTGTTTCTCACGCTCTCAGCACTAAATTACTGACGAAACACGTAAACTTCATCCCAGTCGGTCCTCAACAGATAAATTTATTTCGAATTTCACTGAAATCCTCAGATGTATTGTGGCCATTTTTTCTTAATATCCTGTCTCGAATATTATAGAACAGCTGAATCTGAAACAAACATAAAAGTTGGGAGAGACCTAAACAATAAGACATAATAGTTTTGTGTAATATTTTTTTCTAAAATAATATAATACAGAATTCTTTGATGTAGACCCCAAAATTTGTCTTTTCAAACAATTTTGGTTTAATAAATTAAATATATATTATTGTTTAAATTAACGCAATGATGAATTAAAGTTCAAATAGTTACGTTATTGGTACTAAGATTAAAGTTAACTAGAAAGTTTTATTTTTAGCTAATTTTTCTTTCAATAAATCAAACGTTCTTTCAGTTACTAAAAAACCAATATGAGTAATTTATGTCAAACTCCAATCTTTCAATTTTGTGCCTTCTGGTAAATGTTTTTTGCCTGATCTCCAATACCTCAATTCAGATTTACTCAAAACATATATTCTGATTCTTCAGTGCGATAATAGTTGACATATTAACATATTTTCTGAACTTTGAGTATGACTTATGAAGAAATGATCTGTTTCTAACTGACTGAAGAGACTTCTTTCAAAACACTAATAAAAGAACTTCAAACAAAAATATGTGACGTATTGTGAAATCATATATATGATCAAATAGATTTTAAATCATTTATTGAATCTTATTTTTACAATTTTAATTTTAAAATAAAATAGATTATCAGAATAGATATATATACAGGGTGGTCCTTAAGTAATTGTACAAACAGAAACTGTAGATTCTGCACTTTAAAATATTACGATTTAAGCCAACTTGCTTTAATAAAATGTTGATATTAAGAAAGATACAGGGTGTTAAAATGGAAATTTCAAATTTTATTTTTCGCTATAATTTTTACGTTTGTAAATATTTTTGGACAAAAATTTACAGTTGGATGCTTTTGAGTAGGATAAATTATAATTTTATACTTATTTTAATTTAATTAATAGAGGGCGCCACATATGCCACATGTGTGGCATAAATTTGAGCTTAACTTTTTTGCTCTTTAAGTTAGCTCTATTTTTGTTAAAAAATATTAAAGATACATTATTTATACACAGAAAAGGTATACTTGTTAGTAACCGGAAAATTCAACCGTTTTTGAGATAAATGCATTTTATAAGTCAGCTGCACAATATTTCTTAGTTTGATATTTTTGCGGTAAAGCACTGAATACCTGTAGATAAGCATAATTCATAGTTTATTCTTATTAAAACAACTCAAAGATGATAATGTAACATCACAAAATGCTTTGTTATGGGTGCTAAATGTCTTATTGGAGAAAAGATATTTTATCTTCATCTTTAGGTGCTGTGTCCGTATTCAGACGTTGGCCGTCGCCATGTTTACAATTTCCCTTTGCTATTGCTTCTTAAGTTTCTATAATGGCATTTTATTACTTTTTCTCTATTGTAAAATACTAAAACCCAAAAGATGTGGTTTATGCAAGATGGTACACCACCACATTCTAGAGAGAAGGCAGTTAGAACATACTTAAATACAACTTTTCTGAGCGTTGGATTGGTCGTGGTAGTCATATTTCTTGGCAATGTGGTGAGATATTGATATCATTATTTAATTCATAAAAAATCAGAAAAGAATACTTATTGTTCATTACGTAAATTTTTTACCCATTTTTATTGGGACAAATAGAAACTAGAGCAGAGGTATTGAATAACACATATGTGTCCTGTTTCATAATACTTTTGCTACAAATCTAACCTGAAAGACTCAGCATTTTTACAAAAACATAATCGTTGTCCTAATAAACGATATTGTTATAAATATAGTAAACACACGGGCAATTTAGTTTAGCATAATATTAGTTTGTTAGTAAATCATAATAGTCCATTTGTTCGAGATGTAATTATAGTTACTCATAAGCTGTAACGTAATCATACAAATAAGTAATGTCATCGATAGGTTATTGCGTGTGTATATAAGTAACCCATGAACGAAATACATCACAGTTTAATACATTATTTAACTTCTGCGACAAATAAGATGTAGTTCCATAATATACCATAAGATTTGGATATGTATCCAAAATAATATATTCATCCGTTATACATTATAGCCACCACGTAGCCCCGAATTTAATCCGCTTGATTTTGGTGTATGGGGCGCATTAAAACAACGTGTCCATAAGAATCCCCTAAACATTCACAACCAACTATGGGACGAAATATATACTGCAGCAGTTTCTTTAGAACCAATGATGCTATTTAATATGAGACGATCTTTTATGGAATATATTAACAAATGAATTAAAGAAAATGGTGGACATATCGAACACATACTTTGACAAACAGTTATGTTATTTAGTTTAACTATTTCTTATTTTGGTTTGTAAACAAAATGTTTTGATTATGACTTTAAGATAAAACGTAAAATGTTTGATGTAAAATCCTAGTATTCTGTTATTTTGTCAAATCCTATAATTAATTATCCTGCTGATTTATTTATTTTATTTAATATTTCGTTAACCATTAACTTAAGTTAAAGGTATTTTATACCAAAATTCAGAAGTATTAATGTTTTTGTCTATTTTTTCTTCGTTGCCTGGAGGAATTTACCTTAGATTAGAATTATGCAGCTGATTTTTAAAATGCGATTATCTCGAAAACTATTGAGTTTTGAAGTTATTAACAAGTATACCTTTTTCTTGTTAAAATAATGAATCCTTAATATTCTTTATCCTAAATACAGGTAACTTAAAGAGCAAAAAAGTTAAGTGCAAATTTATACCACATATGTGGCATAAGTGGCGCCCTCTATCAGTTACATCAAAGTGTGCATCAAATTATAATTTCTCATATTTAAAAGTACCCAGCTGTAAATTTTTATACATAAATGTTTACAAACATGAAAGTTATAGTAAAAAATAAAATTTTAATTTTGCACTTTAACACCCTGTATCTTTCTTAATATCAACATTTTATAAAAGCAATTTGGCTTAAATCGTAATATTTTAAAGTGTAGAATCTACGGTTTCTTTTTGTACAATTACTTAAGGACCACCCTGTATATATATATATATATATATATATATATATATATATATATATATATATATATATATATATATATATATAAATATATATTTGTATATATATAATATAAAATTAGTATATCTTGGGTTTAGGTTAAATTTGGAACTCGATTTTATTATATTTGAAATGTACAAGAAATGAGGATATTTATGTTATTGTAAAACATACAATACAGAGTAAAACACAGAGTAAAAACTGACACCTGATGTCTCACTGTTTACTGTAATAATTAATATATAAAGATGTTTACATGGGCTTATCTTTGGTGTTATTGTCGAAAGAAGAAAAAGTGGAGATATTTTACCACTTATTATTGAAATGGGAAGATTGTTATTATTTAAATCATCATTGTCAATCTGGCTTTATAAGCCTGCGTTTGTCTCCAGTCGTCCCTATCCATCGCCTTCCTCCACCAAGCACGTATTCCTATATTTCTCATGTCTTCATCGATGTTATCAAGGAACCTTGTTCTGGGTCTTCCTTTTCTTCTCTGGCCAACGGGTCTATCAAAAAGGGTTTTTCTAGCGGGGTCATTTTGTTCCATCCGCATTATATGTTCTATCCACCTCAGACGTCCTATCTTAATATGTTTTGCGATATCTGGTTCCTGTTATATTATATAAAGTTTAAAGTTGTTTCGTTTTCTCTACACTCCATTGTCATTTACTGCTCCATAGATTCGTCTTAGTACTTTTCTTTGTATAACTCGTACAACGTTTTTAGTTCTCACAATATTGACATCATCAGCATAGGCAAAAATTTGCACTGATTTAATATATATTGAACCAAAGGTTGTGATTTGTAATAAACGTATTACTTTTTCCAGAGCCAGATTGAACAGTATACAGGAGGGAGGATCTCTCTGGCGCAGACACTTATTTGTTTAGTTCCCCTTGAATTCGTACAACACATTCAAATTTTTTAAGAGTTAGTTTTGTTAAATTTACCAACTAATTTTACCAGCTCTTTCATTACTTTGAACATTTCTCGTCTATTCACAAAGTCGTAGTCTATTCACAGAATTATCGATTTATTACCTCTGAAACCAGAATGGTACTCTCCTATTATTTGTCCTACATACGGTGTCATACGATGGCATAGGATAGTGGAAAATAATTTATACGCTGCATTTAGAAGCGTAATTCCTTTGTGGTTAGAGCATTCAAAGATATCTCCTTTTTTGTGTATCGTGTAAAGCATTCTAATATTCCAATCATTGGGGAGGGATTTCTGTGTTTATATTTTTTTTATACGGTGCTGTAATGCCATTATGGCATCGTAACCACCTTCTTTATCTAGACCACCTGGGAAATTATCTATTATCTGGGTGATTTGTTTCTGGCTAGTTTTTTAACTGCATCTTTAACTTCAAGAATCGCTGGTGATTTCTCTTCCCTCTCGTCTGTTACTCTTACATCATCTCTTTCGTCTTCCAGGTTTTCTTCTTCTTTCTCTATATTAAGTGTCTGGTTAAAGTATTCCACCCATCTATTCAATACATCTTTTTTTGTTGTTAATAGCCATTCTGACTTCTGCATTTTTTGTATTTGCCTTGAATTATTTTCTGATTTTGATGTTAACTTTCGCATAGAATGCTCTGAATTATTTCTCTCTGTTGAGGTTTTCCATATATAAGTTATTATATATATATATATATATATATATATATATATATATATATATATATATATATATATATATATATATATATATATATATATATATATATATATATATATATTTAAGCATCTTTCTGTAGGCTTCATTTTTTTTGTTGCATTCTTGCATTCATCGTCAAACCAATGATTTTTACGGCTACGAATTTCTGTTCCTATTGTATCTTTCGCTGCTGCTTTAATGTCTTTTTTTTATTCTGGTCTAGTAGGAGTCTATATTTGTCTGGCCTTCTTCATTTACATTTTGATTCCTTAGCCTGTTGGTGATATTTTCCGAGTACCGTTCTGCAATTGTCGCATCTTTCAGTTTTTGCACATTCCATTTTTTTTCTATCTTTTTTATTTTCTTTACTTGTGTTTAAAATTCTAGCCCTCTATGTTAAGATAACTAGGCAATAATCTGAGTCTATGTTTGCGCCTCTATGACTTCTGCAATTTATTATGTCTGTTTCATGCCTTGAATCTATTAAGATGTGATCAATCTGATTCGTTGTTCTTATTTTTTAGATCAGATTGAAATATATTTTATTTAGACTTTTTGTATATTTCTTGTCATTGATTGAGTTAGTGTTTCTTTTTATATCTATTGATGCGTATATCTCACTCTTTTTTTATTTTGCTTAGTTTTTAAAATTCTGATGCTTTCAAAGCCAAATTTCTGCTTCCTTTCATTCTGATGTTTTCTGTGTGGTGTTGTTCTTGTCGTATTTGTGGAAATGAATTCTGGATTGAAGCAGTTGACTGGTTTGCCCAACGTAGACACCTTCACACACTTGTTGGTAAGTTGATTACTTTAAATAGAACACCCTTTATTTTATTACATCTTCCGCTATATTTTTTAAGTAAATTCGTTTAGTATCGGCATTTCGTATACCTAAATCCAACCACTTTTCAGATATTCATTATCTAAGTCAAAACAACACTTAATTATTTCAATATTAGAAAAGAGTACGACATGACTGTAAACTATTGGATATTTAGAACGTTAATTGTTTATATGTATTGTTTTGACAGTTTTCTGTCAAAATAATACATTATTTACGGCTAGTGTACTAATTTACATAAGCAGTTATAGAAGTGAATATAATGACTAAAATACTATTATTCTTTTGCAATTTAGTTTTTACATGAAATTTAATTTTTAATCTTTTTATCTTTGAGTTTTTGGCCTGATAATATTGAAAATAGAATTAAATGTAATACAATATGGCAATAAAATGTAGAATAGACCCTACACATTTGCTAATATTTTTTAAAATAGTATGTGGCCAAAATGATGGCTATGTATGTATACAGAGGTACACAGATAAATAAAAGAAGGTGAAATAAAATGGTATATATTATTATTTATTAAAAGGAAAGTACGTAATTTAGATTCCCCCTGTATAATTGGAGGTATCTAAGGAAAACAATTTTCTTAGATGCGTCGAGCGTATTGGGGGTGGTCCCCAAGGTTTTCAAACAATACATTATTTCATTATGTTCTTAATACCGAAGATATTCTAGACACATCTAACCCTTTGCCGACTGGAAGCTGGAGGCAACAATCTAATTATATTGATTGAATGACAGCCGATTCATTAGGTGTCATTCTTACAGGGGATACGATACTCGAGTGACTGGACACTTAGCCAGAAGAACCTGGAAACGACGGAACAGATGTTCCGTTTCTAACACTTGCCATATTATATTAAATGTTTCTCTAAAGCTCCACTTCTGCTCTTTCATTTTCTCTTCGGGGATTCTTTCTTGAAGGATTAATTCTTTTTGCACGTATCATATAATAACTCTTACTCATTTCCACAGCCCTTAGTTATATAGGGGTATGACTAAAAATACACCTTTCGAAAAATTATATCAAATTGAAACTTTTCTTGTTTTATCAGTTTGTGCAGATAAGGCTATAAAATAAGACGTTAGTTAATTTGTAGTCAATCTTATAATATTTATTAATTGTTTCCTTAGAAATGTGGAAAATGATTATTACGTCTTGATTTAATTTGAGATTTGTGCATTAACCGTTCAATATATTTCATTTAATATGCATATAAAAGTTGTCAAATTATTTTTTGAGATTAATAAGGTTCATTCTCATCAATCTATTGGTGTAACTCTTTTTTATTTAGAGAATAACCGCATTAACCACGAAGGTCATTAGCGAGGTTAAGAAAATACAATAGGTGTACACTTACAATTTTTGTAATTCTAGACTATTTGTTTATATTTTGATATATAAGATATGGATACCAGAGAACACATGGGTAGAGCATTTTGAGAACTTATTAACAGAGAGAAGAGAAAGGTTTAAACAGACAAATGAACAAGTGGAAGTAGAAGGAAGAATCGAAATATCAATAGAACAAGTGAATGAAGCAGTTAAGGGAATGAAATTAAAAAAATCTCCAGGCCCAGGCGGAATACATCCAGAGTTGATTAGATATGGATCATCAAAACTGTTTGAGATGATCCGAAAATTATTCGAAAGATGCTTAAACGGAGAAGAAGTTCCAGAAGAATGGAGACAATCGTATATCTCTCCAATACACAAGAAAGGCACAAAGATGGATCCTAAAAACTATAGAGGGATCGCAGTGATTGCTACTATAGGCCGACTATACTCAAAAGTACTACGAAACCTGATAGACAAAGACAAACAACCCGAAGAACAAGCGGGATTTAGGGCCGGACGCTCCACTATGGATAATATCTTCACATTAAAAATTGCAATGGAAAAACGAGTGCAGAGAAATAGAGAAACTCATATAGCTTTAATAGATTTGGAAAAAGCATATGACAGTGTACCGATCTCCCAACTATGGATAGAAATGGGTAACTTGTAAATAAACCCAATTCTTATTAACGCCACTCAAAAATATTACGAACAAAACTTTGCGAGAATTAAAATGGGACAAGAAATCACCTCTCCTTTTCAAACAACAAAAGGACTACGACAAGGCTGCTGTCTGTCACCCACCTTATTTAAAATCTATTTGGACAGATCCTTAGTGAAATGGGTAAAAAAATGTAGAAACATGGGAATAACGATGGAAGAAAACAAGCTATATACACTTTTCTTTGCGGATGACCAGGTAGTAATTGCCGAAGACAGCTACGATCTTAGCTATATGGTAAGAAAACTGCAAGAAGAATATGAGGTGGCAGGTCTAAACATGAATATGACAAAATGTGAATATCTCTCAGTGGGAACAGATGAAATATATGACCTAGTCTTGGAAGACGACAAAATCAAAGGCGTGCAATCCTGCAAATATTTGGGGGTCATTTTCAACAAGAAGGGAAATAGCGCAGATGAAATCAGGGAAAGAATAAACAAGGGCAGAGCAGCGACCCGTGCCTTAAACTCTCTTCTCTGGCAAAAAACAATTCGACGAGAAACCAAAAAACACATTTACGGTAGTATAGTTCAAAGTATTACACTTTACGGTTCGGAAGTATGGGACGTCACCAAAGCTAATAAAAACAAACTTATGACGACAGAAATGGATTATCTGAGACGAAGCTGCGGTAGATCGAAACTGGAGAGAGTTAGAAACGAACAAATAAGAAACGAAATAAAAATGGAGAGAAATATCAATGATGACATAGAAAGAAAACAATTAATCTGGTTCGGACATGTTAAAAGAATGCCAGAGTACAGATGGCCTAGGAGAGTACTGGAATGGATCCCTCCTGAAAGAAGAAAGAGAGGACGACCACGGAGAAGTTGGCGCAACGATATTGATGAAGCAATGGCGACAAGAGACTTAGAGGAGGCAACTGCATATGACAGAAAAAGATGGAAATTGGGGGCGGAGAAGCGGCGACAGCCGTAATAAATCCGTTATTATTATATTTATTTATATAAGATATGGATTGGTACCATATTTATTATATTGCGTTAATTAATTGGGTGTTTGCATATGAAGTTTTAAGAAACCATGGAGAAATACTGTGTCCATTCATTACCAGGTTCTGAGAAAATTTTGGAGATTTTACGTTGATATGTATCGTTGAACTCTAATATAAAAAGGTAGAGGGGAGGTGTTGTTTTGAAAAGTTGATTTAAAATGTTTGCAAAAATGATTTGTGAGCAGGAATTGATACTGTTCTTGAGGTGATACTGTTCTTGAGGCATATGATATACTGAGAATTTGTTGTCTGAAAGATAGTGATGGTTTGTCCAGTTATCACCATAAGCTTTCTACAGGCGTTGTTCTATGAGCTTCTAAAATTAATCTTATTGCGGTGTTGTGCCTAGTATATAGGCATTTTAATATTAAAGGGCAAATAGAAGTATATGCAACATATCCGTAATCAATTTTCTAACAAATAAGACTTCTGTATATTTTTAGCAGCATCAGACCATCAAATCCCAAGACTTATTTGCCAAGCATCTTAATAAATTTAAGCCCTTTTTACATGAAAGAGTTAGTCTTTTGATATCATTTTTCTATGATAGACGTTCGTCGAATATCATACCCACAAAATTTAAATGTAAAGCGTAGTTTAGTTTCTGGTTGTATAGAAATATAGATGGTAATTGCAGTTCTGTTGTTTCTTTTTGAGAATAGTATGCAGTTTGTTTTGTTTGGGGAAAAATTGTATCCAGACATTATAGATCAACTCTCAAGCGATGTAAAGACTTTGAGCCATTTGATAAACAGAATGATATCATATACGTAAATATACGTATAGAGAAAAAACAGTAAGCTACGAAGATGCAAGACGAATGGCCGATAAAATATGCCGAACAGAGAAAAGAAAATACGAGAACGGTAATACCCATAAAATGGAAGAAAATCTCCAAAGCAACGATATAAGGAAAGCGGATATATATATATATATATATATATATATATATATATATATATATATATATATATATATATATATATATATATATATATATATATTGATATGATATAGGAGAAAGAAAGATATTGTTTAAAAAATTAATTTATAAGTTATATACTAGAGAATTTAATAAAAATATATTTATGTGAGGGCATTTTTAATAAATTAGCATATAATAAGTGTAAAAAGTTGTATTTTAATGTTGTAAATATATTTAAGTGAGCCATGTGCATAGGCAACCAACTATACAGTAAATTGACAGACAGAAATTAATCATAATACGAATATAAAGTGGGGTTATAATAATAATGTTAGTTTAAAATGTTTAATTTATATATATTTAATGATTTAAATGTTTATTCTGATCTGAAAAGCCTAAATGTCAACAAAATTATTAATAGAAAAGAATGGAATTCTCTGGATCACCGGAGATGGCCATGTTTGCGAAATGGTTTGTTCCAGAAAATTCAGACATGTATTAAATAGAACTAAATAGAACATGATTTCTTACCAGATGGTTCTGGAACATCCGAAAAGATATAAATACCCGTGATTTGGATTCAAGATGGCCAGTTTATTATGAAAGTTAGTAGAAGATAGACTCATTAAGTAAAGTCAATTGTTCAGAATTTTCAAGATAGTGCAGTCAGAAAAGTTTTAGTAAGAAAGTAGGTCCAGTCCATTCAGTTACAAATAGTCCAATTGTTTAATATAGTGAGTTAAATGAAGATTAAAAATTATGCATATATTTTAATGCACATTTATAATTATACACAAATAATTATTGAAGATTAAAAAAGTAATAGTATAAATCAACTTATAATAATTGGATATTGGTATATTGAAAAGAAGAATAAATATAAATGCTGTTTTGCTGGTTTGCTTGGTGGTTTATAAATGCTGGTGAAGAAAAATATATCTTAAATTGGTAGAACCTGATAATTGGAAAAAGTAATTTCACAAAAACAAGGATAACCGAAGTACGAAGACATTTAGTGGTGATTAGAATCTATATAGTGGAAAACAGTTCATTTAGGCATTCAGTGAAAGAAAGGTACAAAATTTTGTTAATATAATTTAGTTAGTGTCATAACAATTTCAATTTTGAAGATAGTTTGTTTAAATTTTACATTGTCTATAGAATTTAATTAGTTTTATAAGAATATCAATTTAAAGATAGTTTATTTTAAATTTACATTGGCTAGGTTAGATATATATGTGTGTTTCATAATAGTTATAATAAAGATAATTTAAAAAAGTACTTACAAACTAATTCTTTGAGAACCGCGATAAAAACCCTATATTATTAAAAATACTCATTGCTCATCATTCAAACAAACAACACATCATAACAATATATATATATATATATATATATATATATATATATATATATATATATATATATATATATATATATATATATATATATATATATATATATATATATATCTAAGCAACTCAAGAGAAGGATATAAACCCCGAACTAATCTATGCAGATATCAAGGAGAACAAATAACCAGTGATCCAAAACAAATTAAATCAGTCCAGAAAACCTATTTTCAAACTCTCCCAGGAACGCAAGAAAAAGAAGAGCATATTGACATGTATCACATTAAGGGGAACACAAAAAAAATAGAACCCCCGACGATGGAAGAGGTAAAACAAGCAATATGGGTACAGAAGAATAACAAGGTTCCAGGTATTGACAACGTCCCCTCTGAGCTATATAAATTAGGTGGCGAACACCTAGTAACACAAATGCATATGCTTATGAAAAAGATTTGGAATGAGGAAAAGATCCCTAGCGACTGGAAAACCGGGATTATATGCCCAATCTACAAAAAAAGGGATAAACTGAAATGCAAAAATTATCGCGGCGTAACCACCTTGTGCACAGTGTACAAAATTTTTACTAATATACTAAATAAATGACTAAAACAACTAATTAAAAAAATATTGTCGGGGAATATCAAACTGGTTTCCCACAAGGAAGATCTACAACTGACCAGGTATTCACAGTGAAACAAATTCTAAACAAATCGTGGGAACACGAAATTGACGTCCAAAACATATTCATATATTTCAAACAGTCCTACGACTGTTCAACAATCAATAGATAAAAGTTACATCAAATATTGCATAGCTTTAACATCTCCCAAAAATACATCCGCAACTGTCAGAGTATAAAATGAGCTCACTGAGAACTTGTCAATAGTCAAAGGATTAAAAGAAGGAGACGGGATGGCACCGACACTATTCAACCTGACTCTTGAATATGTGATAAGACAGCTGAATATAGGAAGAATCTCTTAATAAATAAATCATACAGATTGTCGCCTCTGCTGATGACATTAGCCTCATGCACTGCAGAACAAAAGAGGCGGCAGAAATATATTCACAATCTAAAAACAGAAACAGAAGAGACCGGAATAGAAATAAATATTTAAAAGACAAAAAACTAACACTGGCAAGAGCTAGGGGAAACAGACGCATAGTTGAATTAGAGGACGATATTGAAACTGTAGAAATTTTCTCGTATCTAGGAGCTATATTAAAAACACGGATGGAACAGAAGAACCAGAAATTCAAAGAATAATAATGACAGTCTTCACCTGGAGTGTGGATTTATTTTCAAAATGTAGAAGGTCTAAGAACTAAGCTCAACAGTTTATTTATGAATGTATCCTATTCTCATTACGGTATTATCATATTCAACGAGACTTGGTTGACTTGTGACTATGCCAATGAAGAGCTGCAGTTGTTTGACCTCAACATATACAGAACTGATTGCTCCATAGAAACTAGTTTATTCTCAAGAGCTGGTGGATTCCTTATTGCAGCAACGAGCTTCAACAGTAGATCTTTAACAGTTAGTCAGACACTCGAACAACTTTTTGTCTTGGTGACTGAAGGTGCAAATCAGTTTATTATAGGAACAGCATATTTTCTACCAACGTCTACATTTGAGAAATATTCCATATTTTGTGAAACAAATAGCTGAAGTTTATAGATCTGCACACTATTATCTGGCTATTGACTTCAATTTACCAAACTGTGAATGGTTTTCAAATGACATTTGCTCTACAACAATTTCTCTACCAGTTGCCACAGCATCTGAAGTTGAAGCCCTGCAGGTTGTATCTGGTATGTGTGCATACCACAATTTGTTTCAGTCTAACACTATTGTGAATTCCACTGGTAATATTCTCGATTTGGTGCCGGTTGATGATGCTGATATAACTGTGTCCAGGGCAGATGAAGCTCTTTTGAGGGAGGGTATGCACCACCCACCACTGGAATTTGAGATAAAGATGGCCAAAAGGTGCCCCAAGAATAGTGGTTTGGTTAGTGATGATGTATATAGGGACTTTAAATCATTTGTAACACAGTTCTGTTGGGATAATTTATTTTTAGGAAAAGCACTAAATCAAGTTATGAATATTCTTTATGATATAGTTTACTTATAGAATTATTTATCCCCCTAAAAATATATTCAAAACGTAGATTTCCTTTTTGGTTCTCACCAGAGTTGAAGGACCTGATAGTTGAGAAAAAGAAAGCTCAAAAAAAGATCTTTTATCTAAATCTTTTCTGGATTATCGCACTTTTTCTTAGCTGAGGGCCAACTGTAAATTGTTAAAAGCTGAAAGCTACAGAAATCATATTTATTTAACAGAATTATGACTAGGAAATAATTTGAAGGGATTTTGATCTTTTATGAATTCACAGAGGGGAAAGCATTCCTTGCCCGCTGTATTGAGTTATGGTGACCGACGATTAATTAAAGATGCAAAGATGCTTTATGGCATAATTAATTCTACAGTAATTAATTCTACGTAAAACACGATTATACCAAACTTTTTATGTCCCTCTTCACAGAACCAACTATGCATATGATATTTTTTTATCTCGAGCACTAAGATGGGCAAATTTTCACCCAGATCTAGATTTTTTACACCGAAGGCCGAATTCATTTCTAGTCTCAGGCATGTGTTTATTTGAGTGGCTGGAATAGGTAATCATCATTTTGATGTGTAAAACTAAATTATGTGATTAAGTTTGTGATATTTAAAATTTTTGTTATTGTGATATTTATATGTACTTATATTTTTTTTGTTTTATTGTGTACATTGTAAACATTGTTAATCTTATTGGGCAGCAGCCCGTTGAAAATAAATAAATAAATAGTAAAGGCATGCAAAGCTTACTTTTTACTCGCCCATGTGTTCCACTCCAAAAGCACACACTGGTCTACAAAACTAATATCAGACCAATAGTATGTTATGGATAAGAGACATGGGTGTTGACAGAAGACACAAAATTAAATCTAGAAGTTTTCGAACAAAAAGTCCTAATGAAGATATTTGGACCTATTAAAAACAGACATCGATCTCAGAATTAGTTAAACTTTAGAGATTTCGATGGGCTGGTCATGTTGTAAGAATGGAGACCGGCGAGATTGCCAAAAAGAGCCCTAGATAGTAAAATGCAGGATGTAGCAGGATGAAGTGGCAGCGGACGCCCAAAATTTGCTAAGCCTGAGAACCTGGACAAGATTCGCGTGGGACTGGCAAGGTTGGAGGCATAGTTTGGAGCAAAATGAAGCCTGATTTGGGCTGTGACGCCAATGGAGAGAGGAAGAGAGCAAATGCTTCATTTTCTATGCCAATAATGTTATTAAGTGTGCTTCTGGTTGGGCGAAATCTGGATTGTTTGGGAATCAATAATTTGTGAGTTTCCAAAAACTAAATTAGTCTTTTATTCCTTATTTTTTCTGATAGTTTGCTTATAAAGCAGGTAAGGGAGGTTGACCAGTAAGTGTCAGGTAAAAGTGAAGAGAATTATTAGATTTGAGTATGAGAATGATTGTCGATTTCTTCCAAATTAGGAGGAAGTCACAACTGTTCCATATGTGATTAAAAATGTCAAGCAGGGTTTGTTTTGACGTGGAAAACTTTTTAGAAATATAGGTGGGATATCATCGGGACCAGACGAACTGTCTTTTAGGGACGAAAGATATTCCTCCATTTCTTCTTTTGTCACTGACTTGTTTAGGGTATTAAGGTTTTTGAATTCCGTAGAGGGAGCAATGTTATCACTCATTATATTCCTTTTTTGATGGAAACTTTATGACAATGGTCCGTGAATACATCTCCTATTTTTTTTGTTTGGTTTATTCGTTTGCCCTCATAATCTAATTCTTTAATAATATGGTAAGTTTTGTTTCCATACACATTTTGTATCTTCTTTCATGCTGATGATAGTGTTGTGTTTCTGTTTATGCTTCCGATGCTCTTCTTTCATGATTCTTTTTTACTTTTGTTGATAATATATCTCGCTTTTGATCTATTTTCTCGTATTCTCTTATACTTGCTGTGGTTTTTTCCGTCCTGCATAGAGAAGATTTGCAGTTTTGTATTGTTTCGGCACAGTCATCATTACATCAGGATACAGGTATATATTTTTTTATATGCTTTGTTTTTCCTATTAAAGATTCAGCGGCTTTTATTATTATTTTGTTAAATTATGTTGCGGTTGTATTTGCATCCTTGATATTGATAGTTTTTCTTTTATACTTGCATTCCCTAATTGTCTATGAATGGTGTACCTCTTGCTTGGGTAAAATGAGACCTATAGGAGCGTTATGTATTTTCTTGATGATGATCGAAGCGTCAGATACATTGCTAATGTTCTAAATTTGGCGACAATTCTTTCATATTTTAAAACATACAATAATGATAATCTTCTGAAAATACATTATACAAAATACTATAGTGTAGCATGGGTGATTTTCAAAATTTGTCTCTAGTTTTAAATCAGCATATAAAAATGTTGACACACTAACGATAGCAACAGTTGTAGAATTTTTGAGTTGTTAATAATTGAACCATGACAACCATGTTAATAATGACAAATGTGCACATATTTTGTAATAAGATCTTATACCTCTGAGGTACATTACCAATTGTTTTATGTTGTAGCATAGAGTATTTTGAAAGGATTTTTAATCATATTTATTTTAATAATTTGTTCCTTTCATTGGAAAAATAAGATATACTTCTATTAATAATGGACATGTAGGTAGAATTTCCAATAATGTGTTTTTTTAACTAATAATTCAACAATTTCATAATATAAATTAAAAAGATGATTAAAGATACCTATTTTCTTCTGATCTTAAAATCTAGTTATTAAGCCTGTTTGCTTTCATCGCTTTAATCTGCGGACTTCCCCACTAACTTGAAACTGCTCCGACCGCAAACGCATTGGGATGCATATTTTTTTCTTTCTTTGTAATTTTTTCAGGAATTTGAGATTTCTTAATAGTAGGAACTTTTAGATCTCTTCTGATCACTTTATTTGACATGCACCATTTACTGTCAATTGTCGAACTTTGTTTTAAAATCTTTTGACGAATTTCTAAGTTAGAATTCTAATTAAATTACGGTATTTATGTTTGAAAGGATACTTTTTTAAATAATGAATTCTATAATCGACAGACAAAAGTTGAAACCGGATTATCAGTTTGGATTCAGGCAACAACATGAAACAATTGAGCAGCTACATACGGTTACCAAAGTAGCAAGAGTTGCAATTGAAAAGAAAGAATAGTGCACTGCAGCCTTTTTGGATGTCTAACAAGCATTTGATAAATTATGGCATGAGGGGCTGCTATCTAAAATAAAAACTCATTTCCTTTATTCTCTGGGTGCACTTCCGAAATCCTATGTTACCAATCGATATTTCTAGGTCAGATACAATGAAGCAGTATTAAACATATCTCCAATTACATCGAGAGTACCTGAGGGTAGTATATTGGGGCCTACTTTATACTTACTCTATACAGCAGATATTCGGCTTCTAGCTCGATCTAGGTCATGACAGTAAATCAACAAATATAACATTTATTTTACGCAGGGAGAGTGTACTATCTGTGCGTATAAACAATGCCATAATACCCAAAAGAAGTGATGTTAAATACTTGGGACTACATTTTGACATCCGACTAAATTGGGGAAAGCACCTCTGGACAAAGCGACTATAACTAGAAATAATATCTAGGAAAGTGTATTGGTTCATGAACCAAAAATCCAAATTAAGTCTACAGAATAAATTATTACCATACAAATGTGTTCTAAAGCTAGTTTGGACTTACAGCATAGAGATATGGGGTATAGCATCTAATTCTCAGTTACTAAAACTTCATAGATGAGACATATTACTAATGCACTGTGGTATGTGCCCAATTATGTTGTATATCGAGACATTTAGATCCAAAACATTAAAGATACCGTTGTTTCAGTCAGTGGCACCTACAAAAATAGACTACTGAACCATCCAAATACACTTGCTTAAGACCTACTTAAGCGACCGAGGAGAAAAAGACTAAAACGCCGTAACCCCTTAGACCTTTCTTTACCTATAAATACATAAAGGTACAGTAGGTACGTATTTTATTCTATAATTTTATATCTAACTGTGTGTGAATTTTAACTTTGCTGTTTTTTAGTATATTAGTATAATAAATATGTCTTTGTAAAGTGTTACAATAAAGTAAAGGATATTACAATAAATAGAGCAGTATTTTATTTTCTGTTATTAGTTGCAATTTTCTGCCGATCATCTAGTAAAGTTTATCTAGGTTAAGTCCAAGTTGTTTCATTTAAGAAAAGAAACATGTTTCTGACAATCAGTCTTCTAGCCAAATGTATACATAGATATTTTATGGAATCTGCTTGTGTTAGTTGAATATCATTTAAGTAAAGTGAATGACAAGTTTCACGTCGCAAGGTGAATGGAATGTGGCACAATTTTGTTTCATTTGCTTTGATTTTCCATTTTGTAAGCCATTTTTGAATATTGTTCAGATTAATTTGCAACTTTTGGGAAGCTCTCCGAAAGAGAAGAAGGAAAATGTGCATGCAGACACCTGTGACTCACCTAGGTAGTGTTGGGTTCCTAATACTCTAACGAAGTTGTACCAGGACGAGATGCCCGAGGAAGTTAGACCTTTGACACTTCATCCCATCACCACTATGAGACAGTTGGTGTCCAACTAAAAACCTCTCCTATGTCAATGCAGATATCTCTCTGATTTACTACTATTTCGGCCTGCGATAGTCTGAAACCCGCCGAGGTGCTACTCGCTTATTTCAGAATTATGTTGCGAGTTCCCTCTACTCTCGTTCTTTTAAAGAGATCAGCTTCCTGATAAATTTGTGTGTCCGTGTCCACCTCCACTCATCTCTCATCATTTTCTCCACAATTTCTTTCACGGAATCAAACATTCTGCAGTTACACTCTCTCTCATTCACCAATCGCTCACCCTCTAACATCATGTATGTCATAGTATCCAAAAGACCACAGTAAAGGCACTGATTGGACCGTGCCCTCATAAACCTGAAAAGGTAGCTACGGAAGCCGTCATGGCCTGTGAGCATTTGCGTCAGATAATAATTCTGCTGCCTATGCCCACAATCCACTCAGCTCCGAAGGTTAGGGATTAGTGACTTCGTCTACTCTGCCGCATCACATGTTGCGTCCTACTCTTCGTGCCACTGGCCGATTGAAACTAATCTCTAGGCCAGCTTTAATCACTCACCTCTTACTCTACAACTTTCCGCCCTCTACTACTAAGAATCCTGGCCCTTTAACCTGCCGGCACATGTACAGCTGGTGATTAACCAAAGAGCGTCAGCTGACACAGTTCTATACACATATGCTATCTACAGCAGACTAGTTCTATTGACGCGTACGATAAGCCTCTTTTATAATGGTATAGCTCTAAGGATCGCTCTCCTTAAATGTTCCCCTAAAATCCCACACTGGAGGAAAGCAACTTCCAAATACTTGACATACTTTGTGAGCATCACTATCGCTCCCGCACTTGCAAATACAACACTGTCTGTCTTTCTGTAGCCTCTGAGTACTACAGAGAGCAAGATAATGCTAGCTTATCCATTCCTCTACGAGGATACACGCACGGGTAATTCGAAGCAAGAGTTCCTTCCTGTCCCGTGAAAGGAAGGTCGTCCGCGAATGCGAAGGGGGTAACACCTTCGCCATATTTGCAGTTAAGATTCCGTAATATGCCAGTTTACACAGCGTCGGACCCAGGACGGAACCCTGCAGGACCCCAGCCGTTACATCCACCATCAAACTATTTTTCACCACAATCTTTCTCTTGGAAAGATAATCAGTGACCACATTCCTCGGATACCCAAAACAGTTCCTTGCTCCTGAAGCAATCTAAAATATCTGATCTAAATAAGCAAAATCATCTGATTTAACTAATTTGTGAATGCTTTAAAAATATTCTACATGTAAATTTGTTTTTTAGGCGCTTTCGTTGACTCGTACGGTGTACAATACGTGCGTATTTTACATAAACTATATTGGTTTCCGTTCGAAACAAACCGGTGATTAAAAAACTCGAGAGAGTAAAATATAGGGTCATTAGTAGATGTATTTGTCGATTTAGATCCCTTACAACAACATACAACCCCTGTATTTACACGAGAAAGACGCAAAATGTGAGTTATTCGTGTTGAGCAGAAAACGGACCATTATTGTAGGCAATTACAACTCGTTACAAGATGAAGACAATAGATAACGGCAAAACCACTAACCCAGAGACAATTTAAATCTACTGTGGACAACGGGGGGCCCAGGACAGGGCAAAGGTCACGCTATCGCCCACTAAATCTGCTTCACGACGTATAGCGACAGCCAAAAGGATGGTTCGCCAGCATGCGATCTATAAGTCTTTGCTCAGTTTCGACTCTCCACAATTACACATCTCCGCCATATCCGACATAAGACCCCGACCGACTTGGTGTGCAGATATACAACGTTATGCGTTTCTGTTATAGTGTCAGTGGGTGGATCACAATTAGTGAATAATAATACTTATTGAAGATAATACAACTGTTATGCTAAGTGAATATTTATATATTACATCTCCAATATTATAAGAGTAAAAGCAGTATATACACATATTCACATATATACGTGTATTTTTATTTATTTTACAAAATAAATGCCTATTGCCCATGTGGACAGATTGTTATACTGTACTCAATGGAGTTAAATTAATTTATATATATATATATATATATATATATATATATATATATATATATATATATATATATATATATATATATCTATAAATACGTTCAAATTATCGGGTATAGTGATCTATAGTAAAAATCTTTCTTTTTTCTAAATTACTCAATATTTCGCTATTTATTTAAAAGCTTCCTCAGAAGTAAACTAAAAACAATTTGAACATTACAAAAAATGTTTAAATTTAAATAGCGAAATATTGAGTAATTTAGAAAAAAGAAAGATTTTTACTATAGACCACTATACCCGATAATTTGAACGTATTTATAAATTATTTTTTGGTCGAAATAATCACTTCTAATATATATATATATATATCTATATATATATATATATATATATATATATATATATATATATATATATAAATCTATATATATATATATATATATATATATATATATATATATATAAATGTATATATATATATATATATATGTATATATATATATATATATATGTATATATATATATATATATATATATATATATATATATATATTAAAGTTTTAAGTTTCTTGAACCGTACTATATTTAATATAAAATTAGTTTTTCTTGGGTTTAGGTTCAATAGTTTATATTACATGTGGAACTAGATTTTATTTTCCATAGAAATCAACATTTCGGCAGGAAACGCTTGACTTTGTATATATATACAAGGATTTCCACAGTTTTCACTGTATTCCTTCACTCAACCGTTTTCTCCAATTTTTCCTGTTTAGCCAGTCTTCTTCCTGTAGGTTTCTTCTACTCATTGCTTCGCCCACCTCATCTCTGAAAGATCTTCGGGGTCTGCCTCTCTTTCTTCTTCCTATCGGGCTCCACTCTGTTATTCTATTTATCCACCGATTTTGGTCTGCTCTTCTGACATGTCCGTACCATGTTAATCTCTTCTGTTCGATGTAGTCTATTATGTCGGAGTTCATTCCCATTCTCCTCTTAATCTCCATGTTATTTATTCTGTCTCTTCTTGTTACTCTGCAGCTTCTCCTTAGGAATTCCATCTCTGTTGCTCTTATTTTGTTTTTGGTTTTTTTATTTATTGTCCAATTTTCACACCCATAAGTGAGGATACTTCTTGCCATGGTATTATATATTTTTTTCTTTGTTTTCATGCTGATGTTCTTATCCCATAGTACCGGGTTCAATTTTCGTATGCAGTCTCTTGTTTGTCCTAGTCTATTTTTTATATCTTCCTCCGTTGTTCCTTTGTTTGATATTATGAAACCTAAATACTTATACTTGTCTGTTCCTTTGATTTGTTTACCTTCGTCTATTTCCAGCTGTTTTATTTCTGTATTCTCCGTTGTTAGGTATTCAGTTTTCTTTAGGTTTATTTCCATCCCATTCTTTGTATATTCCTGCTCCAGTTTTCTCATCATAAAACTAAGGTCATCCTCGTCTTGTGCGATCACTATTTGATACCCATTCCTTCGCACTTTCTTTTCCATGGTTTCAGGGTTTTTTCCAGGAATATTTTGAACAGGGTGGGGGATGTGGAGCAACCCTGTAGTAGTCCCTTTGTCGTCTTAAATGGCCTGCATATTCTATTGCCCGTTTTGATAGCTACTTCGTTATTCTTGTAGAGTGCTTTTACCGCGTTTATTAATCTTCGTGGAACTTCGATGTCTTCCATTGCTTCCCATAGCTTGGTTCTAGGTATTGAGTCATATGCCTTCTTAAGATCAACAAAAGCCAGATGGACGGATCTATTTTTGGCCATTCTTTTTTCTATTAGTTGTTCGACCGTGTAAATGTGATCTAAGCATGCTTTCCCCGCTGTGAAACCTGCCTGGTCTTCTCCGATTTTATCTTGTATATATATTTCTAATTTTTCCTTTATGGTCTTTCCATACAGTCTGCCTATAGACGATATAATGCTGATTCCCCGATAGTTTTCGCAGTTTTTTCTATTTCCTTTCTTGTATATTGATGTCATATATGCTTGGGTCCATTCTGCCGGTAAGTCTTCTCCATTCAGTGCGCTCTCAAACATTTTATGTATCATACGGAATAACTTTTCCGATCCGTTTTTTATCAATTCATTTGGTATTCCGCCGGGGCCTTCTGCTTTTTTGTTCTTTAAAGTTTTGATCGTTCTTTTTACCTCAGCTAGGCTTAATTCGATTTCGTCATGTGTGTAGATTTCTATTCCGTCTATTTCTGATTGTTTGAATTTGGGGCGGTCTTCGGTTAGCAATTTTTTATAGTATTCTTGCCATTCGTTTTCTTTGATTTGACCGATCTTGATTTTCTCTGTCTTATTTCTTTGGAGCGACTTTAAGATGCGCCATGACTCTGAATTTCTCGTTCCTCCTATGTGCTGTTCTATCTCTGTGCATGTTTTTTCCCATCTTTCATTTTTTTCATTTGCTACTTTTCTTTTAACTTCTTTATTTTTTTTTCTGTATAGTTCCAAGTCCTCATAGTTTTTTGTGTTCAGGTATTTTATATGAAGTTCTTTTTTCTCTTTTATGCATGTTAGTGTGTCTTCGGTTAATTTCGTAGTTTGACTTTGTTAAGATTCTAAAATGTACAAGATTAAGAACAAACATTTATTGTAAAATATGTATATACATAACTTACCAAAACGTAAAACGGGACACTGACATTCATGAAGTGACAAATAAACGTTGATATCTGATATCTCATGGTTTACTGTCATTAGTGTATAATTATTTTTATATGGGCGTATCATTGATGTTTTCCAAAAAGGTAAAGTGGAAATATGTTATGACTTTAAGAGCTTTTTATGGTGTTATATTTATTATTATTTAAATCAGATTGAAATATATTTTATTTAGGTTTTGTGTATCTTTTTTGTTATTTTTTGCGTTGGTATTTCTTTTTATATCAATTGATTCGTATATCTTCCTCTTCTTTTTGTTTTGTTTGGTTTTTAAATTTTGATGTTGTCGAAGTCAAATTTATGCTTCGAGTTTGTGTTTTTAGTTTAGTGAAATATTTATTTCAAAGATTGTTGCCTTTGTGGGCCACTGTTATGTTATGTTTGGCTAAAAGATTTATTAATTGTTCGGATAAAGCTTTTGGAAAAGTTGTATAAGTAGTTTTGATACTGTTGGGTTTATTGTTATTTGTATTGTTGTAAAATTTATTAAGTCTTGATTTGAAAATAGTTTCGATTAGATGTTCGGGATATGCATTCTTTAAAAGTGCATTTTTTGATTTTTTTTATTGTCTTTGGTCTGTATTCTGGATCTGTTAGTTGTATGTACTGTGGGTGATGAAGGGTATTCCGAGTGGTGATGAAGGTTTATCAAATGAAAGTTGAATGAACTGATAGTGATGTACTCTTTTTCAAACAAGAGTGTCGTTGGAGAAGAGCTAATCCTTCCGAATGCAAAAAAATATTAAAAAGAAAAATAGAATGTCAAGTTTGTCTTACAAATCCAAAGGAACCGTCATTGCAGCAAAAAAAACCAAATTGATTGATTGCAACTCTTGTAGCCTCAAATGCTCACCTAGTTTTAATGATGATTTCAGAAACCAGTTATGCTCGGAATTTTTTAGATTAGACTATAATCGCCAAAAGGATTATATTCTCACTTGAGTAGCCAGCAAAGAACCTACTTGTAGAAGAGTTCGTTCTGAAACAGGCGCTCTCAAAACTACAAGTAGGTACTATTATTTCCTAAACCAGGTTAAAAAAATTCGAGTTTGCAAGAATTCGTATATATATTTAGGGATTCTACAGTATTCATTGCCTTCCCTCGCTCAACCGTTTCCATCTCTCTCTGTTGTTCCATTCTCCATCGTTTAGTCCTCTCTTACTCATGGCGTCGTCTACTTCGTTCCTCCAGGATTTTCGGGGTCGTCCTCTTTTCCTCCTTCCTATGGGGCTCCATTCGGTTAATTCTTTTTATCCATCTGCTGTCGCTAGCTCTTCTTACATGTCCATACCACTTTAGTCTTTTTTGTTCTATATATGTTAGTATGTCTGTTTCTATTGATGTTCTTTGCTTTATTTCGTCATTACTTCTCCTATCCATTCTTGTTACTCTGCAGCATCTTCGCAGGCATTCCATCTCTGTTGCTATTATCTTACTGCTGTTTTTCTTGTTTATGATCCAATTTTCGGCCCCATATGTCATAATACTTCGCACTAATGTTTTATAAATCTGCGTTTTTGTCTTCATATTTAGGTGTCTATCCCACCATACTGAGTTAAGTTGTCGGATTGCTGTTCTTGTTTGTCCTAATCTTTGTGTAATTTCTTCCTCTGTTGTTGCCTTTTTCGTGATTATAAACCCCAGGTATTTGAATTTATCCTTTCCTTTGATTGATACGTTGTCATCAATCTGTAGATCTTCTATGTCTTCTTCACTTGTAGATAGGTACTCTGTTTTCGCGAGGTTAATATCTAGGCCAGCCTTGGTATATTCTTCTTGTAGTTTCTTCATCATGTAGCTGAGGTCGTCTTGGTCTTGTGCAATCACTACTTGATCGTCTGCAAAACTTAACGTATATAGGTATTCGTTCCGTACCGGTACTCCCATGCCTTCGCATTTTCTTTTCCATGTAGTCAAGGCTTTCTCTAAGTATATTTTGAATAGGGTTGGAGATGTGGAACAACCCTGCAGGAGCCCTTTTGTTGTGGTGAAGTCTCCTATGATTCTTGTTCCCATTTTAATGGACACTTTATTTTCTTTATACAGAGCTTTTGTAGCTTCTATGAGTTCCGTCTGTATTTCTAATTTGTACATTGCCTCCCATAGTTCTGACCTTGGTACAGAGTCATACGCCTTTCTCAGATCCACAAATACCAAGTGTATATCTCTATTTTTTACTTTTTTCTTTTCCAACAGTTGTTCCAGTGTGTATATGTGGTCTATGCATGATCTTCCTGCCGTGAAGCCTGCCTGATCCTCCCCGATTTTACCATTAAACGCTTGCTCTATCTTTTCTCGCAGTATCTTCCCATATAATCTTCCTATTGATGATATTACGCTTATTCCTCTGTAGTTTTCGCATCGTTTTCTATCTCCTTTCTTAAATATAGATGTCATATATGCCGCCGTCCATTCCTTTGGGAGCTGTTCTCCATTTATGGCATTCTGAAATATCCATTGTATCATCCGGTGTAATTTTTTTGATCCGTATTTTATAAGCTCAGGTGAGATGCCTCCAGGTCCCGGTGCCTTCTTATTTTTGATTGCTTTTATGGCCGTTCTCATTTCCCTATCTGTTATAGGGAAAATTCGTACTTTGTGTATAAGCTACGGGCCAGTTGATAGGGCATTTTCTGGAGAAAATGATATAGGAATATTTGTAGCTAACGACAAACGTGGCAAAAAGGCACCGGCTAATAAAACCAAACCTGATATTATAGCTTCAATCAAAGCTCATATACAAAGTTTTCCAACCATGGCATTTCACTACTGTAGGTCATCAACTAAATGAGAATATTTAAGTTCTAATTGATCTATCGCAAAAATGTACGAACTATATGTTGAAGATTGCAAGAAAACGGAAAAGGAATATGCATACCGTTGCATTTTTGGTACCAACTTTAATTTGTCCTTTTTCAATCCTAAAAAGGATCAGTGCCTAATATGTACGAAATACTTGAAGACAAAAGCTGCAGATTTAGAAGAAAAATATCAGGATCACAATAAAATACGAAGCAAATTTAGCAAAAAAAAGAGACAAAGAGCACATAATATATTATAGTAGAAAGCTGTGTGCGTACAATCTCATAATTTATGAAGCAGCTAGTCAAAAAAGCGCATTGCTTCGCATGGACTGAAATTATTGGTCAAAGGGGCAGTTTAGAAATAGATACATGCCTGCTTAAGTTCATCAAATCTCTGCCACAAAATATTACCGAAATAAGTTTGTTCTCTGATATCTATGGCGGTCAAAACAGAAATCAGTTTATTGCAACATTATTTCTATTTATCGTACAAAACAGCAATTTAAATATTGTACAGCATTCTTAAGTGAAAGTAGATTCCATGCACAGTGCCATAAAAATGCTAAGAAGAATGTTCCAGTATACACTATACATGACTGGTTAAAGATTTTTAGATTGCCACACTCCAAAAGAGGCCGAAACAAAAGAAGTGATACATCTAACGTACAGGAATTAAGTTATAATGATTTTCTTGATATTAAGACCCTAGCTGCTAATACTCTTAAAAATAGAACCATTGACGAAAACGGAAATCGTATTAATTGGCTTAAAATTAAATGTATGCGATATGAAGCAGATAAACTGCAATATATACTATTTAAGTACAACTATAGGGATCCAGAGTTTCTTATATTCAATGTAGGTGGACGTAATAAACGAGTTGTAAATCCTAGAAACGAAATTCAACTATTATACTCCAAAGAAATTCCTATTTCTACACTTAAAAAGCAGGATTTTCTAAAATTATGTAAGACAGGAACAATTCCCTCTGAATTCCATACTTGGTATCAGTCAATACTATCAGAGAGTGGAAAAAAGATGTCGCTCTAGAGCCCTCAGTATTATCCGATTCGGATTCGGATTAGTTCTACTTGTCCGATTTGGATTCAGATACTTTAAGTAGAGAAACTTTGCCATTTTTGTTATGATTTTTCAATTAAAAAAATAAAGTAAATGTTTTTATTTAAACTTCAGCCTTACACTGTGAATAAATAAAATTAAAAATATTTTCTTTCTGTTTTATTATTGATCAACAATAGTCGTTTGTGGCCATGATTTCAATATGAGCAAATTTATACATCAAAAAGTGATCAAGTCAATTTTTTTTCGAAAAACAAGAAGTTTAATGCGATTTTTAGAGCTACTTAGAATCACTAATTTCAACCATTTAATACCTGGAAAGAAAAAATATATATCCTTTTAAAATGATTTCAATATAAATTCAAATAAAATTACAGAATATTCAACATCTATTATCTCGAAAGCCTGATATTTGACTTGGTCAGTTTTTGCGGGATGCCCACGATATAGTTATATATATATATATATATATATATATATATATATATATATATATATATATATAGAACGCAAAGTCTTGCAATTGCACCGCAAGCAATTGCTTGATATTTAAAATTTATACTCTGTTACGTCAGGTCTAGTATATTTTATACCACGTTTAAAGGTTACATAAATCCTATAAAAATGTGCGATTGTAAGCGGAGCTCCACCCTTTTAATTTCTATCTTCAAGGTGTCATTCCATTACACATAAATTTCTCAATACGCAATTTTATTATCAATTAACATCAACCGCAAACAGTTAATTGAATACAGTATCGTACAATCTCTTACCTATTCGAATCTTCTTTGTATCTTAATTATTTGTTTTTGCAGAATGATTGGATTGTGGATATGATAGGAAGGTTATAATTCTACAGAGGTTTTAAGATTTTACGAGATTATAAATGCGTTCGCTAACAAAAACAAACTAAGAGTTATAAATTGAATAAAGAATCCCATACGTCATTGATTTATTTTCGATAAATGATTTTCTATTAACGATTTTTTCAACAATTTACATTTAAGCAAAGAACATTTTTAAATATCTAAAATTAATGTTGAAAATATAATAATTGTAATCAAAAGAAGATCTAAAGAAGACAATTATTTATAAAATGAAGTATTAAAAACGAACATCTAATGTATCAAGATAATCTAAACCATTTTCGGTCACATTCATTCGGTCACATTCAGGAACTCATCAAAAACTCTAGGGAACCGCCTTCGGGGGCATTCTTCAACAATGTGACGGACAGTTTATAGTTTCGCACCATAGTCATACTCAACTCAGGAGTAAACTTTTCCCTATCTACATAAACTGTTAGCAGATGGACCTGTGCTTGTTCTTATTTTGTTCAGCGTTATCCATGTATTGAGAGCAGTTCAAAGCCGGGCGGTTTCTGAGCAATGCAGGCCATTTGGTGTACTTCCTGTGGTGAGCAGCTCTCCCATTGTCTTCTCCAGGCATTGGTGAGGCTGAAATGTTTCTAATGTAAGGAGGTGGTCTTTAACAATGGAGGATATTTGGAGCGCCATGTGATGCCACATACCTTTTGGATTATATTATTTCGGGTTTTTGGTTTTGCTGCGGTATTTTTAGGTGTCCTATAAAAGTTCTGTCAAGAATTACTTCAAGATATTTTTGCCAATAGCCCAGTCGTCTAGCCAAATATCTGGTAAGTTATACTAGGTAGGTTAGCAATGTATAAATTAAACAGGAAGGATGCCAAGACAGATCCCTGCGGCAGTCCATTGTTAAGCTTAATTTGGAAAATTTGAAAATTGCCCATTATGACTTAAAAGAGTCTGTGAGTGAGCATGCAATTAATGTGTTTAGTAACTTTTTGACACGGAATCATGGACTAGTTTGCAGATTTATCCTTGTCTCCACACTGTAAAGTGTGCAGCTAATAGGTTAATGAAAAACACGAATGTTTTAGCTTTTTTAAAAACCTGCATCAATATTTGTTGTTAGGGATAGGATCTGATTTGTGCAACTGCAGTTAGGTCTAAACCCTGCTTGCTCTATGGGTATCAATTCAAATTAAGGCAGTATAAATACCGCCTAACAAGAGGCTCATGGTTCGTGTAAAAAGAACTAGTCTGCTGCGGGTAGCATGTGCCTACAAGACTGTGTCAGCTGCCGCTCTGTGGATGATCACCGGCTGTGTTCCTTTACATGTGCTGGTAGGTCGTTCATGGGCATTTATAGTCGTAGAAGGAGTATTGAAGAGCGAGAGATGGCTGAGATAAGACTGGCCGAGAGGTTAGTTTCAATCGATCAGTGGCAGCAAGAGTGGGAGGCAACACGTGATGTGGCGAAGTGGACGAAGTCACTAATCCCGAATCATTGATGTTGGGTGGACTGTGGGATAGGCAGCTGGATTATTATCTGACGCAAACGCTCACGGGCCATGGCTGCTTCCGCAGCTACCTTTTCAGGTTAAGGAGTGCTCAGTGCCTGTACTGTGGTCTCTCGGATACTGTGACATACATGATGTTAAAGTGTGAGCGTTGGGCGGATGAAAGAGAGAAGTTTGAAAGAGAGTGTTACTGCAGAATGTTTGATTCCGTGAGAGAAATCGTAGAGAAAATGATGAGGGATGAATGGTGATGGGTACGGATCGACATATTTATCAGAGAGCTGCTCTCTTCAAAAGAACGAGAGGAGAGGGAACTAGCAACAAAATTTTAAAACGAGCGAGTAGCACCTCGGTGGGGTTCGGACTGTTGCAGGCCGAAATAGTAGTAAATGAGAGAGAAACAGACGACGCGAGAGAGATGGCAGCCGTCTTTGGTGGTTTGTGTGGGTGTGATTTCCTCGATGAATGTGTGGGAGAAAGAATGGGAATCGGGTAATAACAAGGCCTCAGGAGAGTTTTGCCTTAACCAGCCGCTCCATTCTGATGTCTGGAGTGACAGAGGAGAGAGACTTCTTCTCTTTAAATATGTAAAAAAAGTGAACTCGATAGTTTTGGGGCTGATAGTTTGCCCTTACTTGTTAAAATATGGCTATACTAGAGTTTTTTTAAGTATATGGGGGATTTCTCCTGATTTAAAGATATCTGTATAGAAATCAGCCACTCATTTCCTAGCATAGTTGCAGCCTTTATCGGAGCCAGGTGCCTGTTAAGTCTTAATTTCTGATATTGTTAAGGTAATTGCTTCTGGAGTAACATCGTTAGAATATTCAGATGTAGATGGGTATGCAGACTTTAGTATTTTTAGTTCTTGTTTTACTGTTGTGGTGTAGTCACAGTCTCTAGGTGCTATTGAGATTGCTACAATATGGGAGGCCACTCTGTTGGGAACTATTGGTACTTTGTCTTTACTTGGATGTCTGTCACTACCAAGTTTTCTAAATTTATTAGAGACTAGTTTTTCCACAGTCTGCATCAATTTTTGTCATCTGGTTGCAGTAGTTCGCAATTTCTCGGTCCTGGCTTTTGTTGCATTTTTGATATAATTTTTTACATTTTTATCCCATTCCAGGACATATACTTTACGATATCTTTTGAGTATAGTATTCTTCGCTGTAATAATAACCTCGGCAACAAATCTCACGTAGTTTTCTCGTGTTGGTGTTATCCATCCCACGCATTTGTCCAATCTCTCCAATATCTTGGTAAAAGTCTGCAAGTCTGCTTTTTTAAAGTTCCACCTAGGTCGAGGAAAACATGCTATTTTTGATATTTTGATGTCAACTTCTATTACAACTGGTCTATGTTGGCTATGAAAAAAATCTGGTAGTACTCTACGTGAAGCTGCCAGGAAAAGATTATTTCCATTTGTGGAGACAAAGCATAGGTCTGGGTTGTACTCTTCATTTTAGCAAAGCCTCACCATTTTAATCAGTTTGCCTATACTTCCAGAGTTCGTATTGACTGTTAAAATCTCCAACATAAACTTAGGCGTGTGGGTTGGCGTGAAAAATATGCGAATTCTACAGGAGTGCTGGGGATTTCTACATATCGCTGACAGTGATTTCTCCAATGTATATGGTAAACGCATAAATGTTATTTCTTTCTGACGTAGAACATATGTGAGCATTTTCTATTTTATTTCGAACGTAAGTCGCTACCCCATAAACCAGATGCATAAATTGCACCCAACAAACCATAGCCATGAATTTTTCCCGTAGCAAGAATTTGCTTTTTGTTTTCTCCATAAGTTTGCTGAATATCGACCACGTCCATATTATTTTCATTGAACACCTTTTGGAGGTGCTCGCACTTACTTCTACTAATACCTTCTATATTTTGATAAAAAGTATGCGTCCATTTTGATAAAAAGTATCCTGCCAAATACAGAGGGTGTGTTGTCGCGAAAGAGATGCAGAAAATGAAGAACAGAAATAAAAAAAATGCCAACCTACCAAATCATCCAGAAAGAAGAGTACTAGAGGAGGCTAGAATTTCAAATACTATTAAAGAAAATAAAATGGATTCAAAAAATGGAATTTGCAAAAGCTGAGGGATGCGACAATAATTACAGAACGGTACTCGGAAAACACCACCAACAGGCTAAGGAATCAAAATGTAAATGAAGAATGCCAGACAGATATAGACTCCTACTGGACCAGAATAAAGGAAGATATTGAAGCAGCAGCGAAAGAGGAAATAGGAACAGAAATTTTTGCCCGTAGAAATCATTGGTTTGACGATGAATGCAAGAATGCAATAAAAGAAAAAAATGAAGCCTACAGAAAGATGCTTACCTGACTAACCAAAATAACTGTAGAGAATTACCAGACAAAGAGAAGAGAAGAAAAGAGGATATATAAAAGAAAAAAAACCAAACCACCTAAATGAGGAACTTAAATATATAGAAAACCTCAACAGAGTGAAATAATTCAGATTATAAGAAAGTTAACATCAACAGGTAAGAATTTAAGGCAACCACAAGACAATGCAGAAGTCAGAATGACGAACTATTAACAACAAGGCAAGGAATAGATGGGTGGAATACTTTAACCAGGTACTTAATCTAGAGGATGAAGAAGAAAACCTGAAAGACGAAATAGATGAGGTAAGGGGAACAGACGAGAGGGAATAGCAGAATAGAAGAACAGAGGAGAGGTTAAAGATGGAGTTAAAAAACTAGCCAAAAACAAATCACCCGGAATAGATAATCTCCCAGCTGAACTATGTAAAGAAGGTGGCCATGATACCATTATGGCATTACAGCAGCTTATAAAAGAAATATGGACACATAAATCCCTCCCCAATAATTGGAATATTGGAATACTTTGCACCATACACAAAAAACGAGATATCTTTGAATGCTCTAACCGCAGAGGAATTACGCTTCTGAATGCAGCGTATTAAATATTTTCCACAGTACTACGTCATCATATGGCACCATATGCAGAACAGATACTAGAAAAATACCAGGCTGGTTTCAGAGGTGGTAAATTGACAGTTCATCAGATTGCAACCCTAAAACAAATTTTGGAAAAAACACTGGAATATGGCATTGATTTATAGACTACAAAGCAGCCTACAACTTTGTGAATAGAAGAGAAATGTTCAAAGTAATGAAAGAGCTAGGAATACTAAATCAGTTGGTAAATTTAACAAAACTAACTCTTAAAAATGTTGAATGTAGAGTACGAATTCAGGGGGAACCGTCTGGACCTTTTAAAACAAATAACGGGCTGCGCCAGTAAGCCCCTTTCTCCTGTATACTGTTCAATCTGGATCTGGAAAAAGTAATACGTATGTCACAAATCACAACCACTGATTCAATATATAATAAATCAGTGTAAATCCTGGCTTATGCTGAAGATATCAATATTGTTGGGAGAACGGAAAACGCTGTACGAGAAGCGTATGTAGCATTAAAAGAATCAGCTACAAAAATGGGTTTAATAATAGACCCCAACAGAACGAAGTATATAAAAATAAGCACGCAACCACAAATAATACGACCACTTGTTATAGAAAACGACGACATCGAAGCAGTGAACGAATTTGTACACCTGGGAGCGCTTCTTAATACTAAAAATAATACTACTGCAGAAATAAGCCGCAGATGCACGGCCAACAGATGCTATGTTGGTCTCAATCTCCTTAAATCCACAATTATATCGAGAAATACAAAAATAAAACTACAAAACAATAATACGACCAGTCCTAACATATGGTTCAGAGACCTGGACTCTAACAAAAAATAATGAAAACATGTAGAAATGTTTCGAAAGAAAAGTACTAAGGCTTATTTATGAAGCAGTGAATGACAATGGAGTGTGGAGAAAACGATACAACTTTGAACTTTATAGAATATACCAGGAATCTAATATTTTAAAACATATTAAGATGGGACGTCTGAGTTGGATAGGGTATGTAATGTGGATGGAACAAAATGACCCAGCTAGAAAAACGCTCCTTGATAGACCCATTGATCAGGGAAGAAGAGGAAGACCTAGAACAAGGTTCCTTGATAACATCGATGAAGACATGAGAAATATGGGAATACGTGCTTGGTGGAGAAAAGCGATGGATAGGGACGACTGTAGAGAAATTCTTGAGGAGGCTAGGACCCACGTAGAGTTGTAAATCCAGAATGATGATGATGATGATGATTATCAACTTAGTTGTTATTAATTTTCGCGGAATTTTTGAAAATAATCTTTTTTTAAACGATTTCCGGAATGTAAGTCAAAATGTCGAGTGTAAAAATGCATTTTCGATGCGATCAATTGTGACTTAATCCCATAAAAACATGATATTTAACTTCAACATTACCAGTACCTCATATTTCAATGCGCACTAATATTTACCGATGTTTCTAATTTGTCTAATGGCAATAATTATAGCATTAAGTAGTGTAATAAGTCTTTATGAACACATTTGTATCGTGACTAAGTTGTCCAAGGCAGGCAAAATATGATTTATCTAAATATTTGCGTTAGCAGTTCGGCGCGCTTGTTGCTTTTTTTGACAAATTACCTTTCTTGAAATGTAGAATCTCGTTAAAACCTGTTGTTCGTTAAGTTTACTGATTGTCTTCTTTTTTTATATACCTTATTATTAGTGGACGTTAGCGATCATGCTGACCCATATTATATATTACATATTTGTTGACAACAACTATACTTCAGCAAATGTGTTCATGTTTTGGCTGATATATTGATGTAGGTTAAGTTAGATTACGTTAGATAAGAGTCAAAAGAATGGACCTTTTACAGACAGTATTTTATCATTTATCCTTTTATCATGTACAACCAATTGATTA
The DNA here is from genome assembly GCF_040954645.1 of Diabrotica undecimpunctata. NCBI lineage: Eukaryota > Metazoa > Arthropoda > Insecta > Coleoptera > Chrysomelidae > Diabrotica > Diabrotica undecimpunctata. Next base: position 41,345,947 of record NC_092812.1, read on the forward strand.
CATATAATAAAATATTCTAAAATTAATAACAGCTTTGAAATCGATACCGTTTATGTTGCAAATGCAAAATAAGGACAGCATGATAGATACTTGTTAAGGGTTTAATTGAATACTACAGTAATTACTAATAAGGTTCATAGTGAAAAATAGAGTTGAGTAATATTTTTAAAATATTGGGTTAGATAGGTACTATTAGCTATTTTTCTCTTAGAACAACACTTTGTGACTTGCGACACAAAATATTGAAAATTTATATAGACCTTTCTCTAAAAATTGATATTTTTTTATATCTTTATTTTTAATTTTGATTGAGAGTGACAATATTTTCAACACTGACAACTCGCCCATTTACAAACACATTTTGTTGAAAATATGTATACACAAAGAGTAGGTAATGCGTTTTTAGGCGTTTACATCGAAATTTGGAGGGACTCTTGGTAAGGCCAGTGACCTGTCAGGACGATTTAAATAATGCAATGATTTTGCTAAGCTTATCAATTATATCAGTATTTTTGGGAATTTTGTATTTATTTATTTTATTACTGAATTTTGAATAAGTGGTGGATGTAAGAGACTGTTAATATCTATCATTATCTCTATCCAGTAAAACAGCAGTAATACATTTGTCACTAGTGAGAACTAGGAAATTAGTAGTCCAGTCGTCAAAGATTTGACCTCTAAAAATCATACGAACAACCTGAATTTTGCTGAGAATGTCAATTTTAAGACAGAAAAAAAAGCAAAACGATTGATCACTTGCTAAACCAGACCCTCCTCTGTCATCCAGCGATCTGGAAGCGGATTGGCCGCTGTAAGGCCGGCATCACTTCCGAAGCACTACATTTATTCATTCATTCTTTATTCATACACATCCACACTTCATTCATCAGCAAGGAGGCTCTCTGTCTCGTTCCAGGTAGCGCGTAGAAGACTCTCATCGCTTCTAGTACGGCATCACTCCTAGACGGGCATTTCCTCCTTCCCCACAGTCTGACTCACGCATTATAACCCATACAGTCTGACCCACTTTTCTAGCTTCAACTTTCAGCATCTTTCACTCTTACCTCGGCCTTCGGTCTAGCTGTCTTTCTTTCTCTTCTCTTTGCTTAATCACTGCACGGATATAGTTGTGTATGCTAGTCCAACCTGATTTATTTTCAATTATTCTCTTAATCATTTCTCTCACTGTAACAAAATTCACACCTGTCTCTCTTTCCATTCTGTTACTTTCTACTATCCATCTGTTGCAATCTAACATCGTATGTGTCACAGTGTCCGAGTGTCCACAGTATAGACATTCATCTGTGTCAGCCTTTCCGAACCTAGAGAGGTAGGCCCTAATTCGGGATCAGCATTTTCGTCCACTGTGCCACATCCTCCGTGCTGTTTCACTCTTCTTGCCAACTTTCAATTGACCTTTCCCTTTCCTGTCTTCTCTCGGCCATAGTAAGGTTTGGGCCTCTTCTCTCATAGAGCTCTTTTCTTTCCACTGCCAAAACATGTAACAGAACACATCCAGTGATGGTCCACAAGGCTGCCGTAGACACAGTCCTGTAGGCGCAGGCCACTCGCAACAGACCTGTTTTGTCCACTTGTGTCATGAGCCTCCTGTAGGCCGTTATCTCTACCGCCTCTCTCCAGACTGGTCCCACGAAGAGGACGATCGACTGTACAACACCGTGTAAGACCCCAGTCCTTAAAAATTTGGGTCCCCTAATGTTAGGCATCACCCTCCCCAACGCAGCCGCACTATTCGCAGCCTTCCGGACCACCTCCCGCACGTGTTTCCCCCATTTTCCATTCTGGTCCAATGTCACTCCTAGGCACTTTACATGTTTCTTGGGTGTTAAACATGCTCCCGCACTCTGCGGCAAGTTTCAGTCCGTGCTGCGTCATCCATTTCTTTACGTCACGGGCTGCGTTCTGAACCCGGTATTTGAGATCTGGCTCATCCTGTGTCTCTGAATGTTAGTTTTTAATATATTAAGTTTTATTTTCAAATTTAATTGTATTTAGTGTAGTTTAAAATAAGTCTTTTTGATAAAGATTGTCTCTCAGAGCCAAGCCAAGTCTATAAATTAGGTTGCCACAAGCTTTGAACAAAAAAGGGATGCATTGATTGTTGGGATGAAGTGACACGAGCGTTGGAAGCAAAATATGTTGTTATGTATACTATAGTATTATTGTGACGTGTATCGGCCAATTGAAAAATATCCTTCACATTATTAAAATTGGTAAGTGCAGCAATATTAAAATCATAGACCAAAAGTTTATGCAAAATTGTCATTCCTTTCTTCCCAATGATTATGGTTTTGCTTCTATAGAGAAGTACAGCAAAACGCAACAAACTTTTTGTCCCACTGATTGGTACAGTATTATTGCCAAGTCAAGGAAAAAAATCCTTTCCAAATTACCGTTATAACGAATAATGATTTTGGTCTGTGGACTGATTGTTAAAGTCAATTACTAACAGAACGACTGACACTGAAAAACACGCAATATCATGGATACAAAGGCAGTGGACTCGATAGAGTACACCATTCACTATATATTCACTAATACTCTGTAAAGAGACTCTTTCGAAAGAAATGCCATTCTTTGATCTAGAACTAAAGCCGGGATCTAAAAAAGGACGACCAGGATCTTTAGCTAATATAGATCAACCAAAAAATATACAGTGGATCTCAACCTGTGACCAGAGAAAAGAAAAATGATATGAAGGAGCTTTTGCCTTTTATTTTCCCATCCATCATCCCTATTTTGAGAATCTGTTTACTTCAGAAGATGCATACTAACATGAAGACATAATGAAGACATTAAATAAAATGGTTATATTTTTAACAAACCTTTCTTAATACATTTTCTGAAAAAAACCTAAATATTATATTGATGAATTTTTTATAAAAATACCAGTAAAACATTACATAACTCAAAACAAGGTTATTAAGAGTTACAACACTTCTGCTTTAAGAATATTATATATCTGCAGATCAATATTTTTGTAATCACTGCTTTTTATTTAATTTTAATAAATTTTTAGGCTTGTCAGTATGAGGAAGATGAACCAACGTGTCTGCATTCCTTGTATTACCTAACACATTCCCACTGCTGTTTTTAAAACGCCAGACATCCCATTCCTATACATTATGAAACACTTCGCAGCATTTTATGGGCATCTAAATATCATATCAATATATAAGAGATCTGGATAAGGGCTGGGGTTGAAAATTATTGTGCCATGTCACCATAATTGGCAAAAGACGAGCTTGCTTGCGATTGATTTTTGGGGAGAGTATCCGTGTGGGGATAATGTATGTAATCTCGATTAAGTACATCAAAACGGAAAGAAAGTATCTTAATATTTGGAAAATTTCTTTTTTACTACTCTTTACAAAAAAGGTGAAAAGTTGATCTGGCATTTGTATGCAGATAAGATTTATATCTGTTAAGGTAAAAATTATGGAATTTATTCACGAAACTTTTTTGAACTCTCTAAGTGTATATATATATATATATATATATATATATATATATATATATATATATTATATATATACATATATATATATATATATATATAAATATATATATATATATATATATAAATATATATATATATATATATATATATATATATATATATATATATATATATATATAAATATATATACCTATATATATATATAAGAAAAAAGAAGTACTTGTGACTCGTTTGGAAAAAATATATAACTGTTTTGGATGGGTTGGAGTCAATAAAAGGGCTATTGGTTAACTATTTTTTTTTATATCTCGAGCTTTCAATTGTGTTTACAATTATTATCAAGAGCTAAAAAAGACAAAATATCTTACAAGGTTGAACTAGAAAGAAAGAACAATTTTTGTTAACTTACCAAATAAAAATTAGTTTAGTAAATAAAAATTGCTGCTAATACATCTTAAAACTAATTAATATAAAAATGTCCTAATCTAATAAATGCTTCTCTGAAATTTTTTTTTATAATTTTGAAAACATTTTTTTAATACAAAAACAATTGAATTTATAAATAAGTTAAAATAGCAACCAATTACAAATAAGCCTCAATGTCATAAATGCCAACATAAAATTTTTATTTTTGACAATTATATTGCCAAAAATAAAATTTCGTTTAAACATTATTTTTTGTTTAGTAACAAAAAAGAAGAAGATTTATTCACCGTTGACAGATGTCTGAAAAAATGTAACAGATATATGGAAAATTAAATATGACATTTTACAAGTTTTATATATAAATCATAAAGAAAGAATATAATTATAAATTTTGCTTAGATTTTGAATTTCTGATCTTTTGTTTAAATTATTATCACTTTTGCTAATACAAACCATTTCCAAAAAAGTCCTTTTAAATTTATTACTTTCATTACATAAAATTTTAATGTTATCAAAATCCATAATGTGGTCTTTATCGATTACATGCTCTGCCAAAGCACAAGATGGTTTTTTAATTCTGCAATCACTTTTGTGAGAAATAATGCGATTTGAAAGATTTCTTCCGGTCTCACCAACATATTCAGCCTCACACTGAGTACAACTAATGCTGTATACTAAATTCGTTTTTTCAAATTTGTCTATAGCATATTTAGTTTTGGAATTTAAAGATGAAATGGTTTTGATGTTCTTTGTTGCTATTTTTATATTGTCAATAACCTTTAGTGTTTGTATTCATTTAGTTGTTAATGATGGTATAAAAGGTAGTGAATGATAATAGATGTTCTGATTGTTGGATACAATGTTCTGAGATCTAGCAAAATATAGTGTTAAGTTATTTATATTAACAATATTAGAAAAAAACATCCTGTGTAGCATATCTGAAGGATAAGAGTTCTCAATTAAAATATTTTTTAACAGTTGAAGATCTTCTTGTAGATAATCTGGATGAGAAAGCCTTAAAACACGTTCTTTTAATCCTGTTATAAGGTTCATTTTCATCTTGTTTTGATGATGTGAGTAATAGCTTATAAATCTGTTACTACACATGGGTTTTCTGAACCATCTGATTTTCAACATATTGTCTGTAGTTCTTACAATTCTCATGTCAAGGAATGGTAGAGAATTATCTACCTCTTCCTCAACTGTAAACTGTATGTTGATTATGATTGTTGAAAATGTTAACTGTTTCATGAATTTTGAGTTTAGGAAGTGCCAAAACTGAATCATCTACATATCTTTTAATAAAAGGAATGAAAAAAGTGCAATAATTGTTGATACAATCACTGATAACATCATCCATGACATAGCTACTTAGAATGGGTGAAATACTAGATCCCATATATATATATATATACATATATATATATATATATATATATATATATATATATATATATAAATATTTATATATATATATATAAATATATATATATATATGTAATATATATATATATATATATATATATATATCCCTATAATATTTTTTTACGTGCTAATGATGAACATATTTTTTTATTCGGGGCTATTTATTTAGGCGAATACAATATCTGCAAACAGACCTAATTTTACATGTTGATACTAAAAATCTGGTAATTATTCTTGAACGGTAGGTAGTGAGTGCTAGATTTACGAGAATTTTTATTACCGAAGGGTGGCATTAATGTTTTAGTGTGTTACAATATAAATTATTTTGTATGTGTTTGTTGTCTCTTCGTTGTATAGTTCGATTGTACTCAGAGTTTAATTACCTCTTTTCCCTCCGGATAGATGAAAGGCAGAGTCGCAGCTATGATATTCTTTTCGAGGAAACGATTTTATTGCTTGGCTTTTATTCTTATGACTACAGAAAAAAATCCTGGATCGGTGACTAGGTGAAGGAATTATGACAGCCATTTTATACTGGTATTGAAATATTCTGATTTATTTATGCCATGTAGTAGGTCTTATAAGAATAATTGCTAACTTAATTTACTAAAAACTAACATGGTAACTGTACTGACTATATAAACAAACTTTCTTTTGAATGTGAATTCATGTTGGCACATGTAAAAAATGAAATATTTCGAGTTTTACCAATTTATGTTAGAAATTAGTAAAACTATTTATCGCTTAAAAGGACAGTTGTATAATTATTAAATTGTTAACCTTTCTGTGAGCAAGATCGGAATTGTATGAAATCTTTTTGGACAATGACTATCTAATAATAAGAAGTACCAGGGTTAAATTTGCTAAAAAATTACAACTACAGTTTAATTAAAGTTAAACGCATAACACTATTATAAAAAGCATAAAAAATAATATTTAATAATAATAATGGTAAACTTGAGACCAAAGTAGATTTTAATAAATATTAATACAAGAACATTTAGCAAGAAAAAAAACTTCTGTTTGTTTATTTAAGTGATACTAAACCAAGTAAGTTCTATTTAATAACAAAAATAAAGAAAAACTGATATGAAAAACGAATCAATCTTTTTTTAAAGTTTTATTTAGTATTTACGTTTTTTCCCTTCTTCCTGCCAGTTTGTATCTTTGCTTTATTTTCTTGGGCAGCTGTCATTTTTTTCGTAATTTTCACATTTACTTTCTTTCTTTTGTCAATTGGTTGCACTATCTCTTCATTTTCTTCATCAGGAATATCATCAGGGTAGGTATCCTCTCCACATGGAACAAGTGGAACAAGATCTGAAAACACTTAAGATTGCCAACTGGAAAAACAAAACAAGGAACAGAACAGAATGGCGGAAAATCCTAGAACAAGCCAGGGCCCAGAAAGGGTTGTCCAGCTACTGATGATGATGATGATGAGGTATCCTCTGCTTCATTTGAGGTTGTTAAGTCTTTATAGAATTGGTGAAATACTGGTGAAATATATGGAAACAGGTCGAGGTCATCTTTTTTCTTCTTAGGTATAGGATTTTGTCCTGGGTAAAACTCTTATAGTAAATTATTCCAGGCTCGTTTTTGACAAACTTCAGCCACTGTACATCTCTCCGGCTAAAATTGTTTTCAACAACATCATCTTTTTGCTGCTGAAGGTCGGGCTTTAGCAGCTTAGCAAAGTCAAAGAATCTATCTTGCTTCATCTTCTTCACCACAAAAGGGCGTTTCTTACCAGTGCTTTGTATAAGTTGGCCACAATCATGAGGATGATACATGTTTCCAGAAAAAGCTGTTTTCTTTTTTTCAATAAGGGCGTGTGATGTATCACACTCCATGTGCGTGTGGCCCGGTACCAAAAATTGATGGTTAATCTCTTCTAAGTTAGGAGAATTTTGCAGGGCTACCATACACATAGCAGCTACATGAGTATTCTTGTTTAGATCACCGCATGTATCTGATTACATGGTCAAACTTTTTACAACAGGCTTTATAGCTTCACAAATAAATTTATATACACATGAGCCAACTTCATTAGCACCTCTGCCAGCTACACCTTCATGCCAAAGGAAACAGTAAGTTGTGCCGTCACTGCAGTCGTAAACTGTTAGATTGAAAGTCCAAAGTTGGCGTTTATAGAAAGCTACAGAACTATGCACAAGTGAAGTGGAAAGGCATTGCTGCATGTCAAATGTCACAGTTTTGGTTGAATCATTAACTTTTGAATTTTCTTTTTCTAACTTTTTAGACTCGTACGCATACTCAGCATTATCAAAGTGGTCAATTGTTTATTTTAAAAACTCCTGATTTTCATTCTTAGAACATATTTTCAGTTGCATATCCCATAACCTATCACATTTTGAACAGGTATCTACTTTAGGCTTTTTAATTTTTAAATTTAAGTTGTGGAACTCCTCAGAAAACTTAGTATAGCTTACCGGTTTTGAACTGCTTTCAGATAGGGTACGCTTGTATTCTTCATATAGTGCCACTATCGTCAAATGTGGAGAAACAAATTTTTTCCCACAATGTCGTCTTGAGTAATGGCTCTCATAAGCTGGGATTTCAATTAAAAATTGATTTACTTTATTCTTTTCTTCTTCAGTTATAAAGGTTTTTGTAAAATTTCCTCTTTCATCCGGTTGGATTATGCCAGAAGAAACTTTGTTCAACTATTGGTCTAAAATGACATTTAGGATGCAAGTTTTTATGCCTTTAACACCCTTTAGAGAGAAACCAATTAATGCTAATACCTAAACTCAAAGCCAAAATTATTGAATTTTACTAATACGAATCGCGCTAGGGTTTAAGTAATATTTTGGCCCGATTGATTGATTGATTTTGGTTTATTGTCATTACGCGAACATCAAACCAAACTTTACAGTTATATTGTGTAGGAAACGTATATTTAAGTATAGTTTAAATACATTAAACTTTTGTAACATATACGTTATGGTGATTGTTTTTGACATTCATAACATACGTTAGTATACGAGTAAAGTGTATTAAGGCTAAGGGCTGAAGCAATGATTTTGTAAATACAAATACATTATCGTAAACTTTGAAATAAGAAAGACTCGCCAAATATTTAAAGAAACCGCTCTTATGATCATATTATAGCCAAACTTAGCGACTGTTTAATATATTTGAGTCCAAAGGTTTATTATTTAACAAATAGGATAATTAAAATTTTCAATTTAAGATATATATGGAGCACATTTCAAAGTTTAAAATCAGAATTATAATTAATTTTCTAACTCTGAAAGTTGAGCGTTGTAATGATATACCTGTGTTTATTTTTTGGTGATTTTTAACTTAATTAATAATCACTAGACAAAAAGCAGGCTCTTTTTGATTGGTATAAAAAAATAATAAAATAACTGATAACATAGAAGAAGCCTCCTCGAGTACTTCTTTCCTTTCCGTTCATCATATGCGATAAAGCAGTCGGCGTGTCTTGTAATGTTTTAAAAGTAACGGCCACTCCTTTCAACAGTAGGCGTGAACAAGAAAGAGCTTAAGATGAACGACTATCATCAAACACGGTTCTTTTCAGAGCCATTCATGATGATAATCTTGATCAATGTCGAGGAAATTACTGATAGGAAAGAAGTTTTACTTTCGCCTACTAAAACCTCTAAATGTGACATCTTATGCGACCAGGAAATGCACCGCAACCAGAAGCAAACTTTACCTAACCTAACTCGACAATTGTACAGTCACCTCTGTGTACAAGCCTCAAGAAACGAAATTTGTGTTTCATCCCCAAAAAACTTTCAATCCCCAAGTCCGAACTTAGTCGTAGGGGACTTTAATAGCCATTAAACAGCACGGGGCTATACAGAATCAGAGAATTGGACGGATCCTCAAAGAATCGGTGAAATTCAACGACCTATCTCTGATACAAAATTCAAAACTGCCAAAATCGTTTTACAGCAAAATATATAGGGAGGCGTACAACCCCGACTTGACTTAAGTACCGTAATTGACGGCTGCTTTTAATCGTAATTTAACGTAAATTTAACGTAAATGACGTAATCTTTTCAGCGCAGCAGTTTGGAAAATACAGATTGCCATGATGGAGGCCAACATCTGAAACGGATGGGCACTACAAGAATAAGAAAAAATCGCCATTAACTAGTTAACTAGTTAATAGAATACCCAGCTGGAGATCACGTCCGGAAAGACCAAAAAATTCAGCCGTGCTAACAACGAACTACCAAAGTGTACTTGTCTTTCACATTAAAATAAACTAATGGGAGACATAAGAAACGGCATTTGGCTAGGACGACCTATCTATTGAGCAGATCAAGAAGTTTGGCACAGGTACGAAATGGTGGCTGCAACTATTTAATTATTATGTGTTTTCACTCCAAATATCCAAATTCTGGAGGAAAACAAAAGTTATTACCCTGCTGAAACCAGGCAAACCAACCGATGATGCCAGTAGTTACAAGCCTATCTAAGTTTGCGAAAGAATTCTACTAGAGAGGGCAAAGTCAAACCTTAAGCCTCACCTGATTATCGAACTGCCTGAATTCAGACCTCGACAGAACTGCATTAGCTAAGTCCTATATATCACTAAACACATTGAACAGGGCTACCAAGATAAACTGATTTCAGGTGTGGCGTTTGTTGACCTAACCATAGCGTATGATACCGTTAGCCTTAGACTATGCCTGGAAAAGGTTAAAGCATTAATAAGAGATGAAAAAGTTACAAGCGTCGTTTGAAAAAGGAGATTCTATATCTTTCTCGAGGAGAAGAAAAGTCGCTGACGGAACCAGAAGAATGACCTAGCGCAGGGTGGCGTGCTATCACTGTTTAACAGTAAGTGTAATTATTTTTCTTAACTAACGACAAACCATTCATTAAAACTGCTGAGCACTTTCTGTATGCTGAAGATCTTTCTTTAGCTGTACAGAAAAGAGAACGTTAGAATGGATCGAAACCAGACTCGACTTAACCACACCAAAACCCAAGTCGACTATTTCTACCAAAGATCTAAAGACACGAAAAGAAAGCTGAAGATCAGATAAAAAACAGACAGACATCACCTGGAACACGTGGAGTATCCAATATACCTCAAACTAAAGCTCGATAGAGCACTGACTTATAAAGCACATTGCCAAAAGACCGCTCCGAAGGTAGCATTTCGTAACAAGCTACTTCCCAAACTTCGCTACTCTAAATGATGTGCCCAGCCAAACGTCCTCCTAACTAGAGCCTGAAAACAACTCCGCTATAAAAACTATATCAGTGTGCGGAAATCAACCGAACGGACCTCTGAAGACGAACCACGGAGTACACTTCATTTAACGACAGACATGTGGTATGCAGGAAAGGTTTTCACAGTGGCGTTGCCGTGAAACCTCCAGCCTGGTATTCTCCGAAACCAAATACACCAACTGGTTTGAACTGCGACTGGAGGACATGAACAATACTGCATCAAAGGAGATAGAGTGCGGCCGCTGTGAAGATGAGGCCAGCTCGATGAAAATCATACCTAATGCACGTGCGGTCAACGATAGGACATGAACCATATACTTTAGTGCAATCAATAGCTATTTCCGTGTACGATCGACGACGTGTGTAAAGCCAACATTAAGGCAAAAAACTGCGCCCGATTGTGGGCCGAATGGCTAAAATCATCACGCTTGGACACGATAAAGTAAGTAAAAATAACTTATGCATGATGCTTCACCCATAAAAATATTTTACACAGTAAGTCTAAAAACGACAGAAATTCAGCAAAAATTGAACTGCTAATCCTGAATGAAATATCATTATTTTTAACCAGAAGTGTTAAAGTATTAAGAGAAACTTACTATCAAATGTTTTAGTTTCTACACAGAAAATGCAAAATATATCAGAACAGCTGAAACAGATGGATTTTTGTGCAAGTCATTTACTTCTGATTTTGCAGCAAATGAGAGTTTGAACGCATGCAATCTTTCATGTATGGAGAGTAACTTGATAATAATATCTAAATTATTTTTTATCAAAAAAAAATTATTTTTACTCATCTTTTCTAAAAGTCAAATAGCAACCCAGAAAGATAAATCTTTTATTTGTTTTACTGTTCCTTAATTAAAATTAAACACAAAAAATCTACGACATACCCCGTAAAATAGAAAGATGAGCCATCCTTGTTAATAGCTTCAAAAGAAAGGCAACGCAAAAGCCACGGGAAAACGTATCAACGTACAGCGCTTAATACTGATTTCTACGTAAGTGCGTTCCGTAGTAGAATGGGACCGTGATTGCCGATGTTCATCAAGACACTTTTTCCCCTTGCCCTACCCTGCCCATCCCACAAAAGCACTCTTTGCTGTTCCAGATCACAACTCCAACAATTAATAGAAAGACGGCAAGTGCTGACAAGAATTCTAAACAAAACGACCTGCTGGACTCGACGAATGTTCACTAAAAGTTTCCGAATTTATTCCACTCCCGACAGAGAGGTCCAATATTTTATCTTTAACTGCTTCAAATATCAGCGAAGAAGTCAGTTCTTAAAATAAAAGTTACATTCTTGCTACAGGAAAACAATAATCTTGTTTGTAAAATAAAAATTACGAACATATTTTATTTTTTATTAAGTAAGATTAAAGTTGGACCCTACTGATTCATTTTACAGTCCTTTAATATAGTGGTAATTCGTAGTAAAATAATAAATATAACTAAAAGTTTTTTGAAAAATATGTCCAAACTGACAACCTCAGAATGAATAATTAGATGGTGGTAGAAACACCTACCGCGTTTACCATAAAATGCGGAAAATGCAACTTTAATATTAGTTTACTACTACTATATAAACTTCCGTTTATTTATGATACCCATTCTAGAATTCTGGAACCATCTACCATTTTTTTGTAGGTCTAATATATGGAAAGCATTGTTTTTGAGTCCCTTAATATTTCCCAAAAAGTGTTTACCGCGTACTTGTCTTGCAATTATGAAATACATATATGATTCACTCTATGAATTTCTGCTACAGAGTCTGCAGCTTAAGTCCCCATAATACAGAGCCATTGAATACAAGAGGCTCTTAATTTAAGCATGTTCAGTAAGGAAACCTGTCCAGTAATGATAAGCTAATCCCTGCTTGTTTTCCACAGTACTTCAGCCATATTACCGCATGTTTGTCTAATAATCATTTTGCCAAGTGCTCGATGCACTGGCAAATGCCAAGTGCTCGATGTATATTTGACGCGCAGTAACGTTTAGTCGATGCATCGAGATTTTGTATGTTATGGGTTATATATATATATATATATATATATATATATATATATATATATATATATATATATATATTGTTATTATTTGTGAATGATGTTTTAATGAGCAATGAGGTATATTTATTTATACCTTTTCAATGTTCCAGAACCATCTGGCAAAAAATCATATTCGAATTGTTCTATAGATGAATGTTCTCGAAAAAGTATATCTTGGATCCACAGACATAACAATATTCGAGAAAGTTCTTCCGTAAACAAAGGTTAAATTCTGTGTTCTAGAGAAATCTTTACTTTTCTATCGAGAATTTTTTTGACATTTAGGCTTTTCAGATCATAATATAAACTTATATGTAATTTAAACAACCTAAATTAATAAATTACACTACCTCAAATCCGTAACTATATGTACTCTAAACATTTTAAATAACAAATAACCCCACTTTATATTCGCAACTATTATTTAAATGTCTGTCACTTTCAGAGTATGTATATCTGGTTGCCTATGCACATGGCTCACTTAAATATATTTACAATATTATAATTATTAAAAAAAACTTTTTACACTTATTATATGCTAATTTCTTAAAAATGCCCTCACATAAATAATTTTTATAATATTCCCTAGTATATAACTTATTAAAATAACCAAATACTTTTAATATCTAATATTATTTAGTATATAACTTATAAATTAATTTTTTAAACACTATTTTTACTCCTACTACTCCTCTACGTCCAATATCATTTCAATAGATATATATATATATATATATATATATATATATATATATATATATATATATATATATATATATAATTTAGCTCTCCAGGCCTAGAAGGCCCATGGCTTGGGTTATTATTCTTTTCCATTCTTTTCTGTTTGTTGATTTATTTTTCCAGTTTGGTATTTTTCTTTAAGTTTTTCTATGTCTTTTTCAACATCCTTCTTCTTCCTGCTTTTCGGTCTGCCTTTCTTCCTTTTCCCTTCTATTCCTCCCATTAGCATTCTTTTTGGCAGTCTCGTGCTTTCCATCCTTTGGATGTGTCCCAACCATCTTAGTCTTTGTGACTTTATGATCCCAACGATATTCGGTTCTCCATACATCTCCTCTAATTCCATATTTGGTCTTTTTATCCATATACCATTCCATAATTTACCTCCAAATATTTTCCTGAGGACTTTTCTTTCCCAGACTTGCAGCAAGACTTGCTCGGATTTATTCGTTGTCCATGTTTCACTGGCATATAATACAATAGGTCTTATTACTGTCTTATATATTCTTATCTTAGCCCTTCTAGATATGTTTTTGCTTCTTAATAAATTGTTTAGTGCAAAAATACAACGGTTACCGGCCATAATTCTCGCTTGGATTTCTTCCTTCATATTTGGTCTTCTCGTGAGTGTCGCTCCTAAATGTTATGGGTTAAGACATGTTTAAGATAGGATTTTTAGTGTATTGAAATCTGTTTCGTAGTATTTAGTGAATCGTTGTTTGTTATGTGCTTGGATTTGGAAAAAAACTATTGTTAACTAACTGATACAGTTGTTAAAAGTGCTTGTAATAAATATTCATCATCATTTTGGCTTGACAACCCTGTGTGGGTTCTAGCCTCCTCAAGAATTTTTTTCCAGTCGTCCCTATCCATCGCCTTCCTCCGCCAAGCATGTATTTCCATATTTCTCATATCTTGATCTATGTTATTTAGGAATCTTATTCTGAGTCTTCCTCTTCTTCTTTGACCAATAGGTCTATCAAGGAACGTTTTTCTAGCTGGGTCGGTTTGCTTCATCCGCATTACATGGCCTACCCACCTCAGACGTCCTATCTTTATGTGTTTTACGATATCTGGTTCCTGGTATATTCTATAGAGTTCGAAGTTGTATCGTCTTCTCCAGACACCATTTTCATTTACCGCTCCATAGATTCGCCTTAGTATTTTTCTTTCGAAACATCCTAATATGTTTTCATTGCTTTTTGTTAAAGTCCAGGTTTCTGAACCATATGTTAGGACTGGGCGTATTATTGTTTTGTAGAGTTTTACTTTTGTATTTCTTGATATAACTGTAAATTTAAAAAAAAGATTAAGTCCAAAATAGCATCTATTAGCCGTACAAATTCTGCGGTAGTGTCATTTGCAGTATTGACGAGCGTTCCCAGGTATACAAATTCGTTAACACCTTCGATGACGTCGTTGTCTATAACAAGTGGCCGTAGTATTTGTGGTTGCGTACCTATTTTCATGTATTTCGTTTTTTTGGTGTTTATTATTAAACCCATTTTTGTAGCCGCTTCCTTTAGTGCTACGTACCGTATTGTACGTATTGAACCGGTAGTTGTGATTTGTGACGTACGTATTACTTTTTCCAGAGCTAGATTGAATAGTATACAGGAGAGTGGGTCTCCCTGACGTAGCCCGTTATTTGTTTTAAAAGGTTCAGAGAGTTCCCCCTGGATTCGTACTCTGCATTTAACTTTTTCAAGGGTTAGTTTGGTTAGACTTACCAATTGATTTGGTACTCCTAGGTCTGTCATTGCTCTAAGCAATTCTCTTCTATTTACAGAGTCGTAGGCTGTCTTTTAGTCTATAAAAATGTGGTGCGTGTCTACATCGTATTCCAGTGTTTTCTCTAGAATTTGTCTCAGGGTTGAAATCTGATGAATTGTTGATTTACCACCTTTGAAACCAGCCTGGTATTGTCCTATTATTCGCTCTGCATATGGTGCCATACGATGGCATAGTATATTGGAGAATATTTTATACGTTGCATTTAGGAGCATAATTCCTCGATGGTTAGAGCATTCAAAGATATCTTTCTTTTTGTGTATGGTGCAAAGTATTCCCATATTCAAATCACTGGGAAGGGACTTTTGTATCCATATTTCTTTTATAAGCTGCTGTAGCGCTATTATGATATCGTGGCCACCTTCTTTATATAATTCCGCTGGGAGATTATCTATTCCGGGTAATTTGTTTCTGGCTAGTTTGTTTACAGCGTCTTTAACTTTCAGGATCGTTGAGTATATTAAGTATCTGGTTAAAATATTCCATCTATCGGTTTAGTACGTCTGTTCTTGTTGTTAATAGATCGCCATTCAAACTTCTACATTGATTTGTGTTTGCCTTGAATTCTTTTCTGTTGATGTTAACTTGTTTATAAAATGTTCTGAATTCTTTCTCTCTGTGGAGGTTTTCTACATATTGAAGTTCCTTTTTTAAGTGGTTTCATTTCTTCATTCTGTGTATTTTCTTTTCTTCTCTTCTCTTTGTCTGGTAATTCTCTATACTTGTTCTAATTCGGCAGGTAAGCATTTTTGCATAGGCTTCATTTTTTTTCTGTGTTGCGTCTTTGCATTCATCGTCAAACCAATGATTTTTTCGGGTACAAGTTTCTGTTCCTATTTCATCTTGTGCTGCTGACTCAATATCTTCCTTTATCCTGTTCCAGTAGGAGTCTATATCTCTCTGGTCTTCTTCGCTTAGACTTTGATTCCTTAACCTATTTGTAATATTTTCCCAGTACTGTTTTGCAACAGTTGCATCTCTCAGCTTCTGTACATTCCATTTCTTTCTATGTATTTTTTTTTCTTTGTTGGAATTTTAAATTCTAATAAATATTAATATACAATAAATGTTACTATTTTAGCTACAATTTGCTCCACACATTTTGAGAATGCGGAAAATGTTGTACCAACTGTACATTTTTTACTGTAATGGATTCATTAAGATCCACAAAGTTGGCAAAATGAAGGCGGTGTAATGTTGATAATATTTTGCAAACAATTACTAATTTAAGCAACAATGAACTGGAAAAAAATGAGAATATAAACGTGTCATCTTCGTTACTTATTTGATATTAATTAGGCTTTTAAAAAATATATATTTAAGTAATTCTATAACATTTTTGAATGATTAACGATAAATAGCAAAACTTCAGCAAACAATTTTTAATCTGGAAAAATAAAAATTTAAAACTAACCAGCATGGAGATCTCAACAGAGAAAACTAAAACGATAGTGATATCAGCGGAACCGAGACGATGTAAACTAGTCGTAAATAACAAAATAATAGAACAAGTGATGGAAACTGAATACTTGGGAATAAAACTGTCAAGCTACGGAAAAGTGGAAGAAGAAGTTCAAAAACAAGTGAACATGGCAAACAGAGCAGCAGGATGTCTCAGCAACACAATCTGGAGAATCAAATACCTGACAACGGAAACGAAAACCAGGATATATAAATCAACAATAAGGCCGATAATGACGTACACAGCGGAAACAAAAGCAGATACGGCGAAAACACAAAGACTACTGGAAACAACAGAAATAAAAGTCTTACGAAAAATACCAAACCAAACTCTAAGAGACAGAGTAAGAAGTGAGGAAACACGAGCGAGATGTGGAATAGAGGAAATAAACGCGTGGACCAAAAGAAGAAAAGTGGAATGGAATCAACACATCGAAAGAATGACATAAAATAGAATAGTACGAATAGCAAGAGACAAATCGCCAAATGGAAGAAGATCATTGGGACGACAGAGGAAAAGATGGTCAGACAACGTCAATTGAGGCTAAAAACCGAAGTAAAACAGGCATTAAGCCTATTTATAAAGTAGGAAGAAGAAGAAGAAGATATACTACCCAAAATTTTATGGGTTTAGTATACACTTCCACTATTTGTAATAATTATTCTTTTTCCAATAAAAGAAGTCTGTTATAAAAGTTTATTTAAACCGTTAATACTGTGAGATAGGAACTTTTGTGTTGTGGGTTTCCGGCTATGAATCTGTCAGAATATGCCCGAGCTGAGCGAATGGACTTTAAAATTTTATCTGCAAATTAAAAAAAAAATTAAGCTCAGGAGCGTAAGGGATATGATGAGTCAGTAGTGGAGCAGCTGTCTGTGGCATGCACACTGATTATAGTGTAACTGTTTATGTGCGTGTGGGTATGTGTGTATGTGTATACGTGTGTATGTAGTCATGATTAATCAACAAATCTGTAGCTGCAGCTCCTATTTCATGTTTTCAATAGATCTGCGGGTGTTTACTTAGTTATATGTCCATAGAACGTTCACTATCAGCCATTGGGACGTACCGTGTCAAAGGTGAGAAATTTATCACCAACTCATTCCTCCCTTGTTCTCATCCCTTGGTGTGCACGGTAATTGATATTTAGTAAAGTATGTTGTACCAAGCGTACTTTTAGTTTTAATATTTACCTTTAATATAACCTTTAAAAGTATTGCGTATCATTAATATAAAAACTTAAAACGAGGAATCGACTTTCACAAAAAGTCTTTTTCGAAAAAAGTAATAAAGACGTAATATTGAGATTTAATAGTATTAAACACTCTATCATCCCCAATCACGACAGCAAAACTTTCACGTTGGTATTAACTGCATTATAGATCGAGAGGAAAAATCTTTAGATACGGTGTGGGACTTTATTACACTCCATACGTCGTGGTATATGATTTATCACCAATAAAATTTTTGTTCTTACCTAAGCTATATTATAGAAATTATTATTATATTTATAGCAACTATTTTAGTAAAAGTAATCAAATTCTATTACAGTCTACATATTTGTGCAATGTATTTCTGTTCTATTTATTAACATTATTGCACCTTCATAAATTTTCCTATTTTAACTTTTCGGTCTTTTTATTACCATTGATTCGATATATAAATATATATGCTCCTGCAAATAAAAACTGGGAAGATGAGAAGTGAAAATTTTATAAACAGATATAATCAAGGTATAATAGGATAGGATTAATTATACATATAGGAGAGACATTAAAATAATAATCGGAGATTAATTTGCCGTATACCGTAGATACCGTAAGATTGAAACCGGACTTTAATAAAAAACTGAGAAGTAGTCAAGCAGGTAAAGGCTGCACCCTTAGAATTACCTTGGAACAACAAATGGATAGAATAAAGATATAGATATGAGTAGACTTCGGCAAATATGCAAATAAAAATGTAGAAAATATGCGCATAAATATGCACGTGTTTACCCGAAAATATGCAAATATTTTACAAAATATGCATACAAATAAATAAAAAAATCGTAAAATAGTAACAATTTTATTTAAAAAAAAAAGTGTACATAACTAAATATTTCCTACTATTCATTAAGATTTACATTTATTTTAAGTAACTACATCATTTTTAAGTATGAATAAACTTATTTAGAATTATGGTAACAATAAATGACCAAGTGGTGTTCAAAATTTTCTAACAAAAACTTGTGGCTTCTGTCTGAGTACATATATTTATATATGGAAAAACTTCGTTCAACATCAACTGATGTAACGGGAGCATTTTTCAAACTAACCAAAACATTTGGTTCTAAATTAATTGTTTCCGAAATATTTCCAGCTAGAACACTGACTACTTCAGAAAGAATATGGTAACCTTTATTTTTTTCCATAGTAGCTTCAAATTTTTTTAAAATATCTTTTCCAATATTACCTCTAACGTTCCGACAACATGACGCAAATTCTTTTATTAATGCTGTACTTTCGAACAATGACAGTTTTGGTGATTCTAACTGAGTAATTGTTTTTTGAACAAAACTAAAATTTGATTTTATAAATGAAAATTCTTGTTGAAGCAAGTTACTCTGAAAAGTTTGTTTAGAATCCAAAAGAGATTGGGAACTTTCATCTGTTAACGTATCAATTATGTTCTTTATTTTAACAAAATGATCTGCATAAAAATTAGCTGCTTCTAACCATGTTCCCCATCGCGTTAAAATAGGTTGTGGTGGAAGAGGAATGTTAGGTAGCATTTCTTTATAAAGTTGAATTCTTACAGGAGATTTAAGAAATACTTTTTTGACACTGGATATCATGGTATTTACAAGAGGAAACTTTTTTCGTATTTCCTCTGCAACTCTGTTTAATCCATGCGCTACACAAGTAACATGTATTAAATCTGGGAAAAATATTTTTAAATTTTGTCCTGCTTTCACCATATAAGGAGCAGCATCCGATAAAATAAGCAGTAATTTATTAGAAGGAATAGTTGTCGGAAGAAAAAAGTTGCTAATGTTTCTTGTATAAAACGCGAAATTGTTAAAGCATTTGTTTTCTCAAGTTGCTGGCATGAAATAAGATGAGATTTTGGTAAGGTATCTTCTTTAAGAACACCAATCAATAAATGAGCAATATACTTTCCTGAGGAATCAGTGGTTTCGTCTACAGATATGTAAAAATAATTATCTGCAATTTCTTCCTTAATATTAATTAACACCGACGAGTATAGCCCGTTCACATTATTTCTTCTTAGAGACCGATCACTTGGAACATTAAGTTTGCAATATTTTTTTAGAAACGAACTAAAATTTACATTTGCTAATTTTGAAAGCGGTATGTTTGCAGACACTAATGCGCGACACAAGTCTTCATTAAAAGTTTCTTGCTCATCTAATTTTTTTGAAGTAGATTGGAAACATTTAGCCATTGAAGTTTGATGTTTTCCTCCTATTTTTCCTTTTTTTGCAATGTGTGAAGCAGTTCTCACATGTTGGTCTATCTGAAATTTCTTCTCACATGCTATCTATAAATAAAAATAAAAACCTTTATTTTAACCCAACCTTTAAAATATAAAAATATACAAGGTGTTTTTGGTTAATCAAATAACTGGTTTGGAAAAAAAAACACTCGCTAAGTGTTTTAAATGCAGTATTAATCCACAAATTAGTTTTTGTTACTAACCATTAGTACATCATATAACTTATTTTAAAATTCAACAAAAGTTTTTTTTTGTTAATTCAATTACAATAAAAATAATTGTGTTTTAGAATAGCTGACTTCATAAAAAAAAGTAAAGGTGAAAAATTTTTCTAAATACACACCATTGTATTGTACCATGGACAATTTTTTCTCACTAAAGGAAGCTATTTTTCATTTAAAAACAACCTACGAGTACTAAATTTCAAGTAAATACGTTTATTGGTTTTAAAGTTATTGTTGATATTAACTAAAAGAATTTAATTTTTTTTAATTTTAACACCCTGTATCTCGAAAAGTAAATAAGTTTGACCCCTCATTAACTATATCGTTTTGTTCAATTTTTCGAGAAGTATCTACAGTCAAACGTTGTAAGTGTCATTTGGAAACACCCTGTATGTATGAAATATTAGATATTTAATAGAAAATATTAGATACCTACTTACAATTTTGCCACAGACTGAACAGTAGATTTTTCCCATATCCATAGACAGCTCTTTATAAGGTTTAATCCAAGTTGAAGCACTGGTTGTTTTAGGCATTATAAAATCACAATCTTCCTTTTTGTTACGCACAACGAGTGTTTACGCTTTGAATATCAAAACAAAAATGATTTACAAATCTGAGCATCAAATTAGAAATGTTTAGGTACCTAATTCAATAAACTGGGAGATTTTGGAAAATCCCTAAATTAGGAACAAAACTATTAGCCGTTTATCTGCTGTTAAGATACAATAAATTGTAGATAGATTTGGGGATTAGATCATAAAATGCAAATGAGCGAACCCTTAGCGATTATCCAATAACTGAATGACTCAGTGACCGAGACTTTCTAAGAATGTTGAGGGCTACTTAAATTGATCTTCTTTGAAATTGTAAATGTTTTGTACCTGTAGAGATTACGTACTTAGATCATTTATTGATTAAAATGACTACAAAATTTTATACAAGAATTGAAATAAATTGGTATGTTTAAAAATTTTCAAATACAGTATAAAAATCTGAACTTTTATGCACTTTATGCAAACTTTTATACAAATATACCAAAATATTAAATATTTGCATAAAATATGCACAATATGCAAAATATGCAATATGCATATTTGCAGAAGTCTAGATATGAGTTTTATCGACTTTAAAAGGCCTTCAACCGTGTATAAAGGCTACATATGTGGAGTTTCCTAAGGTTATATAGGATATAGAATTTTTCATATAAAAATCAATGCATGTCATTCAAGATTTACGACGTCAGAACCCCACACTGTTTCCAAAACATCAGAATAGTTTTTTTTTTTGGCATAGACGTTTATTCATTCAGCCAGACTCAACATGGTAGAAAAAAAGAATGTCTGGGTTTATATTAAAATAAGTATACAAAACAGTAAACAGGTAAACAGGGTCACTTTATTTTCGCCTAGGGGCCCATCAAGGCATTTTTTTTTAACATACAACACTAGGCCACGGTAAGAAAGGAATTTAAACAATTGGGTTAGAGACAAAGGTTACGTTATTAACTAATGTATATTTATTTACATGGTTATTTTACTATCTTTTAAAAATATAAGTAATAAATCATACACTGCTCTCGAGTCTAATGATAATAGGTACTGAAGGTTCCAAGGGGCTAATATATTGTGTTTATGTAAATTATTTATTAATCTGGATGAAATTATAATATTTCTGGGGCAACTGAAAAATATATGATCTAGGTTTCCTTCTTCTGTACAAAATTCACATTGATCATTATCTAAAACCTTAAGTTTAAATAAATGTTTGGGGTAACAAGCATGCCCAAATCTCAGTCTTATGATCGTGGTAACATATTTTCCAGGTACATTAAAAAACTTATACCAAGGAGTTTTAGGAATATCTGTTTTAAGAGAAGTGTATCTATTTGGGCTAACAATGGGATATTCCTTCCATATATTATCCCACCTTTGGTATAATCTTAATTTTAAGGAAGCCAGAAAGTCGCAAGCCGTGATTTTATACAAAGTTTCTCTACCAGACATAATACTTTCTCGTGCTAATTGGTCATCAGAATAGCTAATAAGTGATGAATTTTTTAAATGTCAACTATTTAAGAATGCACTAGGCAATTGGATTTTTAAAATGAAAATAATAATCACATTTTAAAAATTTCTTTTCCACTTTTCAATAATGTGGAAAACGAGATACGTGTAACGGGAAATTTGCAATGTAATCAAAAGCTTATTAAATAATGTGTACAAATTAAACAAGTCAAAACAATATTATATCAACAAACGCACGTGAATTAAATAGCTGGAAATCACGGTAGGTGAACCCAGTACCTACTCAGTCAACTGGGTAGGTACTCTCTATTAATGTACTTAGAGAACTAATAAAGGAATTATGAGGATCTAGTGAGTTCGAGTAACTAACCACCTGCAGAGGGTAAACTACCCCTAGAGTTCCACAATAAGGAACTCTTAATGGAAGCAATCCCATAAACGTTATTAGAATATACAACATCATTATATACGTTTAATTTTAAATACATTTAAAAACTCAAGTAGTGAGGCACTAAGTAAATCAGTATCTTTTATTAAGTAATATTGCATCTAAATAAGGAGAATTCAGTTAGTTGATACTGATAACTTCACTCATGAAGATCTCAAAATTTTGTTAATCATAAATAAAAAACTGTTTAACTAAAGAACATTTTATTGATTTAATAAAAAAATTAAAAGTACCTAAGACTAAAAAATTATAAATATAGGCCTAATTCTAACGGTGGAATGATAAAAAGCAATTTTTGTTCGGTGTAAAACAAAGCCGCATGTTACATTTTTCACACTGCACAGTTGTATAGCCAGTTTTACAAAATCTACATCTTCCTTTAGCGGTATAAAGTGGCCAGTGACCTAACGCATCTGTTCTGGTAGCATCATCAGGTCTTACAACAAGAGGGTGGCGAATAATGTTATCTGTATTTTCTATACTTGATGGACGGCCTCGCTTTACTTTGTTCCTTCCAGTGTTGGACAAAGACCTAGCTAGTTCCATTCTAAACTTCTTGAGAGGCATAAAATTTATATTATTGGCTTTACTGTCATTTTGATATAATATCCAAGCATTTATAATACAGACATCTAAGAGCCAGGTAACTATTGGAAAGTACCATCTTTTACTACGACTTGGACTTCTGTAAAGACCCAATAAAGAGTTAGCTTTATCCACTCCACCCATGTGTTTATTGTATTGAGTGATTAGATTTGGGCATGGCACGTTTATTTTTCTTTTATGTTCTTTAGAATACCTGTGTACATTATTGACTGGCTCAATCCCACAACCAGTGCTAGCAAGAAGTACACATTTGTTATCTGCCCATTTGACAACTATAATATTCTTTTGTTCATCGGATTTATAAACATAGGAACCCCTGCCACGTTTTAGCAAAACCTTATCAGTATCCAAGGTGCAACCTGCTATTCTATTTGAGCGAATAGTGCCCAAGCTAAGGATATTATACTTTTCCTTCAAGTAATCAAATAGTCTCAAACTGGAAAACCAATTGTCACAAAAAATCATTGAATTCTGGGGGTCATCCAATGTTTTACATAGTGCAATCACTGAAGATGCACCGACACCCAAGGTTTGTTCTTCTTCAGAAATCTGATTGATAGTTTCCTGTAGTTGTGAAAATGTCGAAGCTCCTTGATAAGGAATGAAATCGGCAATATATCCTGAAACACCTGCCCTTACAAAGAACTTGTAACCACATTTATGAGGCTTATTTTGTATGTATTGTCGTAAATTGCCACTGTATGTACCTTTGTATGCAACCATAGCCTCATCTATGGAATATTGGTTTTCGAACTGATACTTATAACAATTTGTAGAAATATGATCTAAGAGGGGACGAATTTTGAAATAGCGGTCTTTCGTTTCTGAAGTTTCTTCTAAGTTATCATTGAAATGGACCAGTGTTCTCAGTTTTTGAAATCTTTTTAGGGACATAACATCAGCAACAAGAGGAATTCTTGAAGAAGTAGCCCAATAATCTTCTATTGCTGGCAGCTGTTTTACCCCCATAAAAATCAAAATGGAGAAAAAGTCTGTTATTTCGGAAGTATTTGTGTTGACACTTAACCCAGTTTTTTGAGTACTGTATAAATTCGTCTGGTATACAATATTCTCTATTAGATTTAGTGAAAAAAACCTCGTAAAATACTCAAGAGGCAAGGCTACCTCTACTGCATTATTGCCTATAGTTGGATTTTCGAACGGAATGGTTTCTATGTCACTTTCAGACCAGTTATAATTTACTAACTCCACTACTTTTTTACGTTTTCTTGGTGGTTCTTCTTCTTCATTTGTTTGATTAGCCTCCTCTTCAGTTAGCAGTTGATGATTATGAGGTGCATCATTTTTATCTGATTCTGCGGCAATTTCATTTATATTGATGTTTTCAATTTTTTCATCATACTCCTCCATATCAGACAAATCAGAGAGATCAGGGTTAACAGGAACAATACACGACATTTTGGTCTTTTTTCCATAAAAGGAGGTAGTTGATATTTCATTTAAATTTTCCATATTGAAATCTTATACTGAAAAAAAAAGTCAATTACTAAACTGACAATGTTGCTTCAGAGCCACATGATGTTTGTTCAACAAAATAATATCATTACTTACCGTATACAGCAAAAAATAGCAGAGAATTACACTAAAACAACCTTTGTTTATATACCAAATAAAAATTCAACCTCATAGTACTCCTAACAAACGGTTGATAATAAAAATTATGACACACCCACTTACACGTAGGTCTCTACTGGTATCCTCTCTAGTAAAATTATTTTTTTCAAATATCTCTATTGAATGTTAGATGTCGCCACCAGTTTTATATAACTAACACGACTTGTTGCTTACAATAATTGTAATTATTATCATTGTCACATAACAGCTATATAAAGTAGAAATTGATTTAAGAGCTTATAACGACGATGTTGCCTGAGAGCATCAAAACCAGATACCGGGTTTACAATTCTTGTAAAGAATCCAAGTGTTAGCAATGGTTAGGTTTGGTAGATGGTAAAATATTCTAAAATACCATTTTCTACTTCTTAGGTTTTATTCTGTCCCATAATGCTGTCCAACAAATCAACACCGCCCATATGACGCTTATATTCTTGTACGAGATATGGACAACTTACTTCTTTTGTTCTCTTTACTTTCTTGTCATATCTGTTGGCAGTAGTTTTGGGAACTTCGCCAGCGAAAGTCGATAGAAACGTGACTAATTTGTTATCTTTCCACACTAAGCTATTTATTTCCATACCATCACAAGTACCAACAAACTCTACACTAGTTCCCCTATCTTCAATGTTTATAGCTTTTTCATCCGGAAGCTTACAATTTGGAATTGTATTCCTTCTTTCGGTTCCTAAACTGTGAATAGCTTGTTTGGACTGATATACAAGAGTAATAATTGTCAAAATAAAGCCTGTGACTCATATGCCTAAGAATAATTCTAGCCAACCTCACCACAACATTTGCAGTTTCTCCGAGGTCAGGTTCAAAAGCAGGTCTCGTTTTTTGATCATTCTCTTGTCCTGTATATAATTCTATACGATACGCATATCTAGAGCTACTGCATAAGACAAAAAATTTAAAACCCCTTTTATCTGGCTTGTTTGGTAGGTATCGACGGATTGAAAATGCTGAAAATTGAGGTGGTCAATTATTGGTCTAATTTTATAAACTCTATCGTAGTTTGGATTGTCACGGGATAAGGCATTCTCGATATTATTGAAATGTAAAAATTGCCTGATTTTTTCGTACTTGTTGACTGACATAGTCTTCTGACCAATATGCCGTTGTATTGGGGAAATAAACAAGTGACATATATATTGTAATTCTAATTCTAATTTTGTCTAACAGTCTATCTGTTAGACTTAAATTAAGAATAAATTAAAATATTCATAGGGACTTTCTAGTTGTAGGGTATTACTTGGAAGACTCTGATTTCCTCTAAATTTTAGTTGCTGTTAGGATAAGTTCAAATTTTTTTTCCCCATATAATGTCTAAAAATAAAAAAAACATCTAGTATTTTTGATCACAAATTGATTGTAAAATAAGTATACCATTGCCCTTGGAGTAAACCAGAGTATCTATAGGCTCCTCCTCTACAGTAGTATTAACTATATTAGTGTCTACAGCATTCTATTTCGTTCACTGGTTCAGAATCCTCATTATCAGACTCACCATATGTACCAACTTGTTCGTCAGGTAAGAAATCTGGATCGACAATATCATCATCATCATCATCATCATCAAACCCATCTTCGCTATCCCAATGCCTATCTATTAAATCGGCAAGTTCCTTGTCAGTCAGCGGCCTTTTATCTTTCCAACTCATGATGTTTTATCTAAAAGATAAAATTTACTAGATATGCATGATGTTGTTTGTAAACAACAACAACAAAAAACATCATTATGAGAAAAATATGCGCAGTACTGTATACCGCAAGACATCATGCATTTTACTTACCTTAATATAACACGTAAAATATATTTACTCAAATTACTTTGGTAAAACTAACAAAAAACAATCTAAAGCACATGTCAGTGTCTAATCGTGTACACTACCTAACTAAGAAGACAAAATATTGGTAACCAACACCATCTATGATTGTTTAGTCTACTTACGCTCATTAATACTGCATTGTTAGTGAACAACGTCATGCACAAACTGATTCATCTTTATCTGCTATTAAAATAAATGTTTATTTTTAGTATGTTGTTTTTAAACAACATGATCCAGTACAGGGTTATACAATAAACCAAAAATATAGTGCAGTATATATGTAAAGAACAGAAAGATACAAAATTGAAAAAATTACAATAGTTGCCTTACAAAGATTCCCCAAGCACATTGAAATAAATCAAGGTCTATTTTAATACCACTTAGAATCATTCTGTTCATGTGAGAATGTTTAACAGAATTATAACTATGAAACTATTTGTAGCAAATTAGAGCAGAAAAAATATCCGGCACTTCGTCCAAAGCAACTTAACTCAACCAATATCAAAACTGAATAATATATAGAACCCAGAATCACATATGCTCAGGTAACATTTAACAAACAAATGAAACTCCCTGACACACGTACGCAACAACACCAAAACGAGACCTCACACGAAACCAAAGGCCATGTGTTCGAAGTGAATCAAATGATGAAAGTACTCATTGAACAAATAAGTACAATTTTAAACCTTTTGAGTACAGTGAACCCTGTATTGTGCAAATAACCAAGTTTCTCAAAGTGGCACTCTGAAATGTCAACGGACTAACCCAACATACCACCCACAAGGTCAAAGCCTTCATAGTCAACAATAACATTGACATAATGCTGATATCTGAAACCCACTTTACCAGCTGCAGTTATTTTCAAATTATGTCATATTCAGACGATACGGCACACGGTCAATCTGCAGGCATAATCAAAAAATCAATCAAACATCATGGACATAATAAAATCTATAAAGACCATTTGCAAGCCATAAGAATATCCAATAAAGATTCGGAAAGGCCATTAAAAATAACAGCCATCTACTGCCCACCACGACATAGTATAAACAAACAACTATTTACATAGTTCTTCATATCTCTTGGAAACAGATTCTTGGCAGGTGGAGACTACAACGCTAAGCATACACACTAGGGATCTAACTCTCACTTATTTGTCCAAAAGGAAAACTTTATATGCGTATGCAATAAAACAGTCTTAAAAACATATCCACGGGTCAACCTACCTACTGTCCCACCGACAGAAATAAAATACCAGATCTGGTAGATTTTTGCATCACCATGGGTTTACCCATCAATTACCTGAGGGCTTCTTCTTGTTATGATCTGTCTTCTGACCATTCTCCTGTTTTAATAGAAGTAAGTTCAGAAATCCCTTACAGAACGCCATCTGCTGCATAAGTTAACAAATCCACAAACTGTGAACAATTCAGAGAATTACTAACTTATAAATTAGAATTAAATATCTCACTTAAAACACAACTGGAAATTGAAAATGCCACAGAATACATTAACCAATCCATACAATACGTTGCGAGGGAATCAATGACAATCAAGAAAGTAAACCGCTTTACTCATGAACCATCCAATAAACTCAAACAAAAAATTATTGAGAAACGAATATTAAGACGTAGATGGAAGCTGACGAGAGCACCACAAGAGAAGACCAATCTTAATAGAGCTACAGCAAAGTAAAAAGCGTTAAAAAACCACAAAAACAATGGTATACATTATTATCTCAGACATCTTTCGCCTACAAAAGCTACCGAGTATTCACTTTGGAAAGCAACCAGGCAAATATAGCGTCCTCAATTCTCTAACCCTGCAATCCGCACTGAAGATGACGCATGGGCAAAAAGCAATAAAGAGAAGGCTGAAATTTTCGCTGAACATTTTAAGACGGGTTTCCAGCCTTTTGCTGCAAATAAATATATTAATATAGATAATAAAATTCAAATTTATCTAGAATCTTCCTATCAACTTAAAACTCATCTGAAAAAGTTTACATTGAACGAAGTCAATAATATTATTCACAATAAATAAAACCCCAAAGAGTCCCCAGGTTAATAACCTAATTACCTTAAAGAAATTACCAAGAAAAGCCTACTTCATCTTACACAACTGTATAACGTCGTACTAAGAGCAGGGCATTTTCCTCCAGTTTGTAAATTAGAACGAATAATATTAATTCCAAAACCCTCAAAATCCTTGAAGGAAATAAACTCCAACAGTACTATTAGTTTGTTCTCTATTATGTCTAAAATATTGGTAAAACTGCTGTTATCCAGAATGGAGCCAACTTTAATTAAAAAACAAATAACTTTTCATTGCCAGTTTGGCTTTAGCCACAGCACGGTACTACTGAACAAATTCACCGGGATTAACAACAAATACGTAAATCACTGAAAAACAGAAAATATTGCCCAGGAATCAATATCATGCTCCTTAAATATCTCCCAAGCATTTGATAAAGTCTAACATAATGACCTTTTACACAAAATCAAAAAATCCCTTCCCAACAATTACTTCCAAATCCTAAGGTCCTACCTGCAAGACCGCCATTACCTTGTAAAACAGCACGATGAGTATACCAGACTTTACCAAATTATGGCCGGAGTCCCTCAAGGCAGTGTCCCTCGGACCAGTGCTGTACTTCATATTCACTGCGGACTAACCTACATCACCAGAAGTCACAACAGCAACTTATACATAAGAAAACACATATTTACCAAGCGAAAAAACCTTAAACTCAAACCATATTGGTTATTAGGTCGGAAGTCAAAACTACTAATCGACAACAAAATTTTAACACATAAAGTTATTTTAAAACCCATTTGGAGCTATGGAAATCAGCTATGGGAAACAGCAGCTAGATTGCCAGTATTGGCATTCTTAAATGATTCCAATGGTAACTCTTCGGAATGATAATTAATTCTCCATAATACGTTCCAAACAAGACGATCGTACGAGACCTCAAAATGACAACTGTCAACGAAGAAGTAACCAAACTCTGCCAATAATATGATCAACAATTAATAGATCACCCTAATAATCTAGATCAAAATTTAATGAGACAACCAATCGGATGAAGGCTTAAACGAAAGACCCCAGCCGACCTGTTACTATAAACTAGTCGCAGAAACAAAATTAGGGTCTACAATCAGAAGCCCCAACAAACCCCAAGATATACTTGACACTATTCTAGTAAGAATATACAGGAAATTGTTAATGGGCAATTTTCTACAAGGCATTTTTTCTTTAATATTATTTATATTGTTAAATATTGTCAAACAATTTTCTTATTGTAATTATATTACAGACTGAAAATATATTGGGATGTTAACTATAAAAAACAAAGCTTTAAGCACCGAGTTGAAATTTGCCTAGACAGACAGCCTACAGATTAGACACTGAGCCCTGATGCAGTTATATTTTCACTTAAAATTGATTAATCTCTTCTATACCTCTTTTAACACAAGCTGTTATTCATCATACATAATTTTAAAAACCACTAAAGAACTTTTCGGGTTACCCTATCGTAAGATTTTACAAGACCAATGAGGACCATATGGACGTATGTTTACGCCTATATATTTTCATTAGCAGTTTTTTAATCAAAGTTTTATTATGTTGTTCTGGTTTGCATAGACCTTTACTGATTTCAGACATTTTGGTGTTCTTGTAGTTTTATGACTCTGTAGTTCATATGTTGTTGAGCATCAACTTTCTTTACACAGGTACTACGATACTAGTTCTCCATTAATTTGGTATGTATTAAATTTTATAATTATATTAAACAAGCCGGTAAGCCAACTAGTTCCTGTATCTAAAAATACTCCCCTTACGTTTCCAGGGACATCAACTAGTACAACTGCTTTATCTTTCTTTATTTTTAGTAGTGCTTGAGCAACTTCCTTGTTTGCTACTTTTTATTCCTCTGTCTCTGTCAACTATATCTATAAGTTTTGTTTTTTTTTTCTGTCAAACTGTGTCATCTATAAACTGCCAAAGTATTTTTTGTCGCCATTTGCCATTCTTTTCGTATAAGAGTATTTTATTATTTTCTATTTTACATTATTCATAAACATCTAATCTTGTTATTTGCTTTGCTATAAATTTTAGGCTGTTTTATATAATTCTTTCACCCTCTCGGATCTCAAGTTCGTTATACTTGTACTTTCTTCATTTTTTGTTGTAATTTTGAAAATCTGTATCAGACTCTAGCCGTGATAGACGAAAATACCACTGAACTTTTAAAAATCATATTAACAAGCTGAGTTTTGCTGAGAACATCAACTCTGGAACCCCAAAAAAGATGCAAAAAATGTGCTGCTTTATTCCACTAGCTCCCCTAAAAACCCGTCGTAGGGAGGGAAAAACGGAGAAAATCAAATTTACGGATTTATCAAAAATCTGTACATTGTACAAGAAATATTTCAAATTATACAGAAAATATTTCAAATAAAAAATATAGCTGAGATAATTTTAAACAAAATGTTTATTGGCACTTTTTTAGTAGAATGAATCGTTCTCTTAGAAACAATACTTGAACCGACCGGTGATTCTCAATGTCAGGTACACGTGAAATCAATGTTAAATAAAATTTGTATCAACTCGTCTGTAAAACTTCTTTTGATCAGAGTGTCCTATCAATACAAATCAAAATGCGTTTTAAAGGTGAACAGGGCAGCTTTCGTTTGCAATTTTTGCATTTTGCAGTAAATGGAGTCAGTTTCTATAAAGGTGTTATATAAATAAACGTTTTATCGATTTTTGAGATTAGTAACATTTATCACCATTGACCGATCACTATGAAATTTTTATTACTAGAGCCCAATTTTCAAACCGTATAGCCTGAGCTTTCGGTTTTGAGTTTTGGTAATAAATGTGAGGCGTTTAAAGTATGCCTAAAAATGCTGAATTTAAACTTTCACGTTACAATCTCAAACGTTTCAAACTGCTTCTTGTTGATAACATAAGTAGAAACTGGGAAAAAGATATTAATACTATAAATTAAATGAAATCGTAGGCTTCCACGGCCAGAGTCAGAATTATAGTTTATTCGTCTTCCGGGTTTGGACCGTGTCATTTGTGAGTGACCCAAAAGTGGGTTCATCTCGATGTTTCGCTACAATTGTATGTAGCTTCTTCAGGAGAACAAAAAAGAAAAAGAAAACAAAAGACAGGAAGATGGGTAGTTAGCAACGGTAACTCAGTTACTCAACGCAACCAGAGGCGAATACTAACTACCAAGATGGGCATTTGGTCACAGTAACTCAACTACTTAACGCAGCCAGAGGTGAAAACCAAATGCCAGGACAGGGATTCACGTCCAACAGCTCAGAACACTAACGCGTCGGATTCACTCCCCGCCTCTCGACGCGTTAGTGTTCTGAGCTGTTGGACGTGAATCCCTGTCCTGGCATTTGGTTTTCACCTCTGGCTGCGTTAAGTAGCTGAGTTACTGTGACCAAATGCCCATCTTGGTAGTTAGTATTCGCCTCTGGTTGCGTTGAGTAACTGAGTTACCGTTGCTAACTACCCATCTTCCTGTCTTTTGTTTTCTTTTTCTTTTTTGTTCTCCTGAAGAAGCTACATACAATTGTAGCGAAACGTCGAGATGAACCCACTTTTGGGTCACTCACAAATGACACGGTCCAAACCCGGAAGACGAATAAACTATAATACTATAAAATTAATGAACGGGCGAAAAGAAAATAGGAAATTAATAAAAAACGAATAACATTCCATACCTGGAACCTGGAAACAAATATACGCTGGCAAAGAAAACAGTTTGTAAAAAACAAATAAAGTAAAGTAAGCTGATAATGTATTTTTAAAAAAATATAATTCTCTATATCTGTTTAACGCGAAAGGTAATAATAAATTATTGGACTGTTTCATTTTTTATATTCGTTGCCCACTTAATAATGGCCATTGAAATAAATTGGAGTTTACTTTGGAGTCGGTTGTTTATAGCGACCGAAGGAAAGTAATAAAACTCTAACGTCATTCTGCTAATAACTGATATGTAACCTATAAATAAAAGTATTTTAGAACGCAAAGTCTGGTTAATCCACCTTGTACGCAATACAAGTACGGTAGACTAAATCCAGAGGGTCAGGAAGTCGCCGTGAATGTTGCCAGCTTGACGGTTCACTATAAAATCGTTGAAAAATGCTTTGGGACAAAACGGAAAAAATCAACTATGTACTCAATAAATCTCAATACTCAATACTTAATACTCATTACTCAATACTGTTTAATCATGTTAAAAATATAGAAACAAACTTACACACATGAAATATGTACAAAACTCTCAATTAAAATTAAAATTATTTACAGATATTCATTATTTTTTATAAGGAATTTTTTATCAATATTTTTTAAATTTTAGTTTTAAATTCCTTTTCAGACCAGTTTTTGATATTCTCAGGCAGAACATTAAAACATTTTATTGCCCAATATTATGGTCCATTTTGTCACATTTTCAAATGCTGGTATCGCTTTTATGATGATATCATATACTGCTTGTGCCTAGTATCGTAACCATGCTGATATTCGTGACTTCTAGAAAGATTAAATATTCCTTCTTATGAATCGAAAGTTTCCTAGAATTTGCTGGGCTGGTACAGTAAGATTACCCAATCTTTCATAAGCCTGACGGTAGGCCTCTGTAAATCCCAAACCAGCAAGGACCCTTACTATGCACACCAAATACTCTGTGAGTGTCAGCTGCATAACCTTAGAAAAGGATAGAGTATAAAAGATGCGAGTGGAACATGAAGTGATACCTAGTACATAAAGTAAGATGAATTTTAAAAGGTTTCTCAAAATAAAGAGGTGGACCCCACTGTAATTTGGGTTTCAAAAGAACTCATAAAAACCCAATCTTATCTTAAAAACCGGCCAAAACGCCACAGAATTAGCGGCGCCGAGGCAAAAAGAAGGAAGAAGGCCAGAGAGGCGATGGGAAAAGCACCCACGGGATCAGCGATGGGAAGCAGCTCATCCCTCTCCAGCCCCTCCCAAAACAAAGGTGAAGATGCCCACATCGGAGGCTGACAACGGTTCCACCTCCAAAAGAGGACAGGAACCAACAGCCCCCGGTGTGAAGCGCCTTCGCCCAAGTACCTCCACGGAGGGCACGCCGAGGAAGCATAAGAAGTCACGCGGTGGTGGAAACACCGCTGCGCCTTCCCAAAGCTTCGCCGAAGCTACCTTAAGACATCTTAAGGTTGCTATTATAGATAAGTTAAACCCGTATGGAAAGGTCACCGCCGACCGGGCAAACCTTATTAAACACAGCCTAATCGAGGAATTGGACAGAACAATCTTGTCACCCTCGAGCAGCCAGGTAAAAGCACCCACGTTCAAGTCGTGGACTTACTCGGGTGAGATCATCAGAGTAGTCTGTGATGACGATGAGGCGCTTGCATGGCTGGAAAAGGCTACATCTGACCTCAAACCGTGGGAGGAAGCATCACTGGCTGTTGTCAGTCAGGATAAGCTCCCAAAACTTACCAAAGCCTCTCTATGGATCCCGGAGGATGCTATTAGCACCTCTGATGACCCAGAAAGAGTGCTGCGGAGGTTAGCGGCGCAAAATCCAGATATGGCAGTCGCGAGATGGTGCACCTTCCACCATGAGGTAAAAAAGGATCCTAAAGGACACCTGTTTGTCTTCGGAATCGGAGACGATGACATGGTTGTCCTTAGGAAAAGGGCAATGAGACTGAGCTGCACGTTCACCTCATTGTATCTAAAAACAAGCACAAGCAAAGTGCAGGATACCTCCTCGGAACCAGGAACCTCAGACACGCGGCAACCGACTGCGGTTGCTGAGACTGAGACAACCCTGGTCCCACAGCAGGGAGAAGATCATCAGATGATGGTTGACGAACTCTGCGGAGGAAGTTCCGAAATAATTGAGTCTGTCCCCTCCTCAACCGAGGAGGAAATGGACACCTAAAAAGAGCCGAAACGATACCTAAGCCATGGGCAAGGACGTCGAAAAAAATAAGGTTACTATTATTCAATGCAACCTCCAACACAAAAAGGTGGCAACGGCAACACTATGTCGCCGCCTGAATGTAACGGAGGATGCAATAGCACTAAACCAAGAACCTTGGATAAATAAGACCAAAATAACTGGTCTTAGCAGCCTAAACGGTCAAATTTTCAGCTTACCAAGCAATCAACAACCGAGAACAGCAATATATGTTCCCAGAAAAATCAAAGCCTCCCCCATGGCGCAGTTTTGCACCTCAGACGTAACTGCGGTTAAAGTGAAGTGCCCATGGGGAAAGGGCAAAAATAGAGAGTTGATACTAGCATCAGTCTACCTACCCTCAGATGCAGCCACCCTACCAAAGGTAACAAGGGAAAAGGTAACAAGGGAACAAGGGAAATGGAAGATCTGGTAGACCATTGTCTCAGTCAGAAGGTAGAACTTATTATCGGCTGCGATTCGAACTCTCACCATTTAGGCTGGCGCAGCAGAGATAACAACGCTCGAGGTAAGTCTCTTTATAACTATATTACTATAAAAGACTTGTATATCTTAAATAAGGGCACCGAACCTACCTTTATTAATGTTTGTAGCCAAACAGTCATCGATATCACGCTGGCAACAGCTAAAATATCGAATAAAATTCAGAACTGGCAGGTATCGGAGGATATTTCTATGTCCGACCACCGCTGGCTAACCTATAATATTAGTCTGGAAAAAAGCCTTATCAAATCGCGCGACCCTAAGAGGACGGATGTAGAACTCTACAACCGACTCTTAGAAGATGCTCTGCGGAATGAAAGGGCTTCAACTCCAGGAACTAATACAGAATTGGAAAGGTATGCGGTATCTATCCAAAACAAAATAAGCTATGCTTATAAAAAATCCTGTCCAATAAGAATGGTCCAGGAAAGTCGCAAAACCAACTCTTGGTGGTGCACTGAATTGGAACACCTTAGGAAGACAGCAAGAACAGCTTTTAATAGAGCAAAACGCACCAAACTCAAAGAGGATTGGGATTCTTACCAATCAAATCTCAGAGAGTTTAAAAAAGTCTGCAGACAAAGACAAAGAGCTGCTTGGAGAACCTTCTGTGAGGAAATCGAAGATTTCCCGCAGGCTTCCAGGTTACAAAAAGCGCTCTCAAAGGACCCACATCGGCATGTCGGCATACTAACGAAGGAAGATGGGAATAAAACTTCCAACCTTCGCGAAAGTGCTGAGGTCCTGATGAAAACACACTTCCCGGTTCTAGTGTCTCAACAGCACCAAACCGGATGGAAGAAGCAATCATACCGTCAACAAACGACTGGCATCTCGCCAGAACAATGATTAATGAGGAAAAGGTAAAATGGGCCATATTGTGCTTCACCTCTTTCAAATCACCAGGGCCTGACGGCATATATCCAGCCCTACTACGGTGGGG
Source organism: Diabrotica undecimpunctata (assembly GCF_040954645.1). Lineage (NCBI taxonomy): Eukaryota > Metazoa > Arthropoda > Insecta > Coleoptera > Chrysomelidae > Diabrotica > Diabrotica undecimpunctata. The sequence continues at coordinate 41,382,275 of NC_092812.1, forward strand.
ACTGGATATCCTTCTGCCGCACCTCGTGGAAATATTCAGAGCCTCTTTGGTTCTGAGATATATTTCTAGGAAGTGGAGAGAGGTACGTGTGGTCTTCATACCAAAACCAGGTAGGATGGACTACACCCTACCAAAGGCTTTCCGACCAATTAGCCTAACATCCTTTCTGTTGAAAACGATGGAAAGGCTATGCGAGAGGTACATAAGGGATGAAGTTCTGGTCCATAACCCACTTCACCCAAATCAACATGCATATACTTCGGGAAGATCTACCGATTCTGCACTGCATCATGTAGTGGGAAGAATTGAAAGATCGCTGGATAATAAAGAATCCACCCTAGGTATATTCATAGACATTGAGGGAGCGTTTGATAAAACCACATTCCCAACTATCACCCAACAGCTCAACGTCAGGAATGTTCCCCTGGCCATAAGCGAATGGATATTCAGTATGCTCTCTAATAGAGCAATAAGCATAAATGTAGAAGACGTTTCTGTTAGAGGCATGGTTACGAGGGGTTGTCCACAGGGAGGGGTGCTATCACCACTACTCTGGAACATAGTTCTAGATACCCTGGTTGACCAACTCAGCAGCAACGGTTTCTACACAATAGCCTATGCAGACGATATTGCTGTCCTGCAAAGCGGTAAGTTTGAGAGCACACTATGTGAGAGATCACAAGTTGCTCTCCGACTAATAGAAACATGGTGCAAGGAACACTCACTATCTATAAATCCAAAGAAAACTGAGATGGTCCTATTTACCAGGAAAAGAAGAATCACGGGCTTAATACCCCCAAGGATTCTAAACTACAGTCTAAATTTTTCTGACGAGGTGAAGTACCTTGGTATTACCCTTGACAAGAAGTTAACATGGAACTCACACTTAGATGGTAGAGCTAAAAGAGCATATATTGCCTATGAGCAGTGTCGACGAACGGTCGGACGCCCAGGGTGATCGCCTGGGTCTACACCGCTGTCATTAGGCCAATGCTAACTTACGGAGCTATTGCTTGGGTACCAAAAGTGCTACAGGCAACAACGATTAACAAACTAAACCATATTCAGCGGATGGCTTGCATAAATATAACAGGTGCCATGAAAACAACACCAACTGCTGCAATGGAGTTGATCATTGGCATCACGCCTCTAGATATATATGTCAAAGAGGTGGCGCTAGTGACAATGACGCGACTGCGCTCAGCTGGTGCAAACCTTGATGTAGGAATGGGACAATTGAGAACTCGTTTCTGGCGAGAAGAGTTGGATGCGTTACCACTTCTACAGGCAGGCTGCGACTCAATTGAACCAAAGTTTGTCTTCAACAAACCCTACAAAATTAAAACAGGACAGTATATGGAGACAAATGTGGCAAATGCCTATTGCATATACACCGATGGCTCCAAAATGAAAGAATGCTCAGGATGCGGGATATACTCCAGATCACTGAACCTAAGAATAAAGTGGGGTATGGGCAAAAATGCCAGCGTAGTTCAGACAGAACTGACTGGTATCTCCATAGCCGCAAAAGAGATAACCCAAAAAGGTATAGCAGGTAAAACTATAATCATCTGCACAGATAGCAGACAAGCGCTACTAACCTTGAATAGATCACGTGTCACATCAGGTTTACTAAAGGAGTGTCACAAGTCGCTAACCCAAGCTTCGGATGGTAATACCATCATCTTGAGGTGGGTTAAAGGACACAATAGGAATAAAGGCAACCGCATTGCTGTCCAATTAGCTAGGAAGGCGGCAGGCCTAAGACTCTTAGGACCTGGGGATCTTTTTGGTTGGTCAACTACAACAATCGCGGAAATTGTCAAATGTCACTCCCATGCGCAAACCGTAAAAAGATGGAAAGAAGGGAAAGGATGTAAACTTGCCAGGGTAACACTAAGTAACCTTGAAGAGTCAAGATCTAAGAAGTACTTGGGAATGACCAGGAAAAACCTACGTCTGGCAGTTGGTTTTTTAACTGGTCATTGTCAACTAAGCAAACACCTCCATACACTGGGGCTAGCAGACACACCTCTATGTAGGAAGTGTAAACGAGAAGACGAAACTGTAGAGCATGTCCTATGTGAATGCCCAGAGTTATCGTTAATACGAGAGTACGCGTTCGGCGAGTCCTGGCCAACACCTGCCCACATAAGAGAGATGTCTCCTGGTGACTTGTCCACCTTCCTAGAATTGGCAGGATGGACAATGAGCTAAGGGTGACAGCTCCCTGGGAGGATGCACAATGGGTCAATTGTGGCCTAAGTGCTGTGAAACTTAACTCGCCCTCCCTACTCTACAGATACAGATACAGAACCCAATCTTATCAACTAAATCACATATTTCGTTTTATTGTTGTTTTTTCGCCAACTCTAGCCAGGTTTATTCATATCACCCACATATCTCATTGTGAAAAATCACATGTTTAGTTTAATTGTTGTTCAGAATTACCTTATTTGCAGCAAACCATTGCTCAGTCCTCTACCGTGCCACACAGACTCCTCCAGCACATCGTCAATATTATCAGCTGCAAAAGCCACCGTAGTGTCATCTACAAAGAGTGTATACTTAGCTTTATGTTTCATTTTTGAAAGATCGTTTATATACATTAACAATAAAATAGGGCTTAGTATTGAACCCTGGTGTACTTCAATATTTAAGAGACACTCTCTGTCGACAGCAGTCCACCAACCCTCACAACCTGCACCCTATCTTTCAGGGCTTAATAATATCGGAACAAAAGTTATATTTTTCTAATTTCTGCAGAAGGATTTCATGGCTGACCAAGTCAAAAGCCTTGCTCAAGTCACACAAAAGGACTGAGTTAAATTTAAGCTTATGAAGTGACTCCGTAGTATACAATATGAAGTTTAAAATACCTAAAACTATATTTATATTTTTGCGAAAACCAAATTTACATTTAGAAAACACACCATTGATCATAAAAATCTACTATTTGTAGTGCCATGCATTTTTAAACAATTTTCAAAATAATTGGCAGCAGCGAGACTGGCCGATACTTTTCTGGCAGGTGTGAGTACCTATTTTTGAAGAGAGAACAAATTATTGCTTTTTTAAATACAGATGAAAAAAACATGTTCTTTGATGCAGATATGAATGAGCTTAGTAATTGGAATTATTATAATAGTTTTTATTGTTTTTATAAACATTTCATAACATTTCATTTAGTCCAACATTGTCACGGCAGCTTTATTTTTTAAATTGTTGATAATATCCCACACTGTATTGAAAGTAACTTTTTTTTTTAATGGCTTTGGTTTAAAACCTTTAGCCACTGAAAGTAACTTCTGAGAAAGAAAATTTGTTTAATATATTTGATTTGATTCGGATTTGAAATTGCGATATCTTTAAAGTTGGATGCTATCTGTGAAAAGTAATCATTAAAGATATTCGGAGGTTTGTTAGTATTATCCTTAAAAACCACGATGTGTATTTATGATTTTCCACATAGACTTTATTGGATTACTGGAATTCCAGATGAAGTTATTATTTGCCATGAGTTTTGCATTCCGTATTGCAAGTTTGTAGTGCATTAAAGTCTTTATACAGATTGAACCAATTTAAAACGGAACATACAATTTAATATATGTCTGTTTGAACTGCATTTGAAATAGTGGACCAATATAAAACTTGGACAAAAATAAATACATACCCGGTGATAGACATTGTATAAAATATCGTTCAACTATCTGTCTCCTTTAAAGGAAAGAGGAGCTTGCCTAATAGTCGGAGAGATAGAGCCGAAATTTTGAACTGATCAGTAATATGACATTTCTCTATTGGAATATATTCATTGTAACTGGGTTAAGACTTTGCCTTACAGGCGGACGTCCCTCGTGGTACAGGGGGTGGCTATACAGGGATGAAGTTGAAATTTTTTTCGGAAAAATTAACGATCGATAATATGGCTGAAAATTTGCCCAGAGTAAGATCTTGGTATAACTAGACGAAATCCCAAAGGGCGGTCGCGAGAGTGGATACATAAGGGGTGGCGGACAGGGGTGAGTTTCAATTTTTTGGGGAAAAATTAACGATAAGTAATATGTCCGCCATTTTCATGGCTTATTATTTAGCCCCTAAAAACTCTAAATCCAAAAGGGCGGACAGCTGGGTTGGTACAGAGAGCCACAAAACGGGGTCAAATGTACCACTTGCCTGCGCATTTTAGGTCTCGGTAACAATTTTCAAACTGATTTTATTATGATATTTTTATACCGATTGATTTGAAAATTTGTATGCTCACTGCTGTTACTATTCTGAGAAGCGTCAAGTAGAGTTTTCCTCAAAATTTTCCAAAACAATTTCCGTAAATGAAAATTTTCGTAATTTTTTGAGGTAAAATCTAATTTGTAGAATCCTTTCAATTTTCTGTAAGTTATACCATGATTTTTTTCCAAAAATTTTCAAACGATTTTTCCGATAAGAAAAAAAAATTTAGAAAAACTTCGTCATTTGTCTCACTCTCATTGATGTTATCACATTCATCATCTTCGTCACTTTTACTTTCAATAATATCACATTCATTATCTGCTTCATTTTCAATCACTACTTCTCGAACTGATTCTGGCATCTGAGGTCCACTAAACCATTTGAATTTATATGTTTCATCTTCGAACTCCCAACCATGTTCTTCAACAATCAATTCTGTTGGTACTTTTTTATGAGCATTTGTCCAAATATTTGAAATATAATGAGCTCGCAATAGATGTTGGTGTAATTCATCTTGACATGGTGGTCAGCTTGAAGCATCGAAATTTTTTAGTTTTTTTTTTTAAGGCTCGTTCACATCATGCAACTTATACTGCCGGTTAAATAGTAAAAATCTGACATCGTTTACTTTTCTTTTTGGAATTGTTCTCGTCAGTCCTGTTCCATATAAGTGACTAAGGTTTCAAAAACTTCATTACAATCGAAGTCAGTTTCACCAAGTTGAATAAAAGCATCTTGATACTTATTACATTTAGCGCATGCGTCTAGAATTACTGATCTAAATGAACGCGCATCATTATTATTTTAATATTTTAAAATAATAATGATGCAAAATTAATGTCCAAACAGAATTTGTAAAATTATAATTAACTAATGAAAAAAAATTCAATCAATTTGAAAGTTAAAAAAAATATTGAAAATATCTACAAAGTAAATTTCAAAACTTAAAAAATTGATAATTCCACTATTAAATTGATTTTTATTAATAATTATTTGTAAAATGTTAAAGGAATTTTACAAATTGAATTTTACCTATTGATAAATAGAAATAATATATTTTGTATTTGATTATTAATGTAATAATAAATCAAATTTTTCTTATATCTGAACAATCATTATTTATGCAATATAAATTTAAAAACCTTTTTATTGTAATAAAAAATAAGTAAAATTACTATTTGTTATACCAAAAATATTTAATAGTTAACATTATAAATTCGGCTCTATCTCTTGGACTATAAGGAAGCGATAAGTGGTTTGACAGCATAATAACTGCTTGTTTAGTCTAGTTTTTTCAGTGATTCTAGGCAACCTATTTGGGTGGAGTTTTGACTTGTTCTTGAATGAGTTCCGAATCCAGTAGCCCGCTGAAGTATTGGATTTTTATAATATAATTATTTGACAACCTTTTGTTGGCCAACCACCTAGAGCGGAGTTGAGCCGAAATACATTGATTTCGTATGTTCCGTTTTAAATTCGTTCAATCTGTATATCCTCTCAATGTCTGGTGACCAATACTGTTTTTTAAGCTGTTTAAAAAGTATAGTTGATCACGCATAGCTTTTAAGTCATTGTTATAGCAATTAATTTTATTAGTTTTGTTGACCTTTACCCCTTCTTTGGTAAAGATTCGAAACAAGCTTTATCCAGAATATTTACAAATATATTAAACTTCTCATTCATATCCATTTGTTTTAGGCAGAAGTCTGAAAATTCAATACTAAATAATATGTTCTTCAATTTAAGGGAAATCCATAATTGGAGAAAAAACTTAAAATACAGTACCTTACTTAACTTAAATAATTCCATTACGGAAATAAAATTAAACCAAATGGTAATAAAAACTTTAAACTTTAAAAAAACTTAAAAATAAATTAAATTTATATAATTAAAAATAATTCATTGATAGTATTGAAGATCCAACTGACATTTCCCAATTTCAAATAAAAATATTTATTACTTTCTGAATTATAGGCTGTTAAAAACATCTTGGAACACCCTGTATATATATATATATATATACATATATATATATATATACATATATATATATATATATATATATATATATATATATATATATATATATATATATATATATATATTGAAATGATATTGTTTAAAAAAATTAATTTATAAGTTATATACTACATAATATTAGATATAAAAAAGTATTTGATTATTTTAAATAAGTTATATACTAGAGAATTTAATAAAAATATATTTATGTTAGGGCATTTTTAATAAATTAGCATATAATAAGTGTAAAAAGTTGTATTTTAATGTTGTAAATATATTTAAGTGAGCCATGTGCATAGGCAACCAACTATACAGTAAATTGACAGATATAAATTAATCATAATACGAATATAAGTGGGGTTATAATAATAATGTTAGTTTAAAATGTTTAATTTATATATATTTAATGATTTAAATGTTTATTCTGATCTGAAAAGCCTAAATGTTAACAAAATTATCAATGGAACATTAACGAATTCTCCAGAGTGCAGAGTGTGACCATTGTTTACGGTCGAATATTCTGGAATAATGATTATGTCGGTGGATGGAACAGATATTTTTTCGAGAACATCCATATCGAAGAAATAGAACAAATTGGAACATGATCTCTTACCAGATGGTTCTAGAATATCCAAAAAGATATAAATACTCGTGATTTGGATTCAAGATGGCAGTTTTTAGTCAGAAGTCAGGCCAGTTCATTATGAAAGTTAGTAGACACATTTAGTTAGTGTAGTAAATTGTTCAGAATTTTCAAGAAGTCAGTCAGAAAAGTTTAGTAAGAAATATGAAGTTAGTTGGAGTCAGTGAATCAAGTACAAATAGTCCAATTGTTTAATATAATTAAAAAAGGTATATTGGAAGAAATTAAATTATGTTATGGTTGGAGATTAGTATAAATCAACTTATAATAATTGGATATTGGTATATTGAAAAGAAGAATAAATATAAATGCTGTTTGCTGGTTTGCTTGGTGGTATATAAATGCTGGTGAAGAAAAATATATCTTAAATTGGTAGAAGCTGATAATTGGAAAAAGAAATTTCACAAAAACAAGGATAACCGAAGTACGAAGACATTCAGTGGTGATTAGAATATATATATAGTGGAAAACAGTTCATTTAGGCATTCAGTGAAAGAAAGGTACAAAATTTTGTTAATATAATTTAGTTAGTGTTATAACAATTTCAATTTTGAAGATAGTTTGTTTAAATTTAACATTGTCTATAGAATTTAATTAGTTTTATAAGAACATCAATTTAAAGATAGTTTATTTTAAATTTACATTGGCTAGGTTAGATATATATGTGTGTTTCATAATAGTTATAATAAAGATAATTTAAAAAAGTACTTACAAGCTAATTCTTTGAGAACCGCGATAAAAACCCTATATATTATATTATTAAAAATACTCATTGCTCATCATTCAAACAAAAAACACATCATAACAATATATATAATAAAGATAGAAGGTATCGGCATAGCTCGCAACAAAGGAAAAAAATATAATAAAATATGTGTATAAGATGGAAGGCAACCATATATACGTATTTCTGATTATTGGTCATCTTCGGTACGGTGCATCCAAGTTAGAAAAGGAGCATGTTAACATAGGAAAGGATCACTACAGATGCAATGCGACCAATTTGTGGAAATAATGTTAGAAGAAATCCACAAGGAAAATAATTCCTGCAGCTGGCTGTACACCACGTATCACAAAAAGAGGTTAATCTTTGTAAATGGGTATATTTTATAAAAACCCTTAAAAGGGCTACATTAAAAACACGAACGTTTTCGGAACAACAGTTCCATCATCAGGTTAAAAATACAGGTTACCATGCCTGAGCCACCTAAATATTAGGGTAAAAACCCTTTAAAATATATAATGTTACCAAAGATTGTACATGATGTTGTTAATATTATTTGTTTTAAAACCTCTTCAAACGGACTTCAGCTGGTAACCAACATGCGCGACTCTATTAAAGCGTGAGAGACAGAAGAAGAAAGATTGGATGTCTGATGAGATAATGGATATAATGGATGAAAGACGTAAATTCAAAAATAAAAATGCAAAAAAATACCAGCAGATCCACAAAATCATAAGAACGAAAACTCGAGAAGCCAAAGAAAAATGGTTGTCCAACGAATGCAGGGAAATAGAACAATACGAACGGAAATACGACAGTTACAATATGCACAAAAAAAATAAAATCAATGTCAAACAAGAGGAAATTCAATAAGTCACCCAACAGCATAAAACATAGCAATCGAAATCTTATCTCGGAGCTATCAACGATTTTAGAAACATGGAAATCATACATAGAAAAAATATTTGCATCTGACAGGACTGATGATCACCTATATGGAGAAGGAGAAACAGGTCCTTCAATCCTTAAATCGGAGATAGAAGATGCCACTGCAGAACTAAAAAACAATAAGTCAACAGGTCCGAACAATGTATCCTGCGAAATATTAAAGATCCTATGTAAATCAGACAAATAGTTCCTTGATAATCTAATTGTACTTTTCAAAAACATATATAATAGCGGTAAAATCCCGAAGAACTGACTACAGTCAACATTTATTACAATCCCGAAGAAACCAAATGCCCAGATCTGTCTACCGGCTTATAAGCTTAATCAATCATGTCACTAAAGCGTTCATTGAGATCATTCATAAAGGAATATATGATAAATGTGAGTCAAATATCGATATATCGCAGTTTGGTTTTCGGAAAGCACTTGGAACTAGAGAAGCAGTTTTCGCTCTCAAGCTTCTTATACAGCGGTGTAGAGACGTTGATAAGGACGTATATTTGTGGTTTGTGGATTTTAGAAAAGCATTTGACAATGTCAATCATGAACAATTGATAGATATTCTGCGAAAGACAGGTATTGACGACAAGGACATTCGAATTGTGGCAAACCTATACTGGGGTAAACAGCAAGAGGAAAAATTGGCAACGAACTCACTGGAAGTGTGCAGATCAAAAGAGGTGTCCGTCAGGGGTGGTTCTTATCCCCACTCATTCAATATGTATTCCGAGGAAATATTTAACAAATGTATGGAAAATGCAAATGAGAGCATAAAAATAAACGGCGAGTTAATAAAATAACAATATAATATATGCCGACGATACGGTTATCGTTGCCAGTACCATAGACGAATTACAACAGGTAATGGAAAGAGTTTATTCAGTTAGTAAAGAATACGGCCTGAGCCTCAACTTCAAGAAGACAAAGTGGATGCTGATAAGCAAAAACCAACAACTTGCTCGACAATTACGGATAAGTAACATACTAATTGACCATGTAGAATCTTATGTGTACTTTTGCACCAACGTAAATGAAAAATGGAAACAGGCCACAGAAATTAAGGCGAGAATAGAACGAGCTAGAGCAGCATTTAACAATATGAAAAAGCTCATCATAAGCAAGGATTAGTCTCTTTCCCTAAAACTACGTCTAGTTAAACGCCATATTTTTCCGATCTTACTATATGGTATGGAGACCTAAACGCCTACAGAGACGCTCACGAAAAAACTAGAAGCATTCGAAATGTGGGTGTACCGACGCATTCTTCGTATATTCTGGACCGTACATGTCACCAATATAGAGGTACTCCAAAGAATCGGAAAGGAGAAATAAATCGTGAGCACAATCAAATAAAGAAAGCTTGAATATCTAGGCCACATATTGAGACACGATAAGTACCGTCTACGTCAATTGATTGTCCAAGGGAAAATAGACAGTAAGCGAGGGCCAGGCAGGAGAAGACACTTGTGGCTCCAAAATCTGCGGAAAGTGGTTCGGACTCACATCGGTCGAACTATTCAGAAGCGCCGCAAACAAGATCAGAATTGCCATGTTGATAGCCAACGTTCGCAATGGACAGGGCACTTGAAGAAGAAGAAGCATAGTAAAATAAAGGTAGAAGGTGTCGGCATAGCCGAGGTAATGAGTTAGAGTTGTTGTACTAAAGAAACGCCGAATATCTGAAAATAAACGGCGAAAGGAGTTTGTATTTACCTGACTGTCTGAACACGTAGGGCATACAAAAATAACGTTACAACAGTCTATTAACACTAAATTATACAAGGAAAATTTGACAAATTGTACTTCTTTCGCCATTATTTTTTTTATATTTTCGGATGAAATACTGTCAGACACGATAGTGCGACCATACCGTGCTAAGGTATAATTCCTCTAAGCTAAGTTCGCTAGCTCTCTAAGGCATCACTTGAGCAGCGGTTTCTTCTCTGTGCACGATGGTGTTACATCTAGAGATTAGGTAGTGCAGTAGATGCAGAATGAATCTGATAGTATAACGAGCCAGTTGTCATGCAGCTGTCTTTGATTTGCCCATTAACCGTGATGAGTATCACGGTATGTGTGTGTGTGTGTGTGTGTGTGTGTGTGTGTGTGTGTGTGTGTGTGTGTGTGTGTGTGTGTGTGTGTGTGTGTGTGTGTGTGTGTGTGTGTGTGTGTTTGTGTGTGTGTATCTGTCTGTATTTGTTTGTGTATGCTCTGTAAATAAAAGGTAGTTTTATTGGTAATAGATCTTTACGGCCTCGCCATAAAGAATATTTTACGAGTCTGTGACTATTACTTGAACTGACAAATTAAATTGTCATTGGAAGTTAAATCGGAAAAAAATTTGGATTCTGATACTAACCATATTGCACTCTCGATGTCGGTGTAATTTACACTGTAAATTTTTACTATAGACCTCAGTCTGTCTGCTTTGCTTGTTTCTCTCACTTTCGAAGTATTGTTGATAAGTTGGGTTCGCGTTTTGTGCTTTTTGTACATTACAATATTACATTTATTTTTACAACCATGGGTTCGAAGAAGAAGATAATGTCTGTTAAACTAAAACGTAAAATGATGAAAAACATGAGCACGGTGTACGAGTAACTGACTTGGCGAGGATGTACGGGCGTACCAAATCAATGATATGTACTGTGCTTAAACGGAAGAGGATGATACATGGTATAATGCGAGTGGCGACTGTAAAATCAAACCTCTTCTAGTGTACCATTCAGAAAATCCCAGAGCCTTTAAATCACATAAAATTTTAAAAGAAAAACTGCCAGGTGTGTGGAGAGCAAATCCAAAGACGTGGGTGACCAGGAATTTCTTTGTGGAGTTAATAAATCTAGTGTTTGCCCTTTCTGTTAAAAAATATCTACAGCAAAACAACCTACCCATGCAAATCCTTCTTGTCCTTGATAATGCGCCGTCTCACTCACCAAATCTCGAAGATAATTTACTCCAAGAGTTCAAGTTTATAAAGATTCTCTACCTACCAGCCAACATCACACCTATCTTGCAGCCAATGGATCAGCAAGTAATTTCTAATATTAAGAAGTTGTATACCAAGCACATTTTTCGGCGCTACTTTGAGGTAACGGAGAACACAAACCTTACCCTTCGAGAGTTCTGAAAGGACCACTTTAACATAGTAATATGTCTAAGAATTATTGAGAAGGACTGGCTAGGTGTTACAACAAGGACCTTAACCTCTGCATGGAAGAAGCTGTGGCCTGAGGCTGTAGATGAAAGGGTCTGCGAAGAACTGGAACCCGGAGGGTCAGTGGCAGATGATATTGTTTCTCTTGGAAAATCCATGGATCTGGAGGTGGATGAAAGAGATGTGAACGAACTTGTCAAGGAACAGTCTCAGAAGCTTACAACAGAGGAGTTAGATGAACTACATTCGCAGCAGCATACGGTGGTTCAACGAAAAATTAGTTTTGAAGAGGAGCCAGAATTGGACTACGTTGTCTCTACAAGAGATATAAAGGAGATCCTGGGAATGTGGACGAAAATTGCAGAGTATAAAAATTACCCCGAAAAAGTTACAACTGGTCGTGCATCGGTGTTGTTCAACGAAACTTGCCTAACACATTTCTGCAATATTCCAAAAGGGAGGAAGAACCAAACCTCCTTGGACAATTTTTTTAAACGATCTGCAGATGAAAGTGAGCAAAGTGTGACGAAGAAAACAAAGACCACTGACGAAAATTAAGCGCGTCAGTAAGCACTTCAGTTTTTCTTATGTTTTTACAGAATATGTATGTATTTTTTGTTACTTATAAATAAATGTTTCTTCTTTTAAGGACATTTTTCCTATTTAAAAACACTTAAAAAAACAACTAACGTATTTTTTGGGGACTGAAATGGATTAATGACATTTTAGTTAATTTCAATGGGAAAAATTGCTTTGACATACCAGCAAGATTACGGAACGAATTACACCCGTATGTCGAGGTACCACTGTAACTAAATCTATTGTGTCTGAAACAAAAACTTATATTTACATTCTTCTGCCACCAGATCGATGTCGGTAAATATTTCTTCGTAGACCTTCGCTTCTTGTCTTAGCCATCACGTACTTTTTACAGGGGTTTTGATGTCTGTTAGTGGGTACTTAAACTAACATGAGTTGCTCAAGTATCTTTCTTTCTTTCTTTCTCCCCTTCCTTTTACCCTAATGAGGGTGTCGGATTTGGGCTAGCTATTTTAATTTCCATTTACCCACCTCTTCCATTCTTTCCTGTTTCCTGCCATTATTTTCAATTCCTCGAGTGATTTTTGTTTAAGTTTTCCCGCCTCTACTACTTGCTGTATCCATTTTTTTCTTGGTCTGCCTCTTTTTCTTTTTCCGATGTTTTTTGCTTCATAAATTTTTCTTGTTATTCTATTGGATTGCATCCTCATCAGATGCCCATACCATTTCATTTGTCTCTTTGCTATTTTGTTCATTATCGGTTCCTGGTTGGCCATTCTCCTAATAGTCTCGTTGCTTAATCTATCCCATTTTATCTTTCCAACTATCCTTCTTAGATGTCTCATCTCCATTGCGTTTATCCTGCTCTTATGTTTTTCCAGAATTGTCCAGTTTTCACTTGCATAGAGCACAGTCGGTATCACTATTGTGTTATATATTTTTATTCTTGTTTCTCGTGCAAGTTCTCTCTTTCCCATTATTGGGGCTAACGCATAATATAACTTGTTTGATTTCTTTGCTCTATTCGTTATTTCCCAGTCTAGTTTTCCGTCATTAGTTATTATACTTCCCAGGTATTCGTAAGTTGTTACTATTTCCAATTCTGAGTTTTTACATTTTATCTTTATTTGATTATCTTCCTTATCTCCTTTGCCGCTGATTATCATTATCTTACTTTTTTCCTCGTTTATCTCCATTTTAAGTTCTTCTATTTGTTCTACCCATATATCCATTAGTTTCTGCATTTTATTCTCGGAATCTGCTATTAGTACTATGTCGTCTGCATACATTAAGGACTCTATTGTTACCGGTTGTAATCTGCGGTAACCTATTATTGTCTGTAGTTGATTAGTTCTGACTCTAGTGTTTCTTATCAATTCGTTCATTACTATTATGAATAGCAAAGGGCTGAGACTATCTCCTTGTTTAATACCTCTCTTCCAATTATGCTTCCGATCTTTCCCCTGTTATTTGTACCCTTCCTTTTACCTCTTTGTAAGTACTTTCTATAATTTTTATCAATGCATTAGGTACGTTAATTTTCCTCAAGCATTTCCCTATAATATGTCCTTCTATCGTGTCAAATGCTGCTCTTGGGTCTATGAATGCTAATACTAGTTTTTTTCCCGTATCTATGCTTCTTTCTATTAGGTTTCTAATGATATATATGTTGTCATTTGTCTGTCTTCCCGGTCTAAATGCCATTTGTTCTTCTCCCAATACCATTTCTACTTCTTGTTTCAGTCTCTTCTCTATTATTTTCGTATATATTTTAAAGCACACCGATGACAGACATATTGCCCTATAGTTGTCGCAGTTTACATGTTCTCCTTTTTTGTATATTGGTACGATGATATTGTTCTGCCAGTCTTTAGGGATTGTTTGTTTTTCCCACGCCTCTTTATATATTTTCCATAGCCAGTTTATTCCTTCTTCTCCTATGTATTTTACCATTTCCGGTTCAATTTCATCATCTCCACCTGCCTTGCCTATTTTTATATTTTATAATCCGTCTATTACTTCTTCTCTATTTATTTGCTCTGGCTCTGTGTTTTCTTCGCCTTCATTGATTATATTGTCTTCCTTTATCACTTCGGTATCAAATTTTTTCTCATAATATTCTTTCCATATCCTAACAATTTGTTCTGGGCTTATTTGTATTTGGTTTGAAGTATCTCTTACTGCGTTTATTTCCTTTCGTTTTCCCTGCCGTATGTGTCGTATTGTCGTCCAAAAGTTTCTATTATTTGTTATATATTCTTCCTGAAGTTCTTCTCCAAATTCTTTCCATGTTTTTGTTTTTGCTTGTGTGACTGTCTTTTTTGCCAGTCGTCTCTGCCTATAGTATTTTTCTTTATCTTCTTCTAATCCCGTTTCGAGGTATTTTTTCCATGCTATTTTCTTCTTTTTTATTTCTGTCTTCACTTTTTTATTCCACCACCTTGTCCTTTTTAACTGTTTATTAGATTTTTTGATTCCACACACTTTAGTTGCTGTTGTCTTTAATACCTTACTGTATGTATTCCATCTTTCTTCCATTGTCCATGTTTCTTTTTGGCGCTCTATTTGTCTCAGTCTTTTGTTAGTTTCCTCCGTGTAAAATTCTGGCACACTTTTTATCTTTAGTTTGTTTACATTTACTTTCTTGTACCCTTTTCTTTCCACTTCCTCCATTTTTTCATCCTCCAGTTTTGCAGTGACCATCCTGTGTTGTGTAGACAGTTCAGGTTCCTTTTCCGTTAAGATGTTTTTTATATTTTGTTCTAGGTTTCTCGTATAGACTATATAGTCGATTAAGCTTTTCGCATTTCTCTCTTCAGCCACAAATGTATATTTTTCGTTAATGGTTTGCTCACTGAATGTGTTTCCTATTATCAGGTCATTGGTTTGGCAGAATTCCAGCATTTTAATTCCATTTCTATTTAATGTTTCTTCCCTTTATTGTCCAATGCATCCTAATCCCCTGTTAATATCCTTACCTACTCTTGAATTCCAATCGCCTAAGATTATTATTTTTTCTCTTGTCTCTCTTAATTTGTCTAATGCGTTTTGGAGTTCGTTGTAGAATTCTATCATTATCTCTTCTTCATTACCTTCTGTTGGTACGTATATTTGTATTATTCCTATCTTGTCTTTTAGTTCTATTTGGGCTGTGATTATTCTACATGACACTGCTTCGTAGTTTGTTATTCTTGATTCTATTCTTTTATTAACTATTATACCGACTCCTTCTTTTGCTCTGTGGCCCTGTGGTACTCCGGAATAATATAGACTATATTTCTCATTGATATTGATGTGTCCTTTCCCTATCTTTTTTGTCTCGCTTATTCCCATTATTTGTACGTTCATTTTTTCCATTTCTTCCGTAGCTTCTATTTCCTTGCCGGTCAGAGATGTCACATTCCATGTCGCTATTCCTATATGATTTGTCTTGTTAAGATTTATTTCCTTATTACTGTATTCTTCTTCTCCATTATTGGTGTTAACGTTGATTTCATGCTCCCTGGTTTTTTTATTAACATTATATCCGTTATTTATTTTATTACCGTTTTTATTTCTAATGCTAATATTTAATTTTTCCCTACCTTCATTACTAATGCTATTCCCATTTTTTATATTCCCCCTAACTATAATATTATCACTACTATTAGTAAGCCTAATACCCATATTCCTATCACAAGTCATATTTCTAATGGCATACTTATCATTTACATTTCTAATCCTATTCCTATTACTACTTAAAACTAAACATTTATCATCATTGTCCGGTTTATTTTGTAATTCTTCTTTCTCTATTCGTTGCTTGACCTCTCCTTGGTTCTTTTTATGTTGCTCTGGTAGTTTTTTGAACTCTCTATTTCCACTACTTTTTCTTCTTTATAGCACCATCTCCATTCCTCAAGTATCAATATGTATTAAACAGTTAATTTTTCCTTCTACTACTGTTCCTCTAGTCATGTAGCAGCGAAACTTTTAAATTTACTAACTGGGACATCAAGACATTAGATAGCTTCTGCAACTGAAATGGGTTATTCAAAGCTTTTCCAAACTTCAACTTAGCATAAAAATAAACTGTAAGAAAACAAAAATAATGAATCAAAGGGACAAATATAATATTACAAAATCATAGCTTAGAAAACTCGAGAACTATTTATGTATAGGTTATTTATTAAGCTGCAAAAACCAAATCAGGATGTTGAAATAAAAAGTATACAACTAAAACGAATCGCTTTGTCATCGCTTTGAATCATAAAGTCTTTCAAATATTTTAATTTTTTGATATTTACTACTCCTAGATCTCTTAGTTCAGATCTCTTAAAAACTGCATTTGTTTTATTTTCGACTCGTTGACGAATTTGTTTTCCCTCACTACGGTATGTAATGGAATTCATATTAGTGCAACTTAATTTTGCTTGATTTATTTAAACAAAATTTCATTATTCTTAATTCCGGTATTCTACAAAAATAGTTTAAATATACTTAACTTTTTAATAGTCTTTCTCTACAGCATTTAATCAGAATACTACGGCAAAAAAAAATACTCTTAGTCCTATGTATATAAAAAAAATCTAAAAGTGAACCAAAATGTTTTTGTTTTGTATTCTTTGGACTGATAACTACTAAGAATAAAAAATAATGAAAGGTACTATAAAGAAAAAACGTAAATAAAATGGTTTGATGCAGTTTTACAGAATTGACTGTTACATCCTTTTACACCGTTCATAATTTGAATGATTCTTCTTGACGTGACTAATGGATACATTACAAAAATGAATTTGATAGACAGAGTGGTGTAATCAGGAACAAATTTAAATTTATTTTAGAATTACTTTATATTCATGACAGGCATTTCAGGTGAATTGTATAAAATGAATTACTTGCTGACAAATAATAGAACAAGGGATGTACATGCCTTGGGAAACCAAGAACATGTAGCCCAAGGTTTTGATTGGTTTCCTTAGGGCTGCAAAAAATATTTGTCATTTTATTGATGTAATTATGTAGGTTAATCTACAATAAAATATCAAAATGGATAGGGGTATACCTGAAAAAAATTCTCTTTCCCTAGATTTCATTAGAAGTAATCAAATTAATTTTGACAATATTTGTGACAATGGGATGATATCTGCCACAATTATTGTAGTTATAATATTACTTTCTTTTAATATTTTAATTTCTTTTCCGAATAAAGTAGGATTGCACAAATACCGTACAATGTTAAAAAATGTGAGGGCAGACACAAACATTTTTTTGAAAACAATGAAATATGATAACAAAGAGACAACTTAATAATTTTTATAATCGCCTCTTCTTTTCATCAATTATCCAACACGTCTTCGTGTCATATTAATTGACCAATCAAATTAGTAGAAACAAAGCTTTCTTGTTACAACTCTATAGACAGGTTTTACAGTTGAAATGTGTAGAATGAGATATTACAAAAATACTCATATCTAGGGATTCATTAATTTTTCTGTGGAAATATTTTTAATTATACAATCAAAACGCCAACCTCATTATTTTGCTCCTAACTTGTTTATTTAGAAATTTGAAGTCAAAAGATAACTTTTTTAGACAAAAAAGATTTGTAAAATGAGATATGCTAAATTAAAATCAGAGGATAATCAAAAAGTATTACGAAATGAACAACAAAATCACTGATTTTAAATATTGTTAATAACTTTTTTAATATCTATTAAAATTTGTTTAAATGTACCTCAGTTTGAAGATCTTATCATATTTAAACTGAGTGCAATATATGGACCAGATCGGTTAACTAGCTTTTGCGAAATTTAATTTGCAAGATTTTTTGAAAAAAGTGCTAATTTCTAAGGCTGGAATATTTGAAGGATATTGGCAGGATAATTTGACTAAATGGATCTGAATAAACCGGGTCTTATATTACTTTAAAACGTATACTAATAACCTGTGGAAAAACAGTTTAAAAAAATTATATTTATCTACATAAAACTATTTAGTAATAAATAGCACTTTTTAAGCTTTATAAACATTAACAATAATTCCATAGAATTTACTTCAAACTAAATGGCTAAAATAGCTGTTTGCAAACCTGAAAAAAACGCAGCGTTTAAAGCCAAAACAATGTTCTAGGACCTTTAGGACTCCAGATGGCCTTTTTTAAATCACTTTTACGTTAATTAACAAAATTAAGGGCTAAAATTATCCAATCTTTTATAAGAAAGGTCAAAGTTCTTAACAAAACGTTAAACAAATAAAATTATTAAAAATTGTTTAAACAGTAGTGTTGTAAACAAAGAATACTTTGCGTTTCGACTAGAGTAAAAGGAGTGAGAGTAACTTATTGAAGAGCCAGCCGCGCTCTTCAAAAAATTAAACACAGTTTTACAATAGAGCGCTAGGAACAAAAGGACGTATCTCGGGTTATACTGGACCAAATTTGCTATTTCTTTTTTTAAACTGGGGCACAACGTCTGAACTGTGTAAAATCCACAAGTGTGATATATTATGTATATATATATATATATATATATATATATATATATATATATATATATAAATATATATATATATATATATTTATATATATATATATATAAATATATATATATATATATATATATATATATATATATATATATATATATATAAATATATATATATATAAGAGACTCACCGTGACATATCAGCACATAGACCTAGCGTTCTAGCGTTGAGGGAATGCAGCTTATCATTAAACATCCAAGTGCAAAACATGCAAGCGCCATCTTCGTGAGAAGAGATATTGATGTAACATCAGCTGAAAAAACAATCTACAACGACATTGAAATTCTGACTGTCGAAATAGGAGACAGTGACATCTGTGTATAAACCACCCTGGAGAGACTTTGTTTTCTCCCCTTCAAAAAATTTCGCTTCTCAAAAAACCAGATTCATTCTCGGCGATTTTAATAGTCATACTGTTCATTGGGGCTACGCTTTAACTGATAACAATGAAGATCTTGTGGAATCGTGGGCTGAACAAAACAACCTGGCACTTCTACATAACCCAAAACTGCCCTATTCGTTCCAGAGCAAAATATGGAAGAAAGGTTACAACCCTAATCTCACCTTCATCAGCATGTCTTTAGAGGACCGCTGCGTTAGGAAGGTATATAAGCCTATACCGAAGACGCAACATAGACCCGTGGGAATAACCGTATACAGCGCTATAAGAGCTCCCAAAATCCCTTTCAAATGAAGGTTTAATTTCAAAAAAGCGACCTGGGAAAAATTTGCTTATGAATTGGAAACCTAAGTGAAAAAAATAGTTCCGATTACCAAAAACTATGACGCGTTCATCAAACTTGTAAAACGAATCTCATGTAAACACATACCAAGAGGATGTCAACAACATTACATATCTGGTCTGAACGATGAAGCAAAAGACATTATGACAATGTACACCGAAGAATATAGTAAAGACCCATTTAGCGAAGTTGCGGCAGAGATAGGGGAGAGACTGCAGCAAACACTAAGTGCCTCCAGACAACAACGGTGGAGCGAGACTTTAAGTAAAATGCATATGACGCACAGTAGTAAGCAGGCTTGGAATATGATCAAAAAACTTAATGGTGATCCCACAGAGATGAAAGAGCTATGTGCAATAACGCCAAATCAAATAGCTCACCAACTGCTTCTGAATGGCAAAACAAACAATCGTTGCAAAACGCCAAAGATTATAAGAACTCAAGACCAGGAAACAACTCTCTTGCGAAACCCATTTACGGGCTTCAGACCTGGTAAATCATACACAGGCCAAGTGCTGAACCTAACAGAATACACAGAGGAGGGATTTGAGCAGAAAGAGATAGTGGGAGTAGCCTTGATAGACCTCACAGCGGCCTATGATACGATAAACCACAGAACCTTGCTAACTAAGATTTATAACACTGTACTTGACTATGACCTGGTAAATATCATTAGATCACTATTGTGTAACAGACGTTTCTACATTGTGCTAAATGGAAAGAAGAGCAGATGGAGAACCCAAAAAAATGGCCTACCTCAAGGAAGCGTTCTGGCGCCGTCCTTATTTAACATTTACACCAACAACCAACCCATGCTCCCTCAGACTGAGAGTTTTGTCTACGCTGACGACCTTGGTATAGCCGTAAAGGGGAAAACACTCACACAAGTAGAGTCGACAATGGAAGAGGCTTTAAACATGATGTCAACTTACTACAAACATGGGGCATCAAGACAGACAGCGACGCACTTTGTGAATGTGGGGAAATACAGAACGTGGAGCACCTGAGATTATGCAGACTTTGCCCATCTCAGTGCACCCTCGATGATTTATGGCTCGCAAATACAAAGGGTGTACGTAATAAAAATATAAACGAAATGTCAAAGTTATTCTAGTGTATTGTTATTTTTAAATAATTTAATATTTTTGACATCTAGCCATACAATATACAGTGTAATCACTATTTTCAAATAACAAATTTTTTAATTTTTTATAAAATAGAACATCCTGTGTATTAGTAGTGTACTTTAAAGACAATTTTACAACTTTTCTTTTGGTGTCAGGTTGTAAATCCCTAACGTATATTTTATTTTGTAGCTATTAAAAGAAACTATAGATTTTATGTTTTTGTGATTTTTAATTATTTTTTTTTGCAAAAACTAGAATCATACATTAAAATATCAAAGATTAAAATAAAAATGTAGCTAGTAAAAATTAGTTGAATTTAATAACTCTTTGTTACAAAATAATAGTTACCATACTTATAGATATTTTTTTAATGTAACTAACTACATCTATTACACTAAATAGTGTCTACTTGTGTCACAAAAACTAACATTGGTTTAGTTGCATTTTTTGTAACAAATTTTTATATTTTAAATACGAATTCTTTAACTGAGAAAATGGACATGACGTTTGTATTAAGCGAATTTCTTTGAAATTGTTAGCTTTAGATGTGTATAACCAGAGATATCCGCACAGAATACATTCTACAAAAAAAAGTCTTCGAAAAACTTTTAAACCACATCGTTCCTTCGGGAAATGTGCAATAGTTAAAACCATTTACCCAAAAAGGGTTTCAGAGAATTAAAATTAATTTCAAGTTATGGTACATGTAATTAAGAATCCACAAATGAGTACGCGTCAACTGAACAATAATACAGAGTTAAGTGCAACGACACTTCAAAGAATTATGAACAAACACACATTTCAACTAAGAAAAATGAAATGTTAAGACGAAATGCAATTTTTTTGGTAAATATTCATTTTCTGGCGAATCGACATTTCATCGCAATGGGCGCGTTAACAGACATAATTATCATAATTCTTCTTCTTCTTGATGTGCCTATCCGTTACGAATGTTATCTGCTGCGCGGAAAAGCTGCATTGATGTTGTATTGAACCAGATTCTGAGGTTATTTAACCAATATGTTCTTTTATTCTTCTTCTTCCTGGACCTCGTTTTTCAAATATTTTTCCTTGCAGGATGGCGTGAAGGAGAGCATATTATCATAATTACTCTGATGGAAATCTTCACCTATTTCGAGATGGATCATATGTTCTTGAACGTTACTTCTTCGACCAAACGGTTACTGGTAATGATTGTTATAGGTTTCCAACAAACGAGTTGAGTCAAAACCGCATCGTATAATAAATGTTAGACGTCTGCTAAATAATTACAGCAACAGTTGTATCGGATACAATGATACTGTGAAATGGCCCCCAAGATATCCAGCATTAACTCTACGGGACTATTCTTTTGGGTTACTTCATGAATACAGTCTACAACGACAACAGTATACCATATCACGAGATATTATAAAAATTCGTATACAAAATGCCTTTGCCAGCGCTGGATCTGAAATGCTACAAAACGTTTGATAGTTCTTTAGCAACTGTAGATAACTGTGTTTTAAATATAATGGGCAACATTTTGAATAGTTAATAACATAGATTATAATGTATTTATGAATATAAGTTATCGGTTAGTTAAATATTATTTTGTAACATGTTAAGCTATTAAATGTAACTCAATTTTAGTACCAGTCGTTTTATTTAATCTTTCATATTTTGATTTATCTGAAGGTAAACAATATTTATTACTAAAAAATCTGCAAAAACATTAACTGTATAGTTCTTCTTAAAAAGTTGAATAATGAGAAAAACAGCAACATAAATATATGTAAGACGAGGGCTCTGTGACGTCGCCACATGGTTCAAAAGCAATAATTATGAAAGATCTTGAGAGTGAAACATCAGGAATAAACAATAATGGTTCCCTAATTTTCAATATTCGTTTTTAATATGCGTGGTTGGCACTATACTACTATACTTTGCAGAGCACTAGCAATAGCCAAGTATACGGTCTGTTGAGTTAGTATTTAGTTAGCTAGCCAAGTATTTCTTAAAAAATAGAATAGAAAAAACAAAGAAAGATAGCATTGACAATTACAATTGAAGACCTCGGTGCAAGAATCGGGCAAGTCCATTTTTAACCGAAATTGAGTTATTGCATTCAGCATAGAAAATTTGAAGTTGCGCATATTTTGGTACGAGAATCGGGTAAATCCAACGAATCTTCATTAAGTTAGCGTAGCAAAGGATTTATCTGATCATCCATTACGGCGCAAGAATCAGGCAAGTCCAAAAGATATCCGATTTTAGCACCGAAATGGTCGCGTGTAGTGGGAGATGTCGGAGTAGGGATAACCTTCACTGGTCCGGTGGTACTGGTCTGGTGTTTAGGCATAGAATAACCAAGTGTTCGGTTTTTCTCTGGTTTAGGTATCTTGTTTTCAGTTGTGAGATTTTGTTAAAAAGAACAGGTTGAAATTTTGTGTTTAGTATAATAGATTTTATAATGTCATCGGAGTCAGAAATCGAGACCCATCCTTTTCAAGATTCGGGTAGTGAATATGCTCCGAGTGATTTGGATCAACCTAGTACAAGTCGTGTATCGAATAGAAGGGAAATTAAAACAAAAAAAAAAGCGAGTTCGCAGACGTTTGGATCGGACAACATTAACTGAGAAGAGAGGTAGAAAACGAGTAAGAAACGAAAGTGCGTGGCAAAGAAATGTAAGGAAATCGTTAAAAGCCTGCGGAGAGGAGTATCTGATTTCAGTTAAAAAGGTTGTACCTAAAAGAACAGTGGGAATACGATGCACTTGCCGACTTAAATGTTTTGACAAAATTGACGAAACAAAAAGATTGTCTATTCTCTCCTCTTTTAACGAATTAGGAAATAAAGAGAAGCAAGACTTATATTTGGGTGGATTGATTTCTTTAAAACCAGTGCAAAGAAAGCGGCCAAAATCAGGACAAAAAAATCCAAAAGAAGTTTCATTTTCATACAAGGTATGTTTTAGTAGTTTTTTTTACATTACTTTATTTTAGTTAGTATATTTTCATTAAGAATTTTATTAAATCAGAACATAAATAAGTTTAATATTTATAAGTACTAGTTTACAAACAAAAAAATTGCCAACTTTTACAGATTTATTACCAGTCTCTTACATAGTTACCAGTTTTTTTTGTGATAAGCATAAACTTGATTCGAGTAAATACAATCTACCATTAATATACTATTATGTTACGTAATGTACATGATGTTACGAATGTAATATTAGTATGACAATATACTGTTATACTAATAATATTGTGTTTTGTTACAGATTAATTTTGGACATTCTGAGCATAAAGTCTGTAAAAAGGCGTTTTATGGTATTCATGGAGTGACCAAACATCGGGTTGATCGTCTCGCTTTATCACTGAAAACTGGGATATCCGCCCCACCTGATATGAGAGTAAAACACACGAATCGACCTAACAAGATGCCAGAGAAAATATTGCTGAACATAAAAAATCATATAAACAGCTTCCCAATGCGGAGTTCCCATTATAGCCGGGAAAAAAATGACTTCAAGTTTTTTCTGCCTGCAGAGTTAAATATTTCGAAGATGCATAAGCTGTATTTGGAGAAGTATGAAAATGAAGTTTTTCAGGCATTAAAAAGGGGAGAAGAAGCCCATCCAAAAGTTACCTACGACTTTTACAATCGCAGTTTTGTATTAAATCATAATATTAGTTTCGGAACTCCGAGGTCTGACACATGTCAAACTTGCGACAGATTACAAAATCTTATACTTGACGAGATAGATCCTGAAGAGAAAAAAGCACGTCTGACTGAAAAAGATCTTCTTATTCGTAAATCTGAGGTGTTTTACAGAAGATTAAAAGAAGTTACCATTCTCAGTAAAGAAGACGAGTCCATCGAGGTATTATGTTTCGACTTCCAGCAGAATTTGCCTTTACCCCATGTTCCAGCAGAAGATGTGTTTTACAAAAGGCAACTTTGGGAATATAATTTTTGTATTCATTCGGGAAAGTTTGGCATATCAACTTTTTACATGTATGATGAGCAGACCGCGAAGAAAGGAAGTAACGAAGTCATATCCTTTCTTGATCATTATATAAACACATATTTGCCTGGTTCAGTAAGTAAGCTATACATTTTTTCGGATAATGCATTTGCACAGAACAAAAATTAAACGTTAGTGAAATATCTGTATACTTTGGTAAATGTAAATAAAAAAATTACCATGTGATAGGTTTTCTGACACAGTTTTCTACCATGTGGTAGGTCATTTGGACTTATAGAAAAAAATAAAAGGAAGAAGGAAAGAATATATCTACCGTCAGAATGGATAAAGTTAGTTGAACAAACTTCGAAAAGATTTAGGGTAGTTCCTGTAGATCAAGAGATGATCCTAAACTTTTCTGACCATTTTAAACAACTCTTTAAATCAGCCCCCAAAGGGCCAAAAAAAGAAAAGTTTGCTATATCAACCTATAGATTAATGAGGTATACAAAAAATTATCAGTTCATCGAATGTTCTGTAAGTTTGGGATTTGTTATTTCCACAAAATTTTTTATGAACCCAAAAGCAGATATTATTGCATTCGCCTTGCCTAATATTAGAGCATACTCAAAGCACTTGGACATAAGTCCTAAAAAAATTAAAGATTTAAGAGACTTAGTACAAAAATATGTGCCATTAAATGACCAAGGTTATTACAATCGCATGTTATGTTATGAAAATATTACTGATAATGCAGGAGATTCAAATTTTGTAGATGTAAACGAAGATCGTGATGAAGGTAGTGTTAGTGACTCTTCTTATGTTTAAAATAATTATTTGATTATTATATTTTCATTTCAATGTATCATTTGCAATAAAAAATACAAAACAGTACATTGTTTTATTTTTACTTTTAACACGTGGGATTTTTGGAACAAAAAACAGGCAAGTCCATTTTTTCAAAACAAAATTGTTGGGTATACAATATGAATGAAAAGTAATTATTGAATATATAAGGTTTGTCTAATGTTCCTCTAGAAGGATAAATTTAATTGAGTATAATTTATTCACATTTTCTAAAAATAATAAGTTTTTTTCGATTTCCCAACAATTTAGAAAAGTGGAGTTGCCCGGTTCTTGCACCGAGGTCTTCAATTAGTACAGCATCTGTGACATATTTCATTTGGATATACATATATATATATATATATATATATATATATATATATATATAATATATATATATATATATATATATATATATATATATATATATATATATATATATATATATATATATATAAAATAAAGTTTTATTTTGAGGATGCAGTCATTAATAGGGCAAGAAAGTGAAACTCTTTGTTCTTTAATCAAGCTTTCGAAAAATTTATTTGCTTCTTCAGGATATGCTAAAATATGGTATCAGTAAATACAATGAAATTGGAATTAAATAACATTGTATAAAAACTTACAACATGAGGTTAATCCATTAAATTTTTAAATTGACAAAACATTAAAACTTAACTTATTAAAATTATATAGTTATGTAAGTACAATATTTTAATTTTATTTAATTTTGTATAAATTCATTATAACATTGATTATTATATTGATGTTTGATTTATGTCAGAAAGACATTCGTTTCTGTTTATTATATTTTTTGTTGTTGATAACTAGCTCTTGATTGTTATTATGGTTACGTACAAAGTGGCGCCAAATATGAATATTTAAATTTTTTGAAATTATAGTATTTATAGTCAGAAAATCTAATATTAGAAAATTATAGTATTAATTTCCGAAAGACAGAATGTAATTTCAGGTTTTGCTTAGCTTATCAATTTCAGTTTTTTTATTAACGCATTGATATTTATTTATGCATACCATTTCTAAGAATTCTCTTTTATTTAATTGGTTTTCACGTCTTAATATATTAGTTTCATTGAAATTAAATGACTGATTTTTATTAATTGCATAATCTATTAATGCACACGTATTTTTATTATTTCTAAGGTCACTTTTATGTGATGTTAGTCTGCGTATTAGATTTCTAGATGTGTGTCCGATGTATGACTTATCACAATTTTCGCATGGTATTATATAAACTACATTTGAGCTTTCCATAATGCTAATAGGTGATTTAGTTTTTGTATATAATGATGCTAATGTTTTAACATTTTTAGTTGCAATTTTAATATGAGAATAGTTAGCAAAGACTTTAGTTAGTTTGGGTGTTAATGTTGGTATGTAAGGTAGTGATGTGAAAGTAAATTGAGATTGCACGATTTGTTGATTTGGTTCTCTTGTTTGATTCCTGGGAATCATTCTATTATTAGGATTGTTAAATAAAAATTTGTTAATTATTTTAATTGGGTATGAATTCTCTAATAAAATGTCTTTCAGTTCTAATAACCTTTTTTTGATGTTATTGATGTGTGATAATTTGACTATTCTATTTTTTAAAGCCAAAATCAAAATTTAAAAATATAATGGATTAACCTCATGTTGTAAGTTTTTATACTAGTTTTATACAATGTTATTTAATTCTAATTTCATTGTATTTACTGATAACATATTTTAGCATATCCTGAAGAAGCAAATAAATTTTGCGAAAGAACAAAGAGTTTCACTTTCCTGCCCTATTAATGACTGCATCCTCAAAATAAAACTTTATTTTACATAACGTGTCAGTCAATAATACCTAACTACTTTATATATATATATATATATATATATATATATATATATATTATTACAGTTGAGTATGTAATAAACTATTCGGTGCAAGTGTAGCATAAGGAGGAGAAGATGTCTTGATTGAGAAACCTAAGACAATGTTCATAATGCATTAGCATTATTTTATTTTTTTGGCTAGTAATCAATACAATTAGGTATATTGATTACTTATCGATAATTTGGATATTTGGCAACATTGTTAAATTTGTGACCCGAAATATTTAGCTCAGATGAACGCAAGTGCGACACATTCCCTCGTGACACAGACCAGATGTAATTTATTTCGGGATCACAGTTTACAAAATGCAGACACACGTTCCTGGATCGACTGTCATTGATTTGTCCATCAGTCCACCGCTCGATAGCTTTGAATTATACTAATAAATCAATCACATATTTTGATTTTTTGGCATGTGTTTCACGTCTGTTTGTCGCTCCGTCGCCAAACTTAATCATGTATCAGACATTTTTTATGATATTAAAGCAGACTATAATGTACTAACTTAAAATGATATATATAGCACAGCGAAATATAATTTGGATGATTCATTGATAAAAATTTATTTTTCAAATTAATGAATATGATTAAGTGTTTAACTATGATTCATTCAAAATGAAATATACTTTAAAAACTGCTTTTTATTTTACCTAATATTATTACCTAATACAAAATTGGTGTGTTCTCTATAGTATATATGTTACGAGCAATGTCCGAAATTGGACAATCCTAGCATTGTACAAAAATTCTTGTCCACTTCTAGCATTGTACCCCTTTACTGTACAATCTCCGAAATATATATAATCGGCGGTCTTTGTATAAAAGATTTGCTGTACAATGTTCGAATTTCAATAAGTAGGCATGTGTCAAAGTTTGAGATAATATATCAGATATCGATTCATATCGATTTTTACGATTATTCCCCATTTGTTATTAACGACAAACAAACATCAATTGAGGTTATAAATCCATAATTAAAAAAAGGAGGTTAGTCTTTGTATCCATAATTAACCAGCGTTTTTGACTTTTGGATTCGTAGAATTAAATTATTTTAAATTAACATACATATCTCTTGAAAATCGAAGATGTTTTACAAACATCTTCCCTATATTATAGTGATGTATCTATCTCTTAAAGCTTTGAAATATTTCACTAACAATATCTCTATTGTAGAAGAATTTCTTCTTCGATTCGATTTTTTAATTTTTGATTAGGTTTGTCGCTTGTCAATAATAATCGATTCGAACCGATGAGCGTTTCGACAATTATTTTGATTATTTCGGACATTGTACATTTTGGGGGTACAATGCTAGAAGTAGACAATAATTTGTGTACAATGTTAGGATTGTCCAATTTCGGGCTTTGCTCGTAACATATATATATATATATATATATATATATATATATATATATATATATATATATATATATATATATATATATATATCACTCATTTTTAAGATATCATAAGTTATCAAAAACGAGTACGAGTACAACGAGGTAGTGGATGTCCAAGATGTAATAATAAACAACACTGTACTCAAGACAGTAGACGAGTATATATGTCTGGGGCAATTAATACATAAATCTGGTTACTTACTCCCAGAAATCAACACAAGAATGAAACGGGCTTGGGCATCTTTTGGTAAAATTGCAGTTAGGGATATTCAGAATGTCACTCCATATGAAAAAAAGCATTTGATCAGTGTATACTACCAATCATGATATACGGCTGCAAAACTTGGACACTAAAGAAAGAGATAATAGTGAAAGTCAAAGTCACTCAAAGGTCAATGGAGCGATGCATGCTGGGTATAGCTAAGAGAAATCGAAAAAAAAATAAAATGTATCAGACAAAAAACCGAGGTCACTGATGAAATGTGTTTTTTTATTTGAAATTAACCTAATCTTACTTCTAAAGTATGGATTATATGCGCTGCATGCACCCTGACCAGTGGCCAAACCACTAAAACCACTCCCTTTATCGAAAAAGGCACCCCCGGACAAGTTCAATCGGTGAACAAAACATTGGGATGCGCAGTCTGCGAATTCGAGTGAAAAATCTGGAAGAAGATTGTTACCTAAAAACAATAAGAACCACTTAAAATAACATCTAGAGACAGTATTGTAAAGAGACAAAATATGGGACGATAAAAATGCAGATATTGGTATGTTGCCTAACAAGGAAAAATGTAAAAATAAAGAAGAGGGTACACCAGATCGTAAAAACATCGTATGTAATATAATTAAAGATTTGGCACTAAAGGTGCTGCCTATTCGGTCATGCGGCTGGGCTATAAGGGCAAATGACCGCACTTTGTGTACTCTTTTACTTTATCCACACTGTTCCTGTCTTGCTCTTTCTCATGTCTCTTCTTTCTCTTTATTATTTGAGTAATTTGGTCGACAGTAACATCGTAGGATACTTTTTTCTGCATGGCTTTTTGTATCAAATTGTTGGGTGTTATCGCTCTTAGCTTTGATATTAGGTTGTTCCGTTCTCTTCAAAAAATAACGCAAACCAAAATGCAGTGTTCTGCGTCGTCTATGCACAATATGCACAAATCATATGTAGTCTTCTTTATTTTATACGACTATAACCTAAAGGTGCCGTGGCTGGTGAGAAATTATGTAAAATAACAATTTAACCTTCTGAACCTACATTTGATCATTTATCACATTACGGATTAATATTTTGGTCCATTGAGCCTTCGCCATTTATAAATGGAGAGCGTACCCGTTATGATCCGTAAGGCAGTCGTAGAAGTAGTCTGGTACGCACTTCGTAACATCAGTAGGGGCTTGCTTTGTTCCTTTGTAAGTAGTTTTTTATACTAAGCCATTCTCAAGGCTTCGTACCATATGGTGGCGCCGTATAAGAGGGTAGAATGTACAACCTGAAGGTACATTCTTCTTTTGAGGGTACTAGGACCGCCGATGTTTGGCATAATTTTTATTAATGCCGCGGTTCTCTCTTCTGCTCTATGGACTACTTTTGGCAGGGTTTTTGTAAATATTAAACCTGTGTAAATAGGCTCTATCCTTGTACTACTTATTACAAAGTTAAGGTTTGGACGGGCTCTAGGGACTTGATCAGAATTTCGGTTTTTTATGTAGCCAACTCTAGATTTTGTTTTACCATCCATCTGTTGACTTTTCTGCAGCTTCTGTTTACTAGCATTTCTAACTCCAAGTTGTTGTTACATTGATTGAGTAGAGCCAGATTGTCTGCGTATACAATAGCTTAGGTATCTGCTCCATAGTCTATTTCTAGTATTCCACTATACAAAACGTTCCAAAGCGTTGGTTGTAGTACGGACCTGCTGATGTTTCAGCAGTTTGCTAAGTCAGTTAATTATTTTATCGCATTGATGATGGATCAGGCTGCCTAGAAAGCCGATCGGCCTGTAAGAGTTGATAGTCTCGGAATCTCTGACCGGTTTAAGTATATGTGTCAGTCTTGCCTGTTTAATCTCTTTGGGAAACATTTGCTTCTGAAGGAGTTCACAAAAGATCCTTCAGATCATCTCAGGATTTTTCTCTATGATGATCTTTATTACCTCAGAAAGCACACCATCAGAACCAGCTGATTATCCCAATTTATTACTTCTCATCGCTACTGCTATTTCTTCAGCCCAAAACTCGTTAGGTCGAAGGTTGATATTATTTTAAGTAAACTGTTGTGGATGCTTAGCAGAAAATAATGTATTAGCTGTTTAATTCCGTTTTTTGCACAAAGGCTGAGGAGGGTCTCTGTACTTAATGTTTTTGTGGCAATTTTATAGGTTTCGCCTTATACATCATCTTCTAGTGCTATGCATAGGTTCTGCCAACAAGTATATTTCGCCCGTTTAATTTCTCTACTCAATTCCTTTTTAGCTGGCTTGTAATTTTCAGTGTGTGTGTTATGGGGTCATATACCTTTGTTCTGCTCGACTGTGTCTAAAACATTCGGT